>NC_142660.1:11550000-11859000 GCF_026168435.1 Sesamum indicum | reverse complement strand
GGACAACAAGTAATTTCTTCAATCCTATTCTCAATCTCTTTCAATGTCATCACAATTTCATGACATCCCAATAATCCACTCTTGGAGCTTTGAAACAAATACAAATTACATATTCAAAAGCAAGATTGAAGAAAAAACTGTACTTCCGGCAGACAAGAGCAAGCACTCGTGTCTCATACATGCATGGTAATTTGACCTGTGAAACACCTACCAACTACTGAACTAAAAATGCAAATGAAATGCCCTAACTAAAATAGGATGACACCACCCCCATGTGATTTTACTAGTTAAGAAAGAAATGAATGATAATGTATGCAACCCGACTGTGACGGTAGATGGTTTGGACCAATGCAAGACACAGACCGACCTGAAAATATTTATAAAAAAAATGTGATGCATAATAAGAAGGAAAATATAAATATGGAATGAAAAAGATGGCAGGGTGGCTGACTTCAAGTATCATGAAAACAAAAATTGTTGCACTGGTACGGCCAGCTGTAGACTGCCCGAGGAGCAGGCAGGCAGGCTGGCAGCACGATGATGAAATGGAGGCTCGTATTGTTACCAACACCAGAAGAGACCAAAAAAGTTAGTCAAGCATGCAGCATGATTAGTCCATTCAGCACTTTAACAGCCCTCCGCAACCGATCACCAAAAATGACACTTTCACTTCTCAGTCCTCTGAGGAAGTACTGAGAAGCCACCATAGCCGACTACCCCCCCTTCCCACCCCCAACAACCCCCATGGCAAAAGAAAGAACCCAACCCCATGATGCTGATGCATGAGTTAGTGACAACAAGAAGAAAAAATGCTTCTGTTGTCCGAAAATGGCAATGACCCGACATGACACGACTATTGTCCAACCTGGACCCCGACTCGACACGACCATATGCATGCAGGTAAAGTAATATGCACCAAGTGGCCACGACCTCAAACAGATATGGCACGACTTATGGCCAACCTGGCCCACTCAGCAGATTCCTTAATCAAATGGTCCTCCGATGACAAGCATTCATTTAAGAAATCTTTGCTTGACAGGGATTGCTGAATCAGAGAACCTGCATTACTTCCCAGAGTATCTGCTAGGTCTCCAAGGACGCCAATAGCAGTTTTCATCACAACATCATCCCTGCCAATAAACCACAATCAGACAACCTGAAAGAAAAGAGTACAATCTAGTTTTATTTTTTTGAAGAAAAGCATTGTTAGATTAAATTATACTCACATATCCTTCTCCATGTAAATGCTATCTAGGAATTGCAAGATGTGAGGTGCATAAGGAATCAGGAGTTGGGTTTTAGGCGAGTTCTTGAAGCCCTGAAAAATCCCCGAGTACGCCTCTAATATTCCATTTCTTAGAAGATTAGTGTATTCTATCATTTCATCATCAGCACCTGATGTGTGGGCAGACAACTCTGCAGCACTCTGCAGCATAGGCATTGCATACATCAAGTACTTCTCGAAATTCTCGCCAATCGCTAGAGCTATGTCACCGAAGCATGAAAAGATTGGCGGCTTCACAGACCGATGCAACTGGTTGCTTGACAAATCTTTGAGAAGCTGGGTCATAATTCCATCACAATAGGGCAGAATCTTGTCCTCCAAAGCCCTGCAAATATCCCCTACAACACCAACAGTGACTGCACAAACTTGGTACTCCTCAAAATTCTGAAGACCCATCTCCAAATACTTGTAAAAATCAGGCATGTACTTTGCGAAGTTTGGACCTGTTGCATAGGCAAGTGCACCAATGGCAAGCATAGCTTCCTCATGGACAGTGGCACTTCTGCAAGCAAAAACTCGTAGAAAAAGATTCATTATCTGATCTGCATACTGCAAGAAGGCATACTTAGTGGGTTCTGATGCCCCTAATTTCTGGATGATGACCTGTAAGCAGCCACAAAGAAGGCCCTGCAACTCGTTCTGCTTCTCTCTCTCATCAGATGAAAGTTTCTGCGCCTCAAGAGTCTTATGAAGTTCTGCCATGATGACTTGAACAAGTTCCAACACTAAGCGAGCTGTTTCCTCAGTTGAACACCTTACTACTTCATTTAGTGTCTCGTAGGCAGCCGTCCTAAGTCGTGACTCCCCCGCATCTTCTCTATGAGTGACATTAAGAAGCGACTGAACAATTTCTTGGAAATAAGGTGTCAAGGGTGATGTTGAGCCCACATCCTCATAACCTTGTGCTAGAAAATAGAGAGCACCACAGGCTTTCTCAGCAACATTTGGGGCATCTTTCATGCTCTGGAGGAGAACTGTGATAATCTGTTGACAGTTAGCCGGGGTAATAATTGGAGTCTCCACTGTTGAACCATGAAGAAATTCGAATATCCTCCCCAAGGTCCAAGCAGTTGTGTCCTTCACATGGCTACTTGGATCTTTAGTTAAAGCAGTGAGCATGAAACTTAGAGCAACATTGACAATGGGAGTTAATTTGTCAGGTGAAGGACCTTCCAATATAGAACCAAATGCATAAGTGGCAGCTTCTCGCTGCCTCCAATCAGCTTTTGTTATATTTTCTTCGATAAATGGCATGACAAGTGGTACAATATCATCCCCCACTGTACGGGCAACCAAACCAAGGCAAGTCCCACCAGCCATTGCCAGATTCCAAGCACCTTCGTCCTGATCCTGATCTTCTTCTTGCTTAAGAAGTGTCTCCAATAACATAGGTACAAGTGCGGGGAGAGCCTGCTTGATAAAATAATAGCACGGAACATCAGAATCTGCTGTAAAATCACCTCCATATTCTTCCAAAATATCAATTTCTTCATCACAAATTGAGCTCCAAAATTCAATTGCTTGAAGAGCAACCGGTTCCTCATCTTCCCGGACTGCCTTGGATGTGATGTTGAAAATATCTTGTATGTACGGAGCTAATTTCTCATAATATGTTGACCCAATTGAGACCAAACACTCAAAGGCAGCCTGTCGAATTTTCACCTCTGGTGAAAGTGTGGCCTCACAAACAACTCTCATTATGTAGTCCCTCTCCATATCGTTGGAAAAGTTAGCCTGGGCAAATCCAAGAGCATTATATAAAGCTCTGGTGGCAGCAAGCCGAACCTCAATATTACCCTCATTATCATTCATGCCTTGAACCACAGCTGTAAGTATCTTATTTACTTGATCTTGATCCACAACCTCTGGAACAACTTCTTCACACATGTACCCCAGAGTTTCAAGGGTAGCTTGCTTAACATGAGGTGGGACTTGGTGAATATTTGACAAGAGGGATCCAATGAGCTCAGGCCACTGCTTCTGAGGCAGTTCAATGCCGGCGACCTTAGCGATGACTTGTGATGCAGTTGACCTAGCATCAGCCACAGTAGAAGAGAGGGTCTGCAACAAGCATGCCTTTATCTGGCTCTTCACAGCCACATCTAATGATAACCACCTCTGCACAAGCTCATACTTTCTGTGCTGCTCCTTGGCATCCAATGCATTTTTAAGAATCAAACCTGCTAGTTTACGGCTGTCAACGGGTTTCTCCTCACTAGCAAGCTCTGCAGAAAGGGATAACAAGAAACCAGGAAGGTTTTGCTCCTGAAACTGTTTCAGAGTTTCTTCAGCATGCTTTCGCACTGTTGAATCAACTGCTTGTGCACTTAGAAGGACCTGAGTGACTTCCATAGCTCTATTCTCCCTGAAAATTTACACACGGAGATGAATTACAACAACTAGGCACCTAAAAAAAATTATAGGAATACATCTCCATTTAAATGCCAAAGCAAGAAATAACAGAGGCCTGCAAAGGATAAAACATGTTATGACGATTTTTAACTATAAATATTAATGAACTTAACCGCCCCACAATTTAGTCTTCATTACACCCAAAATCAGTAATTATATGAAACACATTACAACATCTTAGTAAAATCAATGTATGGAGAAAGAAAAGAAACCACAATATTGATCCAAAAGAGATGGACACATAAGCATTTGGCCATATTTAAAACCAAAAAATCATTGATACTGGCAATCAATAAACATAGAAGGAGAAATTAATTTCTCATCATAGTGGCTGCTTGGGATAATGGTAAATCCATTCAACTGCAGAACAGGACAAAAATTAATAAATAGAACCAAATCAGAACAGATCCAAAGTCTACATGCTCAGCATATCAAATAAAAGACCAGACTGCTTATTGCAGGCTACTCCAATGTGCAGAAGAAAAAGAATTATAATACTGCCACCAATAATCAGACCACAAAATCACATTCAAATTCAATCAGTAAACAGCAAATGAAACGTATAAAATCAACTAAATAAAAACAAACGACGAAACACGTCAAGCAACAGTTAAATTGAATAAGCTCAGAACAACAATCGCTATGGAAAGCAGTCCGATCCATCGCCGTCGACTCCAAAAACTAACAATTGCAAATTTTCATGTTTGCGGAGCAAAACAACAGATCATCAGTATTTTAGCCTAAAAAATTAAAGCAAGCAATCAGATCAATCCAAGACTTAGATCCAGTAACCCTCCAATTATCAACAACTAAATCCAAAATTTCACTTAATTTCACCCGAGCCAAAACAGAAACACATGGTTGATCACTCAAAAACACAAACAAAAAGAAAAAAGAAGTAACGCCAAAACATAAGGGATTGAATTAAAATACCTGGGGGGAAAGGTTGTGGAGGCGGGAGGGAGAGTGAGAGAAGAGTTCACTCTCGGATCGGATAAATTCAAAAGCGGCGCCCCTGAAAACCCTAAACAGAGAGTTTTTAGAGAGAGAAAGTGTCTTTTTTTGGGAGTGTGATCTTAGAGAGAGAAAAAATGTAAAGCTGGACTTGAATCATGCAAAGCAATAATAATCATTTTCTTTTCTTCCACCCCCCGCTGCTCTAATATTATTTTACTGGGCAATTATTGCCTGCGGAACCGACCAGCTAGTTTCCATATCATAAAGCGGCAAATACCCCCCTGTGGGCTCCACCTGATGAACTCCTCCTTTTGTTGTTTTCTTTTCATATTTATTTCAATTATTATTAGTTATTACCTTATATGTTTCTAAAAATATCAAATAAATAAAATTACGAATCATTTCATTTAAAGTTTAGAATATAAATGAAACAAAAAAATATTATTAATCTAAAAATTAAATTGATTTACAATTATACAATGTACAAAAGGATATTGAATATATATATATATGGGTGTGTGTTGGGTGTTTTTTTTCGAAAATATCAAAAGAATTTCATCCAAGTAATGTCTGTAATAATTATTTTTTTTGTTGTGAGAATAAATTTTATATAAAGTTTAAAAAATTAAGCAAAAATTAGGAACGTTTGAAAACAAAAAATAAAATTAGAGTTTTTTAAAAAAATAATTTAATATTTATAATTTTATCAATAAGCTATAAAAATTGTATAAAATTGGGTATACATTTTAGCTTAAATAAATTTAATTGTTATGAAATTGGGTATACATTTTAGCTTAAATAAATTTATTTTAGGCAGTTAAAGATAAAAATTATAAAATAAAAATACTATTTTTAATAATAAACTAATAAGTACTTATTTTCAGCATTTACAAACACTCTTTAAATATAAGCATTTTGCTATTTTTTGGAGTCCTTTTAATTGAATTATTGGAAAAAGGGAGGGTGAAGCCTACGACGATCAAGGATAAGGTTCCGTGGATCGGTGCAACTCAATGTATCAGCACTGATCAAAGAGTTATGTGCAGAAGTGAATGAATCAAGAGAGAGATTCGACTTTGGTCGGACTTCGATGTCCTATGATTCTGAATCACCCCGGGCAAGCAGCCGTGAAGGGGCAACTAGTGCTATAAAGAGGGACTTATTTTTAAGGCTAATTATATAACATTCTATATTGTAAATCAGTTGCATAGTAAGTGTATCAAATTTGAATTTCGTTTCAAATCCTACATGTCACGGTCTAACGAAGCATGGCGGGAATGGGTTTGGGTATTGTCATTTTCGGGGACCAAAAAAATTGATATGATATCAATTGACAAAGATTCATATCACAATATCATAATTTTAAAAGATCTTATAAACCCATACGTATTATAAGATGTTTTTATAAATTATAAAATATTAAAATTTATTTTAAAAATAAATTCATGAAGTATCTGGTTAAAATAAAATTATGGAGTTTATAAAAATTAATAATTACAAATTCATGGAAAAAATTATTAAGATTATATAAATAAGTTAGCACCTCTCTATTACTTTTCTTTAAAAAGTTTATAAACTCATAACATCTAATTTTTTGAATTTATAAGCTCTTTTTATAAAAAACTTATCAAATACTTTGTGGCATCTTATAAAATCTCCCAAACAGTGTATTAGTATAATTCTATTCACTTAGGCCAGGGTTTGCAGTTATAATTAAAAGTATATATATAAGAGTAGAATACATAATAAAATTATTTTTTAATTTTTCAATTTGAGTAAAAAGGGTAAACAAAAAATGGCTAAATTGAATTTTGGCATTCCTACTATAATAGCTTTTGCACTTTGGCATCTAAACTTTTTTTTTTTTTTTTTTTGTCAACTTACCATCTCAACTTTACGAAATTTTGCATTTTGTCATTTATAACTATTTTTTCACCAAATTTTTTTATCGAAAAAACATCACATACAGTGCGTTGTGGGATATTTAAGGATTATGTGATGTGATATTTTTTACATATGCACAACATGTGATGTTTTCTCGAAAAAAATAATCATATATGGTAAAGTGTAAACTTTAAAGTTGATATGATAAGTTGACATAAAAAAAATATTAGATGCCAAAATCTAAAAACAGTCATAATTTGAATGACAAAATGTAATTTACCCATAAAAAATATGGTCAAGAGCTTCAAGATCAGAGGTGCTGATTGTTGGGCTATAAGGATTTGTACTATGAGAAAATTAAAGGCTTGGACTTTGGGCTGTGAGTGAGTTGAAGCCTGGGTATGTACTAGCTCAATTATTACACAGCTTAACGTGTATATATGCTCATTCGGGTTTAGTAGATCTTACCCTACTTTAAAACTATTAAATAACTAACTTGCAAATCATGTGTTAAATTTCGATATTTAAGTTCGCAATACATTTTAGAGCGAAATAATATAAACAAACTAAGTAAAAGTATAAAATTTAGCAAATTTGATAGTAAAATATGTAGATATCTGATGGGGATATTATCAAAGCACGAAGGTCGAAGCGTATGGTCGCATGCTTAATCGCAAATCGAGGTGAACAGAAGACATTTAGGAGGTCGCACGGTGAGGTCGTTGGGTCGTTAGGAACCCATTGTGGCTTGATGACGTCTCTATCGGGTTGGGGTGACTCGGATCCGACCCGCAGATTAGCCCGGACAGGTGTCATCCCTTTAAGCTGCTCAGTCATTGCATGCGTGATCACGAGAACGACACCTATCCCGTGGTGGGCCCCAGCCCTTCTCCTATAAATACTCTGACTTTCGAAGAGAGAAGGTATGAATTGCACACATATCTTGATCGCATATTTAGATCGCATAGTTTTCCTTCGACCTTAGCCTGACTTAAGCATCGGAGTGTCGTCGTGAGGACGAACCCGACTAGCTTTGTTTTATTTCCAGATTACAGGTTTGGATCGGTAACGTGGGGAGGTCATGGTCGTAGATCGTGACCAAACGTGGGAGGTCGTGGTCGAAAATCGTGACCGAACATGGTCGAGCCGGATCAATATCTGTGCAAAAAATGATAAAAATAGCAAAAACTATAAATAAGTGTGTGTGAAAATGATGTGTGGGAGTTGAGAATAGGTGAAAACGAATGAGAAAATCAATTAGAGACTTATTAATCCTTTTTGTCTTACCTAAACCTCTATTTATATGAACATGATAAAAAAATGGGGGACTGTTGATAACATATATTTAATCCAGTTGTTTTGTCATACTACATTGGCTTCACGCCAGTAGAAATGAGATATGCCACACCAGCAAGGAAGTAGGCAAAAAGAAATTAATTTGTTACATCACCAGGAACGAGATTTTGCCACATCATCTTTATCCAATTTGGCTATACGTGGCATGTTCATCATTATCGATGTGCTTCATTGTTGATGCATCATTCGACATGTAGAATAAGGCTAATGTGTTTTCTGAGGTAGATGGGCCTTCAACGAGTTGATTTTGAGCCTGCAATGGCAACCATCTCGTTAGCGTGTCGAAGGTAGTGTTGAGTTGATTGACTCGATGGTTTTCTAGCCTTTCGGTATTAAATTTTATTCGGTATGATTCTTAAAATTAATTTAAACTGCAATATACCTTGAGTTTGAAAAATTAATACCTTATGTATCAAAATATTATGAATAATATAACTATTTCTTTTATTCTTATTAATGTGATACAATAGACTATATAACATGTAAAAAATTAATATCACACTATTTCAATTAAAAGATTCGAAAAATGTTGAATGTCCAAAAATAATATACTGTCAACAAAATAAACTTAGAAAGTATTTTTGACTTCGTAGGTAACAAGTTTAAGCTGCTATAGTTAGTTATTGTTAACTTTTGTATTTATTATAAACACAGAAATAAACATCGTGATACAATGCAATAAATAGATATGCTTAATATAATTTTGTACGTAGATTGATAGTTAATAAACATAGTGGTACAATAAATAGATATACTTTTAATAAATGCTTTTCGTATTGTACATTGATAATTAATATTTGATGGACGATATTTATAGCAAGTCTTTATTCAAATTAATTTGATCGATTTTAATTAATCACGTAATAAATTTAATATATTTGTTATGTAATTATTTAATTTTTTTATATTAATACATTAATTTTATTTAATATATAATTAATTTAAATTTGATCCAAATGGATTTGAACTAAAATGTTCTGACGTTTTATTTGTGGCTAATTATTCTTCTGAGTTCTGCAAAGGGCAGGAACTTTCCAGAAATTACACAAAACTGCTTAAATGATGGAACTATACTATATCTCGAACCACACACGTAGTCCGATCGCCAATCCAACGGCCTAGATCACCCCAAGTCTCCAAAGAACCTCATTGGTCTGCACGTTGCCTCTCGAGTTTTGATTGGTCCACGTCAGTATCAGTGACACGATAATCCCATACTGCTGGTCCATGCAAGCACCGGTGACACGATTTTTCGAATTCATACTGCGGTGGGTGAGTAACAAAGGAGAGCTGATTCATACTCTAGATTTGATTGGTCCACGTCGGCAAGGATGACGAGTGGACCGTGCACCCGAGTTGCTATATATTGCTTCCCTCCACACCCCCTGCTCCTTCAGATTTAGAACTGCAAAAAGGAAACAGAGCAACAAAAAGGAAAGAATAGAAGAGACTAACATTATCAGTTGTTGAGCTTAGCGGTAATGGCTGGTGCGTGGAAGACACGCGTATCTACGGTTGTCTTCGGGATCGTTCTGATCGGTGAGCATTTCTTTGATATTTTGATTGTGTAGTTTCTGTTCTAGCTGGATTATGAGCATTCTTCCATGAGTGTAACATGATGCTCGGCTTAATCTATTTACGGTATCTTGAAGTAATTGCATCTCATTTTTGTTGAGAATCAACGACGTCTTTAGGGAAGATATTGGCTGAAATTTTAGCATTTTTGGGATGCGTGTTGTGCTCAGTTATTTTTTCTCTGTAATTCGTTCTTGTATTCCGTGGAGAAATGGAGATCCGAGATTCTCTCGGGCTAGGTTGTTTCAGATCTGCCTTTTCAGAAATGAAGTCCAATAGCAGTTTGTTCTGTTTTATTCGAGGATATGCTGTTAGCATTGAATGGCGAAGTGAGGGTGGAAATATGATTTTAATTAGTGCGGAAACTATGTTTATGTTCTTCTTTCTGTATGTTTTCCTGAAATGAATGCACAGATTGATTTGAAGTTGTTGCTATTATATCACTCTTATTTATACTTCTTTGATTGGGAGCTGTTTCAAAAGATGTTCAAAATAATAAAACTGAAAACGAGTTTATTTGAGTACATTTGAAGCGACTAAGAAGATGGATTCACTCAATCTTGAAATCCTAGTGTCATCACCTCTTTGCACACATGATGTGCTTAATCAAGTATTATGATGGGCGAAGAACTTAAATAGGTATGACTTGTATATATTGTCAGTACTGCGTAATTGTGCCATATTGACATGATCTTTCACTGTCCTTGGAATAAGTATGTTGATTGGTAATTGATTGTTTCATACAGGGAGTTTATTTGCGTTCTCTATTGCTAAAGAGGAGGCTGCTAAAGTTGGAACAGTTATTGGCATCGATCTTGGCACAACTTATTCATGTGTTGGTGTTTACAAAAATGGACACGTTGAAATCATAGCAAATGATCAAGGTAACCGCATTACCCCTTCATGGGTTGGTTTCACCGACAATGAGAGGTTGATTGGTGAGGCTGCAAAGAATCAGGCAGCTGTTAATCCTGAGAGGACTATCTTCGATGTCAAGAGGCTTATTGGAAGAAAGTAATTCCTCATTCTTTTCTATCTATTCTACCTGTGATTACGACGCAGTGTGTCGGTGTCATGAATCTAACTCTTGTTATTTCATAGGTTTGAGGATAAAGAAGTACAAAGGGACATGAAACTTGTCCCATACAAGATTGTCAACAAGGATGGAAAACCTTACATAGAAGTCAAGATCAAAGATGGTGAGACCAAGGTCTTCAGTCCTGAGGAGATCAGTGCCATGATTTTGACAAAGATGAAGGAGACAGCTGAGGCTTACCTTGGAAAGAAAATCAAGGATGCTGTTGTCACTGTCCCTGGTAGATAATTTGACCTGAAGATATTTAAGACAAGAATCTTGTGTCATTATCTATTTTATAATTTCTGGCGCCTTCTCTTCTGCAGCTTACTTCAATGATGCTCAGAGGCAAGCTACAAAAGATGCTGGCACAATTGCCGGGCTGAATGTTGTGAGAATTATTAATGAACCAACCGCAGCAGCAATTGCTTACGGTTTGGACAAGAAAGGTGGTGAAAAGAACATTCTTGTCTTTGACCTTGGTGGTGGAACATTTGATGTCAGTATCTTGACTATTGACAATGGCGTTTTTGAGGTTCTTGCTACAAATGGGGACACTCACTTGGGAGGTAAGGACTATTTTCTTTCCAGTTATTAAAGCAGTTGCATGAGATCAACGGAGTATCTTTTTTGTTTGACTTCTTGATTCGGCATGATAGAAATGTTGAGCTGTTCCGATATATTGCTTTATGCATCTAGCTTATGATATATTTTGCTGAAATGGCATCTCGAGCCCCAGTTGATTTCTTAATCTAGTTATAGTTTCACTTTTTAGTTAGGTTGTGAGCGTAATGTTGCATTTCCCCACATTGCATTGTTGCATTTTCTAGGTTTCATATGTTTAAGATGATCTTGTCCAAGTAGGTTAACATGTTTTCTTATTTCTGCAGGTGAGGATTTTGACCAGAGGATCATGGAGTACTTCATTAAGTTGATCAAGAAGAAGCATGGTAAGGACATCAGTAAGGATAACAGGGCCCTTGGCAAGCTGAGGAGAGAATGTGAACGTGCTAAGAGAGCTTTGAGCAGTCAGCACCAGGTCCGAGTAGAGATTGAGTCTCTCTTTGACGGTGTTGATTTCTCTGAACCTCTTACCAGAGCTCGTTTCGAGGAATTGAACAATGATTTGTTCAGAAAGACCATGGGCCCTGTTAAGAAAGCCATGGAAGATGCTGGTTTGGAAAAACGCCAGATCGATGAAATTGTCCTTGTTGGTGGAAGCACAAGGATTCCAAAGATCCAACAGCTTCTTAAGGATTATTTTGATGGGAAGGAGCCCAACAAGGGTGTCAACCCAGATGAGGCGGTTGCTTTTGGTGCTGCGGTCCAAGGAGGTATCCTGAGTGGAGAGGGTGGTGATGAAACCAAAGGTACTGTTCTTTTCATCTGTTGACTGTTGTACGCATTGTTGATTCGCATAATGACTTCCTGAGTTTGTGAGTGAGATTTATCACTGACTTAAATGCAATATCTGATCAGATATTCTTCTCTTGGATGTGGCTCCTTTGACCCTTGGCATTGAAACTGTTGGAGGAGTGATGACCAAATTGATTCCGAGAAACACTGTTATCCCAACCAAGAAATCCCAAGTTTTCACCACTTACCAGGACCAGCAAACTACTGTCACAATTCAGGTATTGGAATTTTATTCTTGGTAATTCGCAGGAAAGAAGAATTGCCTCTTTTTCCTGTGTAATGATAAGACACATCTTTGTGTGTGACAGGTCTTTGAGGGTGAACGGAGCCTTACAAAGGACTGTAGATTGCTTGGAAAATTTGACCTGACAGGAATAGCCCCAGCTCCAAGGTCTGTCTTCACTTACAGAGTCCTAGCAAGACGATTTTATTGGTCTCAATGCTTCAGATCTAACTAGATGATTATTTTTCTGTTTGCAGAGGAACCCCTCAGATCGAAGTCACTTTCGAGGTTGATGCCAATGGTATTCTGAATGTCAAGGCTGAAGACAAGGCCTCTGGGCGATCCGAAAAGATCACCATCACCAATGACAAGGGCCGTCTGAGCCAGGAAGAGATTGACCGGATGGTCAGAGAAGCTGAGGAATTTGCCGAAGAAGACAAGAAGGTCAAAGAAAGGATTGATGCCCGGAACAGTCTGGAGACTTACGTTTACAACATGAGGAACCAGATCAACGACAAGGACAAGCTTGCAGACAAATTAGAAGCTGACGAGAAGGAGAAGATCGAGACGGCAACCAAGGAGGCCCTTGAGTGGATGGATGACAACCAGAACGCTGAGAAGGAGGACTACGAGGAGAAGCTGAAGGAGGTAGAAGCAGTGTGCAACCCTATTATAACTGCTGTTTACCAAAGGTCTGGTGGTGCCCCTGGAGGCAAGTCAGAGGAAGATGACGACGCCCACGATGAACTGTAAAAAAAGATTGTTTGATAGATTTTAGGTTTATGTTTATTTACGGATGAGAGATATTACTGATACATTACTTATTTCTCTTTTCTGCAAAGAAGTTTTGATGACAAGAGAACCAGTAGCATACGGTACAGGTGCTTTATGAATGTAACCAGGAAGATTTGGTTGTAACCAAATGCTTTATGAATTGAATCCTCATGTGCATTCTTTGTACTCTTTGTGGCATGTAATAGTAACTTCCTTCCTCCATAATTCATTTTTTATTATTTTAATTTTACATATTTATAGGAGTCGGTGGGGAGTCACAGACTCACAGGGGTGCTCGATTTGATGGTTCCAGTCGGGATTAGATTACAAGTCGGGCACACATGAAAAACTTGCATAATGTTTGGTTTCAATCATATTCAAAATGGGCTAAAACATGGATAATTGGTGGTGTTTTGAAATGTTGTGAAAATTATTTTTTATCAAAACAAGTCTACACTAATTACAGGCCTTATAATTAAAAAAATTATACATATATTCATACATATATATAAATATATATAAAAAAAACATAATTTAACAATAAAGATACTGTTTGTTGTTTACCGCATTTAAGTCCTCAAATTGAGTAAATTGGAAAGATCGAGAAATAAAAATTGGTGAATTGACTTTGCACGATTGAAGCTGCACTGGCCTCACAGGATCAGATTTTTTCTATTGCAATTTGTATTTATTCGACACAAATACGCCACATGAATAAATTTTTTTCTAAATAAACTATATGATGACATTAAGTGGCCTGCATATATTTAATGGTGGCCTCGAAAATTGCATTTCCGGTTATATTGTATAGGATGCGCTTCCGTTTCGAAAGATAGACCACTTTCAGGTTTTTCCACAAAATACACACTAGGGGGGATATGAAGACCGGTTGAATGGCATTTTTTTCTTACTCTCTTTCTTTCGTTTCTGCGTGTACTCTTTGTTTAATAACATGAGAAGAAGCATCCTTAAACGAAGTCAAAATTGTTACTTGCCACCATCTGTAAATTATTTCACTCTATGCTTCCTTCTTAAACAGGCCAGGTACTCCATCCAGGTTAAAAAAATCACTCAATGTTTAGATGTCAATATAAGACGAAACCCTATAACTTAAGCATAACAAAGCCCTCAATATACAGGGATCACGAGTGAACTCCAGGAGTTACGAGTATTATGTACAAGAGTGGAATTATTAATCTGAAGTAGAGGCAAAAACATTAAGTCAACAACTAGTCAGCTGTTTTAGATATGAGCTTCAACCCTGGCCACCCCGATTCACAGAGATCCCTAGGTGCATTTCCCTCATTGTCCTTCACTTCTATGTCAGCACCATGTTTCACAAGTAGCTCAGCAATGGCAGTTCTCTCACAAACAGCAGCATAATGCAATGCGGTCTGACCTTCATCATCCTTCAAGAATACACACATTAAGAAAAATTTGATGAGAAAAGAACTGCTACTCATATGGTATACCTTAGCATTAACATCAGCATTCTTGTTCAGAAGCAACGCTGTGATATTCATATGGCCTCGATCTACAGCCCAGTGCAAAGGAGTTCGACCCTCACTATCTGCAACATTTCAAGACTATATTCAGGACAGAATTTTATCAAATCCAAATCATAAATTCGTCAAGAAACAAAACATCTATTGGCTGGCCAGAAAAGCATGCAGGTATTAACCATTCAACAAAAAATTGAATCAGAGTATTCATTTTCACTTTCTAGAAGATATGAAGCAAATTCAACAAAAAATTGACAGCTTAATAGTTCCAATTTTTAAAGTTAGTGTTTCTCCTAAGAGAATTAACTTCGTAGATGGTCCAAACGAGTATCACCATACAAAGCTTTACTTCATGTATAATTATTACAAAAAATAAAGGAGAGGCAGAGCAAAAGATTTAAGAAAGTTTTGTCTACCAACCCTTCAGATCTAAGGGGACACCACTCTCGATGCACTTGAGCAGCTTCTCTTCATCTCCTTCTCGAGCAAATGCATGTACAGCATCCAATTTCCTGCAGAGAAAAGAAAATAGGAGATATAAAATAAAGTAGATGTTTGCAATTTGTCTTCCTTTCAAACTTTATCTTTCTCTTGACTCCTAATGTGGGTACAATGAGAATTGAGAGGACGAAAGCATAGTTGTAGACCAAGATCTCCAGGAAGATTAAGCAAATAAACAATGCATAACCTTCATCTATAACCTTTTTCTTCCTGGTCCACCTTTTTTGATGTTTGTAGTGGAGCAAATATTTTAGGGTATTCCCATATATCCAGAAGAATGTCACTGAGGGAGCCGGGAAACATAAAAGACAACTTGATACAGAATAAAGACAGAATGCTTCAAGAAGAAGCCATAAATGTTAAATGCCAGCATAGGGGAAAGTTCAAGATCCTTACAACTCAGATCCAGATTCCTCCTCGTACATAAAGGAGCTAAAAACAGGCCCCATAGGTCCTTTTGACCCTGCATTAGGTGCATCACTACTCCTTTCATCTTCTTTCTTCTGCCATATGAGACATAAAAATTCCAACAACAATGATCAAGATGCGGCAATAATATGTAAAATTTGGTAACATGGTCAAGTGATAAATGATTCTCATCTTACAGTGCCAGAACCAGCAGCCCAAGTGGGGTATAACTCAGTAACAATGTCAATGTACTTTTCCATTGCTTCTTCAGGAGGCATGGCACCCAGCTTATGCCATGCTTGCCTAGCACACCAACAAGATAAGTCTTTCAACTGATTAGCAAAGGAATCTTCAGTTTTAAGAGCAAAGAAAACGAGCCATCAAACTTACAGTAACAAATTCATATGCCACCTTCAAATTTCTAGCCTTACCTACAGTCATATTAATCCATGGTTCTCACACAATTATAATTGTCACACATTTTTTAACATATTGATTTAAAAAATAAGGATTAGTAAATTAAAAAAAACAATAAGAGGCTTACAATTACAAAAGCAATAGAGAACATCCAGGGTAGAAATCCCCATAACAAATTTAAGTTCAAGAGCTTAAACCCACAAATTCGTTATTCATGCATGGATAAGAAAGATTCACATTTTTCCATTTCTCATGCCACAAGAACAGATCCTTCCTCTTCTCTATATAATCTGTGCAGTTTATGTACAAAATATAACTCTAAAGCTTCTAGCAGGTGATTATTCTTTTTGCATTGTATTAAAACGCACAGCAAACTTGTTTGAGTATTAAGATCCCAAATATCAATTAAGAGAGACTCTTATAACTAAAACCCCGGGGTACTTAAATAAGACTTGTAACTAATTCCACATTCGCTCACTTATGCTTGCAAAACACAATACTTGTCACTGATAATAGAAACTGTTTTTCTGCTACAACCATCAACTTCCATGATTCCCTAATAACAAGTGGCAAGCGAATAAATCTATGTTTAGTTTCCAGACTTTCAATGAGTAACAGAAAGAAAAACCTGTAAACTTAATCGTGGTATAGGAATTGCATTGAAAAAATTCAATTACCATTTGGCACGAGCTGTCATTTTGAGAGCGGAAGGCTGGGGAGCAGAACATGGTCCCTCAGTCGCAATTTTATACAACCCGTAAAGCTGCAACTGGACATCATTCGAGACCTTCAGTGCCGCCCGATCAACAGCAGTTGCTGCAACGAACGCAGTGGCAGCACTAAATGTCTCATCCAACTCGGTGCTCTCAACGCCCTCCCAATCATCATCACTATCACTATCATCACCAAGTCCGAGACTTTCATTATTCGATCTTCCGTCTCCACCAATCAACGGTTCTTTTTCCTCCAAAGAACTAGAGGAAGAATCTATAGATCCGCGTTCCCGATTGGGTTCCGGAGAATGCGCACGCGTGATTCGGAGGTTCTCTTCACGGAAGGCGAAGATTACAGAAAAGAGCTTCGCGAGCAGGAAAGAGAAAACGACACCGAAGAACACCGATTGAAGGAATTGTTGCCAGTCAGCCATCACTTCAGCTAATACCTCAAGCAAATAAAAAGCTAAAGCTATAACAAAAAATAACAAAATGAAACGAAACCCTAAAAATCAAACAAAAGCTTCCATCAATCGAGGAACTGAAATCAGAGAAGAAGATTTGGACTTGCCAGTTAGTTAAACCCTAAAAATGGCGTACTGGATTTTGGGAAAGTACAGTACATACGCTTTCTATGTGAAGTATATATTTCTATATCTGAAAAGGAGTAGAAATTTAAGTGGCGGCGCGCGGCGGCGGAACGAGAACGCCTCCAGTGAGCGACAGCTTTCTGCCGCTACGCATACTAAACTGCTTTAAGCTTTGGAGAGGGACGGTGTTATCTCTGCGGTTGTATTTCATGCAGTTCGCTGCAGTGAAAATGAAATATTTCAACTTAAGAGTTCAGACCCTAGAGAGAATTTGAGTGGGCCGCGGTACAAACGAGAATGGAATGTAAGCCCAGGCCCGATATTAGTTTCGGGCCAATGACAAGCTTTTATCATGTTGGGCCATTGTTTTCTTTCCTGATCCACCATTGTCCTCAGCGGGCCAGGCCCAAATATTTCAACACAATCTTATCAAGAACATGCACTAAGAACATCAACAAACATGTATCACTAACTCCATGTCGAATTCTCTTGGCAGCATTAGCTACCGGCTTGAGAATTCCTACGTCATAGACCGGTGTAAGATTCGGATTGAACAATCCAAAGTTCCTCTCACATGTCGGGCCGGGCTTTAAATCTTCATTAAAGAGTGCAAAAATGTATGTCTCAAATGTTGCATTAGGCATGAGAGGTGTCCCAATGCCTGATGTAACATGTTGTATTAGTTTCCTGTTGTATTCTGCTGCACTCTCTAGATCAACCCCTGTTTGCCCTATATCCCCTCTAGAGGGCCACCCGGTCTCACCTATAACGATGTCAATATCCGTGAAGCCGAGCCGTTTTATGGCTGAAAAGACAGCATCAAGCTGCCCATCCAACAGATTGGTATAAGTGAGATTGGTGTTTTCATCCACCACCCCAAGAGTTGGCCTAAAGAGGGCGTAATCCAAATTGTCATCCAAGGAGGCGAAAAACGGGTATGGATTGATCAAGAAAGGGGAGTTTGTGGCTTTCAAGAAGTTGAGGAGAGGTTTAAGTATGTAAGCATCATAGCCCTGCCTAAACTTCCCCATAGAGGGGGGGCTGGAGTTGGATAGTATGCCTAAAGAGTGTGGGGTTGAGATCTTGATGTCACGGTCCAACGACTCACTAGTTAGGGCGTCATGGAGGGTCAGCATTGCAGGGACTAGATTTGAGATCAAAAGCTTGTTTGCAGTCGAAAGAACCTCATTCCCAACGAGTATGCGGACAATGTTGGTGGCACGAGTGTGTGGGAGGAGGATGTCTTTCACCCATTCTTGGGCAAAAGTCAAGTTGGTGAGATGTGGGATTTGGTCATTAGGTATGGTGATTGTGATGGCAATCCCAGTACCCGCAAACGCCCTGAGCTTTTCTCGGTCGGCATCAAAGACTCTAACACGTCTAATGACGGTGGAGTCTAGTAAAAAACGCGCAACCTTAGATGGTGGAGGGAGGTTGTCAGCCTCCGTGCCATAGTTCACGCCGATCGATCCCTTCACACCTGCATGAAAACATTGAAGCTTTTTTAACTGGACAGTAATGTGCATATATTTTCATGAAAGATCAAAATCTTGAAGCGCACACAAACCTAAGACAAGACAATGTGTGAAAGAAAGGGTATACCTTGGGTGTAAACTGACACTAACATAAGGAAAAACAAAGAGATAAAAAAGAATTTCTCCATTATTGTTGTGAAGAGGTAATAGTTGATTGATGAGTGAGTTGAAGTTGGGGAATGGCAAAAGAAGAAGAGTGCATATGGGAGATGCTTTTCTTTGTGTTGAGGAAGAAAGATGATTTGAGTGTGTGTTGAGCAATAGGATAATCATGTCTTGGGCTACTGTTTTGGGGAAAGAATAACTTTTAAGTGTTTTTTCTATAGTTTTAATTTGTAAAGAATAATCATCTTTACATAGTTTAATAATAAGTTTTCATAAAGATAAAGATTATGCTGTTAAAGTAGGGCTTAATGACTAATGATGTGATGACAGGAAAAAATATGGGGAGGATTATAAAGAACAAGTGCGCATCCGGGGAATCGAACCCCGGTCAGTACCGTGGGAGGGTACTATGATACCACTACACCAGATGCGCCCAGTTGTTACAGTTTCAAAAATAGGTGATGGGAAACTTCCAAAATTTACACTTCAATATTGGTGGAAGTCAAAGTAGTTTGCAGATACTCCACACAAGTATTAGTTAAAATAGGCAAGAACTAGTGCTGAAATTCTCATTTTGCTTATGAAGAAGCAGAAACTGCTGGTAGATATCCTTCAAGAATTACAGCAGAACAGAGAATGATGCAAATGGCTGCATTATAGTCAGAGAAATGGAGAGAATTCGATCGAGCATCAGACCTTAGTATCTGCAGTTCTTATGAACAAGAAAGACTATGGGGAGAAAGTGTCTTCGAATCTTCTCCTTGCTATCAACAATTACAATTGCTCTCATATTTGTTTCAGCAGTTCAAACAAACGAAATGAACTACCATAGAGAGAGTGAGGTTTGCTCATAACAATATTTTTGTACCTACGAACAAATTCTCTGAATTAATTTTTTCAAGGGAAAAAAGAAGAAGAAACAGAGATCACCAAACAAGAAAAAGGGGTTTCTCAAATTCTTAACCTGATTTTCAGGAATAACAGCAGTCACATCCCTAAGTTCCTTGAACAGCTTTTGAGTTTGTACAGCTGAATCAAGTATCCATACAACTGAATCAAGCAGAAATATTTCCCTTGTGTTTGCTTATACTGAATTAAAAGCATTGAGCTCAGTAATAAGTCTGCATAAAGACAAAGAATATGCTATCAAACTGGGCCATCTAATTGACACAGAGGATTTGCTCATTTCACCCATTCTCACAGAATTGATCAGACAGATTCTGTTTCACATGTAACATTTGTGCATATTAATAGATTCCCGAAAGCCTTAAAACATGCATTTAACATTCAACCAATCAAAATGTAGAAAGTTTAGGATAGTTTTCTCTTGGTTCTTATACCAAGACATGCTCTTGTCAAGCCTAATAAGATGACAAGTTAAAAAACAAGGGAAGATTAATTCATAACCAAGAGAAATGCGCATCCGGGGAATCGAACCCCGGTCAGTACCGTGGGAGGGTACTATGATACCACTACACCAGATGCGCCTCTTGCTCTTTGAATATTCATTTCAGTATCTGATGCTGTGGCAAGGAATGGTGATTCTTCTGTTAATGGAAAAGCATATATTCAGCAGGTAGGTTAGGTATATGATTCATGCCTAAAAAAAAAAAAAAGACTCTGGATTATGGAAAAGAGAGCTTCAACAAGCATCACTGTTTCCTCCAAGTAAAAGGGTCTTGAAAAAATTATTAGGGACAACATACTAATCTTCGACCACCTTCAACCCGAAAAAAAATTTCTGTAGCACCTTTGCACTTCAATATTAGTGGAGATTAAGTTGTGAGTTCACACTCCACACAATTAGTTAAAAATAGGGAAAAGTTGGCTATTGTTACATAAAACTCGTGGTAGATATCCTTCAAAATTGCAGTCAGACAAAATGGAGAGAATTCATTAAAGTGAAAATAACAAAGTCAAGTGAAACTAAGTCCTCTAGATTCATAACTAAGAATCTGCAGTTCTTATGAGCATGAAAGAGCGTGGGGAAGAAGTGTCTTTGAATCTTCACCTTGCTATCAACAATTAGAGTTGATTTTATATTAGTTTAACATTCCAAAGAATCGAAATGAACTATCATGAGCTAACGTAGAATGGCAAACTAAAGTATTAAGGTTTACTCGTAAGAAGACTATTATACCTAAACACAAATTTTCAGCATTAACTTTGAAATAAAGAAAGAAAAAACAGAGATCACCAAAAAAGAAAGGGGTTTCTCGAATCATACATGATTTGCAGGAATAACAGGCGAAACATTCGAGTCCCTTGAACTGCTTCTGAGTTTGTAGAGCAGAATCAAGTATTCATACACTCAGTAAATTTTCCTATCAACCCCTCATACTCAGCAACTGAACAAGCAGAAATACTTCGCCTATATTTGAATACTGAATTACAAGCATTAAGCCATCATACAAAGTATAAGCTATCAAACTTGGCCATCTAATTGAAACAGGGGACTGCTCATTTGGTCCAGCCAAAGAATTGGTCAGAGATTTTGACAGATTCTCTTTTACATGTAATATTTGGGCATATTATTAGATTTTCACAAAAACCTTAAAACATGCAGTATAAGATTCAACAAAGTGAAATGTAAAAACAAAACCTGGACAGTTCTCTCTTGGTTCTTATGCCAAGATGTGCTCTTTTTTTTTTTTATTATTTGGTAGCCAAGATATGCTCTTGTGTAGAGATAACAATGAAAAAACATGGGTAGGGCAATCCTGCGCATCCGGGGAATCGAACCCCGGTCAGTACCGTGGGAGGGTACTATGATACCACTACACCAGATGCGCTTCTTGCTTTTTGAATATCGTTCGTTCATTTATCTACCCAGTGGCAAAGAATGGACATTTCTGTTAACGGAAAGTTAAAGCTTACGTTTGAATAGAAATGATGCGATTCATGCCTAAGCAAAAGAATATGTAAAATAGACCTTCAACGAGCATCACTGCTTCCTCTAGAAAATGAAGCACTAGCCAACATATTAAGTCTGACCAATGGAGAGAAATCAATAGAGTAAACAAATTCGAGTGGGATTAAGTCCTCGAGCTTCATACCTTACAAATCTGCAGTTCATATGAAATAATTTTTTCAAAGGAAAACAAAAATAGAGATCACCAAACAGAAAGGGGGACTTTGTCAAATCTTAACCTGCTCTGTTCCCTAAGTTCCTTGCACTGCTTCTGAGTTCGCAGATCCGAATCAAGCATACATACAATCAGTGAATTTCCCCAGCAACTCGTTTATTGCGCAGCAACTGAATCAAGCAGAAGCTAATTTCCATAAATTTGCAATACCGAATAAAAGAAGCATTAATTAGTTGAAATGAAAGGGTGAAGCTAAAAGATAATTCAAGCTTACAGCAGCTTTTGTCTTGTATTTGGCTGAGAATTTCCCGAGAGAGAAAGCGCTCACTTTTGCTGGAGAAGAATGTAGAGAGTGACCATTATTATTCGGGAAATCAGAACGAGCGGGAAACTAGAACCACCCCCACCCATGTAAATACAATTGTTACATAATTATAAGGGATAATATATTTCCTCTCGCTCGGTTCTGATGTAATTATATATAAATTTTTTTGCAATTTCATAAATTATACTTAGTATTTTTAAAATTTATTTTTATTTAAGAAATAAGTATTTTTATTAATTAAAATTAACCAAATTTACTAATACTAACAAAAAAAATCACCATTGATTAATTTATTAATAACTTATTATATATTAAATAAATATTTTTATGATCAAATGACCCTTATACGTCTTCACGCATCAATAAATGTGAGAATGTATATCTTCACCTCTATAAGGATAGTTTAATTCAAAAAAAATTGTTTGATTAAGTCAATCTAAATATCAATTTTTATTCAATTTTTTTTGTTACTATCTACAAATTTAGTAAATTTTTTCCAATTAGAAACTTATTTGTTAGAAAAAAGCAAGCATTATAGACACTAAATATAATTTTTCAAATTATAAGGAATCTATATATAATTACTCAAAATCTCAAGAGATGAGAGAATAATTATCCCAAATTATAGCTACACATACTAATCCATATTCTCAGGTTTTAACTTTATCTAATAACTAGTCTAGTTTATTAGTCTTTGCAGAGTTTTTATCTATTTTTTGTGTCAAATATTTCAAAATAATATTTGTACTATAAACTATAACCCTTTTTCTTTTTTTACCTTTTTTAAAATGTTATGAATATTTTTTTATAGATCGAGTTAATAATTATTTTATAATTTTTAAAATTTACTATCCACATTGTCCAAATTTTTTATTTTTTTAAATAAAAAAATATAATAAAAATAAAATTGATAGTTTCGAATCCCCATCTAAATATTACATTATTTTATATAATATCAAGAAATATTAATTTTTTTAAATAATAATAAATATTCATAATTATATTAAATTTCACAACACCTCTCTATGATTTATCCATAATATTTATATTCTCGTTCAGCTCTATATGCTTGGAGTAGTTTAGTCGCGGACCGTTGGATGGGCTTTTCAATTGGTCCTTAAAAATTGAATATTTAGTATTTTTTAAAAAAAATCATGAACTTTAGAAATAAGATATTGTGAGATTGCAAACATTTTTATATAAAGTAAGAATTTATTTTTTAAAATTTCAACAAATTATTGCAAAATTGTTATATACATCTTATAAGTTTCATCACTTTATTTCATCAAAATGCTTCAAATACTTCAAGTGTAAAAATGCTCGTAGTTCAAATAACAAAATGTAATTAATCATATAAATATTATATTTATTTTTTTATAAGTATAAAAATATTAAGTAAGGAATAAAATAAAATTTTTTATTATCATTAGTATTTTTCATCAACATAAGAGTGTATGTTGTAAAGGAAAAGCATGTAAACATAATTTTATTTTAAAAAAAATATAATTTCATAGAGGAGTGGACGTGTAATTAAAGTATACTTCTTCTCACTTTTGTAGTTCACTTTAATTAGTGGCCAACGTATAAAATACTTCTCCCTCTACTAATTAATTAACCCATCGGAGAAAAGGTCCGAAAACCTAATTTTGACAATTCCCCTTTCCTAAATCTGCCTCTCTATCTCCTGAAATCCATCGATCGATCAAGAATTCAATCCCACGGAAACTGGAAGCAAAGCAATGGAGAATGCAAACGGAGCTTCGTACTACGAGAAGATGGACGGGCTCGCCCGGTGGTTCGGCATGAGCGTCGCGGCGGCGTTCTTCGCCTCCCTCGAGCGGTGTTCCTGCGTCAATCTTAATACCTCCGACACCGACGACGAAGACGAAGAGGAGGCCAAGGATCGTCCGCTGATGCTCACCTCTTTGCAGTCTGTTAATTCCACTGCCTCTTCTTCCTTCGCCGCTGGTCAGAATGTCAATTTGAGTAATGCTCCCGCAGCTGTTGAAAAGCTACCTGTGTGATAGCGCTCGTGAGAATTCATCCCTCGATAATCGGTAAAAGTTAACATTTATGAGTCATTATATCTGATTAATTTCTGGTTGTGTGTATTTTTGTGCATTTTAGATATTTTACTCTTTTAATTGATTTGGAGGTTCTTTTGAGATTCTGAAGCAAACTTTATGTGATTAGGGAAAGGAAGTTTGTTATTGGGACTTAATCAAGTTGTGCACATTGTGGTTGTTTAAGTAGAGCATTGTTGTATTTGTGAGCATCGTATATCTTTATTTGGATGATGGGATATGCAATTATTTTTCTGTGGTAATGACTGATTCTTAGTTGTAAAGTGTTTGACCAATTATCGTGATTCAGACTCTGAATTTGTTCCTGTGGTTTGATCTAAGTGTTGGAAGTTAGACTTTTATTGTTGAGTGGTTTTGTATTCGTCAAGCTCTGTTTTTTGTTTTATTGAGCAACTCTGTTTCCAAAGGTTTCTTTGGTAATAGGGCACTGGTGCTGTTTAGACTTTGGTGAAAATGAGAAGAAAGGACGATAGGTGCTGTAAAATGTCTTGAATTTAAGAAAATGAAAATTTAATATTACATAGTGATACTGATATGGTATACAAGATCAATGCTCATTATTGATAAATTCAGCTAGTTGGATTTGATAGTGGGATTTGGGATTTTAAGAATAGAATTACAATTTTTTGGCAAAGCTATCAATGAAGTAGAGTAGAGCAATACTCTTTTGAAAGAGTCTTGATGAAGCTCTTCATGAATCTGAATGCTATTTCTGAAAAAATGATGAACCATTTGTTAATCTATCTTAATGAAATTTTGTGCTTTCCCATAGGATCTGATTCTCATACAACAACATGGCATGTCTTTCACTTTAGTTTGTACATCTGCATTCATGATGATGCCTCCCTTAACACTTAACAGAATACATAGTCCTCTCTTCTTCCTTAATATTCCCTGTTGTGAGTTTTATTATATGAAGAATTTCCCCTGTTAGTTTTGATGTGACGTAGATCACATCTTAAATCCATCTGCATTTAAGGAGACAATTTTATTCATAACGAATCTGAATAGTGGCACAGAACATTAGTATAGCATGAAGGGTGATCCCTATATATTACTTGTGCTTGATTTTGCATGTAATGTTGAAGGTTCCGTAGTAATACCCTCCAACTATAGACTAATGCACATCCAAGATTCTTAATGCTCCAATACAAGAATCAGGGTGCAGCATCCTGGCTTTCATGATGCATAATATTGATGATATTTTGGTTGAACATGTTGCAATATGGATCAAATATCTTGGATACAGCACATGGAATAAAGCATACATGCACATCCACACTTGGATTAGAATGATAGATGAGATTGCTTATATATTTTCTTATGAACTAGTTTGGGGAATCAAGTTCAATTTTTATTTTCAGGGCTTCTTGTGTACGCTGTATATTTCTGGAGTCCGGAGTCCAAGCATGTGGAAGCAAAGCACAGCTGATGCTATCTTCGTCATTTTATGTTTGTTTGTACTGTTATACCTGAAAAATATTTACTGTATCATTGCATTTTCAGTCCGTGTTATCTTCTGATAAGAACAGACTATAGATGCCTGATTCTGTCATCCTACAGTTGTCGTACTCGGACAAAATATCTTGTGCTCAATAAGCTTTCTTAATCTTCCACCTTTTTCTCCCTTCCACACCCAATCCTTTGTCTCCTAGGAGAGAGCAACGTGAGATTCCATTGTGCTTGTAGGGTTTGAAGATGAACATTTGAAATGTCTAATAACAACTCCCCGGAACTTATTGGGATGAGATTTGAGAATTTACAGTGTCCATTTTGAGAGTCATTTCAAATATTGCAACAGAAGAAGCAGGCTCATGAAACTGGAGAACGCAACTCACAAATGGCTGACAATTGGACTCGCTGGCAACTGGAGAACGCAACTAACTCTTAATAGCTTTTTGCCCCTGTCTGAGGTTGAACACAATTGTTTGTTTTTCAACTTGAATGCTTTCTGTAAAGGCCATCATCTCAGTAATGACTGAAGGTATTATTATACTGGATCAGACTAGAAAATGAAATTAATGTCATCCATTTACAATCAAATTAGATGGTAATGATTGGTTTTTACCAAATAGTTCTATTGTTCATGTCTTGGAGATGTTGAAGAGTTCCGTGGACTGAGAAAGTAAGCCCGCAGAAGAGGAAATAAAGGGAAAATTGGCAGACTTGAGTCGAGGATTAAGTGTAGAAGAGTGCTGGCCGATACCCCACCTGGCTATATTAGATGCATAATACCCATTTAGAAATTTTAATAGTTAATTGTGGTCATAGTTAATTTCGGTCGTGAAAGATATAAATACAATAGGCGCTCACGGGCTGTGTTGTTCAAGTTGAGAGTGTTAGACAGTTCCTATGAGAATTTGGACCCAGCCGAACCCAATTGACTAACTTAAGTACTCTCTCTCTCTCTCTCTCTCACACACACACACAGAGACTAACACCCACTACGCAGATGGAACCCAAATTCCAGAGTTATTTGTTAAATTGAGAGGTCTTTTGGATCTTCAATTTTACTGTAAAGGCAAGAAGATCTCAGTGACTAAATAATCCCTAATTCAGCACCATTTAAAATGATAATATGAGCAAATTATTATGAACCCTTTTGGCATTGGGGTTCAAATTAAATAACTTAATAATTATTAGTGACAGCTACAATAAATGTATTTCATCAAAACACCAGCCTACTTTTTAAAGTTGTTTGCCCCTTTTCTTCAAGTAGACTTATAGATAAGATAGAGATGGCGAGAGATAGAGATAGGAAATAGGGAAATACCATGTATGCCAGATTAGTATTGAGTAGGGTTCCTGTAAGTAGTGAAAAGTACTACTTATATCAAAAGGAGCAACAAGTATAGGCTGAAAACCTAGTCAATTCTGTACACAACTAACATCTATTTACATGCATATATGTCCCCAAAACAAATACAATTAGTATCAACTCTATTCATTTACAGAATTACCGTACCATCGTCTCTATCTGCAGCACCTCATTCGTGCTGGGAGCCAAAATAAACGCCGACAATGGCCCTCCTCAAGACACGGACAGCCAGCCATTCCCCTCCAACTACATCTTCAATTCAAGGGCCGGCCAAGAGATTACTTTAACCATGAAAAAAGACAACAGTCTTACCTAAGGAGGATTGTTACAGTGGTGGTTGTCCCTTTTCTACTTTTTACTTTGTAAAAAGAAATCAAGAATAGGCAAAATGCAGTTAGTTTACAATTTCTTTCTTTTCTTAAAGAAACTAATTTAGCAAAGAGACGACTGCCCCGTCCCACCCTCTTCATGGTTCAATCAAGATCAAAATGGCAGACAAATAACTCAATCATTCAGACCAGCCAAACAGACCATAAAGAAGACGTTCCCCACTACTTTTCCCCAAAACAAATTCCGACCACCAGCCCGGCTCTACCAAGTCCCACCTCGATGAATAAACGAAAGAGGTCACATTAGGTCCCACAAGCACCTCCATCATGCACACCAGTCTCTAGCAGAGACCTCTTCTAAACAAAAGCCCCATCTGCTTTTCTGGCCCAGCAGCTAAAAGAACTTCAAGAGCAAACAAATGAAAGAATCATTGTATAATTAAGCTGAGTAACCAGAGTTCCTTGTGTAAGGCAAACCTCAGC
The DNA here is from genome assembly GCF_026168435.1 of Sesamum indicum. Classification (NCBI taxonomy): domain Eukaryota; kingdom Viridiplantae; phylum Streptophyta; class Magnoliopsida; order Lamiales; family Pedaliaceae; genus Sesamum; species Sesamum indicum. The sequence goes on along the minus strand of NC_142660.1, from coordinate 11,831,147 downwards.
TAATTCTTGATCATGTGTACTGCCTCACAACTTGCGCACTCGACTCCAGCTAGCTGTCTTCATAAGCCCCCATCCAAAACTTGAATTAATATGCAGCATTTGAAGGGACCCAATGGATTGCTACCTCATGTACCCCAAATGCATCTATTGCAATTTAATGGATTGGGGTCCGGCCGGCAACCTTTAATACAGACGAAACTAGCTTTATGTGCCAGCCTATCATGCAATGAATTTGCAAGTGTGGATGACTTGCAAAAGTTGCCATTGAATAGAGATCATATCCGGTTTCTAATATTTCTGTCGACTTGTCTTAAAGTGGTACTGGTAACCCGTAATTGTGGAATGATCTAATTCGCCCATCCCAGCCGGCGGTTACAATAACTAAGCCCCAGGCATGAGTATCAGATGAACTCTGACAAGAAGTCTTGAAAAGTTTGTACTGAGATTTGCCCAATGGAGATGTCCCAGCTGGCGGACTTGACACGGGAAGCTTTTCCTCTGGCCAAGTAGCTGATCCTTTGGAGGTGGAGTCTAAGAGAAACTCTTGGCTAAATGAGAAACAAGTGGATGATGAGAACGACAATGGATTTATGGAACTCTTGCTGATGGTGCCAGATTTCAAGCCAGACCACGGAATGGCAACAGAAGCATCAGCTGAGAAAAACTCGAACGACTTATTGACTTTCGGCTGTGGAAAAGATGAATTTCCCACATCAGTGTAGTTCCAAATATAAATATTTGAATCCTCAGATGCAGAAATGATGTGCTTCCCATCTGAAGTAAATGTAGCGGAAATCTGGTTTCCTGTATTTCGAAGGCCTGGCATAGAAAATCAACATGTGAATTACAGCATTTTGCAAAAATTATACTCTAAATTCAGTAACAGTCTTTTAACTTCCTCAGTGCTAAAGTAGATAAAAAGCTGGACATTCATAATGTTGGCCGAGTCCGGAACAGAGTCAAATGGAGAAAATTTCTGACATTATTGAAAATGAATGAAAAGAATAAAGTACAAACCTTTGTACTTTCCAATCACATTGAGCCCATCTATAATTCTGACTTGTGAATCAGCACAAGTGACCAAAACTTTGCTTGGGTCTTGTGGTAAAAACTGCATCCACATGACAACAAAATTAGGATAATTTTGCATCCACTACTAACCCAACGAGAAAATAAATAGGCAAAAGCAACATAGCATTGTCATACAGTCAATTGGCTGTTACCTGAAAGCCAATTATCCTTTTGCATGGTGATTTCTTCTTACTGGTTAAGCACACCTCATTTTCCAACTGGAAGTGATTATCTGATACAAGCAACACAGAGCATCAATGTCCCAGTAGGTAAATGTCACGTAACATTAGTTTTGCATTCCATATGGAGTGAATGGGATATCAAATTTAATTTGTTGCTTGCCTCGTATATTTCGGCTTGAATATCATGCAAAAACAACCACAAATGAGTTTCAAGACACAGAGTTTCGCTACTAAGGGCAAGTCATATGAAGGATTTTATGACCTTTTCTATGAAAAAAAACAAAGATGGGAATCTCTAAGCCGATAGTAATTACATCATCCCTTCTTTAGACCTTCAATTTTTTACTTATAAGTTGGCTAAGAAAATTTAGAGTCCCAGAAGTCACCTAGACATCAAAAGTTCTGCTAATTGTACAGAGAACAACTCAACATCTCTGCACTAGAATGACATCATGAGATCTATGAACCGAGATTTTCAACCAAAGTACAACCATAAATAGAAATGTCCAGGAATTAATAAATAATTACCTGATATGTTAAAAAACCGACAGGTAGCTGTAATAGAGCCAATAATCCCGCCCTGTACAACAAGCAAATGAAGACACAATTAATATGTCTCAAGAAATTAAAAATCTGCACGTAATAATATGCAAAGGGTAGTTATCAACAGACCCGGCCATCAGGGCGATAAGCAACAGCAGTAATTATCTCCCTTGTTTCGGTCCAGTCAACAACTTGACAGCCATTTATTGTCCAAATTCGAACTTTCCCATCTATTGAACCACTGATGAAGTAATCATCATTCACAGGGTTAAACTGAATGCAGGTCACTGCACAGCAAGATGTGCTTTTAGCCAAAGAAATCAGCAACAGTTAACCAAATTCAGTTATAAAATTTCTGTTATCCCCAGGTTAGCTAACTGGTTTATAACATGAAGGTGGACAGCTAGGTGCATACCATAATCAGTATGCAAGAACACCTTAAGGCACTGATCAACTCCGACCCTCCACAAACGTACTGTTTTATCAACCGATGATGAAAGAAGACGCTGCAAGGAAAAAAGTGAAAGACTATTTAGTTCAATTTAACCAATTTCAAAAGACATTACACCATAGCTGCACATCCTAAACATACATTACTCTTTGACCATGAAAGATCCAAGATCTCCCCACTGTGTCCTTGGAAAATGTGCAATGGCTGCTCTAAAATTCGGAAAACCTTTGGAGGGAAGATAATACAGGCTGAGTCTGGTGTTTTCCTTAGACTCTTAGATTTATTCACTTTATCTTTCTCCAGCATGAGAGGTCCCAATTCGGAAAGATGATTCATTGAGAAGTATACACACGAAGGATCTGCTTCTGGAATGTCAGTTGTATCTGATCTCTCATCTTCCACCACTTTCCAGACTCTGACTATCTTATCTTCACCAGCACTAGCCAGGTACTGTCCGTCAAGACTAAATTTCATTGTCAATATAGACCCCTCATGGGCTTTGATATCTTGTCGCGTGAAGAGGGCTGAAAGTTCCTTCAACTTTCTCCGACTATGGCGAACCTTGACTCTGCATATCCTCGTTCCCTCAGCTCGGCTGAAACTATCTAATTCCACATTATTATCTCTGACACTCCTACTAATAATACAACTCATTGAGCGCCATTTACTCAACCACCTATTCTTCAGTCTGTCCAATGTTCTGGGTGTATAGCCATTACCCTCAATTTCCGCCTGTGCATATCGATGAACAGAGGGAGAGAATTGAGAAGCATTCTCAAATTTCCCAGATGAAAACAACTGGTCCAACCCCATTACTCGAATTTTTTCAAGACTATTATTTTCCACCATCCCGAATCCAGTTTGACAATTATAATTCCCATTGACATTTCTGCATTCACTTAAAGCGACTCCCCTGGAGAAATCCAGATCATCAATATTCCAACTTGACACAGACGAGCTGCTACGAGAAAAATCATCTTCAATACTTGAGGTGCTTAAAACAGCCCCGTTATTCTCCATAATTCTATCAATATCTCCTATGAAAATACCATCTTCAACATTATCGCATGGATATACAGAATTTTCTCCTTCTAACCTATCTGGGCTCAGTCCCATCCATCTAATGAATTTCCTTCTGCGCTCTCTAACACTCTGAGGTGTGCTAATCCACACATCATAATCCCAATTTGTAGCAGAAACAAGATCAGGGTCTGGCGCAATGTGCTCGGGGACATCAATAAATCGAGATTCCTCGTCGCCGATGCTGAAGTTATCCATGATTCCTTGTGTCAAGCCATGAGAGAACACAAACCTCCCCGCAAGAAACCAACTTTTTAAGCCCTAGGCAATGTGCTTATTCTTCTCCAATAAAAAACCTTTAAACAACAAAGGAGCAGAATTAAAGATTGAAAAAAAATAACTGACTAAACAAACACGAGCACCACAACCAAGGTTTCAGCAAAACTATAAATAAACAAATGAAAAACATCAGTCCATCAAGAAACATAAAACAAATACTACCACTGATAACAACAACAGATAAAATAAACAATAGATCCAACATGGATCCCAATCCACACCCATTGAACCTGGTCTCCCCACAATAAAAAGAAGCGAACTTGTTCCTTATTTCACACAACCACGCCAAGAAAATACAAGGCTAAAACAAAAACTTTTCCCATTCTGCAAAAAACCCGCATACACTTAGCCCAGAAAACGAAACCCCATTACCAAGATAACGACTTTACGCACTCCGCCAACCAAATTACCACATTTCACGCTGAAAATTAACGGAAAACACACTATCATCAAAATCCACATCATGCACAAAAAAAAAAAAAGAGGACGAAAAGTTTTGGGGACGGAAGGATTCTCACATGACATGGGTGTGATTCAGTTATATGAGATCGTGTCGAACTCGAAGCAGAGAGATGGAGGGGTTTGTCTCTCTCTCTCTCTCTCTCTAGAAAGGGAGCAAAAAAGAGGACTGACGATTAAAAAACAAAGGGGGGAAGGCGAGAGAAATGATAGTTAATAGGAAGTTAAGGGGTTGAATTGTAAAAAAACGAAAAATAGGAACTAAAAATGGAAAAGGAAGAAAAGCAGAAATTCCTTGATATTCGTGAATGGATGGCCCGAGAAACGATGTGTATCTGTGTGTGTGTGTAGATTTGCACCTCCCCTTCCCCCTCCCCCTTCTCCAATGTGTGTGTGTGTGTGTAGTAACACTTAACTGCGTGTACCAAACAGTACGCTCTGCAATTATGCCCCCATTTCACTCTCCCAATTTTTCCCTCCATTTATGGAAAATTAAATACAATATATATACATATATTTCTTCTTTTTCTTTCATTTTTTTAGGGGTGGGTAGGGTAGGGTAGGGTAGGATAAACATGAATTATTAATCTTCTCTGATTAAATTTTACATTATTGGCTAATTAAATTGTTTCAAGTTCTCTCTCCCTCTTTTCTTTTCAATTCTTAAACTACACTACCAAAAAAAAATCTAAATCCAACTTCATATCAGATTTTAATCTAACTGAATCAATTATATAATAAATCTAATACATTTATCTTATAACTGGTATATAGTTCAGAAAATATGATCAATCACATAACAAAAGTGTATTACATTATTTTGTAATTGGTTTTGATAACATTTTCTCTTACATAACAAATATATGATTTATTACTTTTTTTTCAAATTGAAAATCGTGTATTTAATTCGAATCTAAACAAAAATTAAAATTTCTCGATAAGAAGCAAAAGTAGGTTCACATTATCTAACTGATAGAAAATTATTCTTTTACATCTTATCTTATTTTCTAAATCTTAGGGTAAATTTAAATTAAAAGGCATTTTTGAACTTTTAAATAATATAGTAAGATAATATTTGATATTATGATAAGTTTATCTACACATATCTATACCAATTAAAGCATATTCCGTATATATACAGTATATGTATACATATACATGCTTGCCCATATGTATACTTATACTATATTAATATAAAAAAAAATCATCTACGCTCACAAGTCACAAACAACAGTAATAATATTATCGTATCGATTTTTTAAAAATATTTTTCAACTGAAAAATAACTAATTTATCCAATTTTATAGTAATTAATAAATAAATTTTTTTTCATATAAAAGATTATTTATTATATGTACAGAAAAGTGATGTCTGAGGACAACTTGTGCATATATATATATGTATTTGTAAATATGGAAAATTGTGGTGGGTGGGGTGGTTAGAATAAGATGCTCAAGCTTTCCACACTTTTGAAGTCAAAGAGGAAATGTAAATAGATTATTGACTCCAAGTTTGAATGGAAAAGTCGGGGTTTTATATTCAAAATTAGTAAGTAGCGACTTATTATTCTCCAATGTAATTAATGAATTAATTAGCAACTTCTTTAATTTGATCATAACTAACTGTATCGACCATTATGGGCAATTAATAAATTACTAAAAAAATCACATTAATATGTAATTACTGAAGTTAGGGAAATTCATAATGAACAAAAATCTATGGGAAGAATCAAAAGGTTTGTCTTTTTCTTAATTCTTTGGTCTAAATTGAGGGCTGCCCATTTGATAGTCACTTGGTTCAAGTGCTCACTATCATGGAAAATATGACAGCATCCACGTTCTGTATTGTTTTTGTATTATGTGTGTCGATTAAGATATTTATAGTCGACTTATTGTCGTCAAGAACTGAGACGTAATTGTATAGGAATCAACAACACACAGATCAGGATGATGTACGTTTAGCATCACTAAATGTCTTGACAATGATTCAAACCTACATTGTAAGCGTGTGATGTGTGAGGGTGGCTTGTAAGTCATAGCATTTACTATCTACACATGACCCTCATTTCATAGGGTTTGGACAAAAAATATTGACGTTAGCAAAAAAATTATATAAAATCTTAAATTTGTGCAATATAATCTTTTTTTTAAAAGAAAAATATTATTTATTGCTACGTCAATTCATACAAACTCAAATATTAATTTAATAGATTAATATTTTTAAATCAATGAACGTAATTTTGAGACTATATATCCACAGTGCCATGTTGTGTGCGGCTGCGCCATTTCTCCATCCGTATAACTTTTCAAAAAGGCGAACAATCATAAAAAAGGAACTTTCGCCAACCAAACTACACAAGTTATTAATTTTGCCAAAATTCTCTACTTTATACCAAACATTTAATTACGCATCATAAAAAATTAGTCAACATCTTTCATCACTGTGCCTGAAAACTATTGACTTAAAATAATTGAATTTTTAATAGTTAAACGGTATAATTTTCTGCTTATGACCGTATTGCAACAAATGTGTCAAAGTTCATTAGGTTATATTTGAATTGATGAATTTGAAATTATAATTTTACAATTTCTTTTGACAGATTTTTTGTATTTGTTCGTATAATTTCAAATTCGTATGATTTGATAGTGTTCATTATTGAGTGTTCTCCCGCTTTTTAATTTTTATATTGTGAAATAGATTAATTGAGATTCAAGAAAAACAAGATTTGGAAAGTAAATTAAACTTTGTTCCTAAGTGTTTTAATTATGAAACAGGATTTGATAGTGGAGACATAAAAGTGTTAGGTAAGAAAGGTGAAATATGTTGAGAGAGTGTTAGCAAAAGTCGAGAATAATTATGGGCGTTGTTTGTAATTAATCAAACATCTTGTTTATCATAATCCTATTCTAAACATTACTTTCCCTTTGATTTCCCGACCAAATCATTACATAATGAAGTGCTTAGTACAGACAAGAGTACAAACAATCCCAAGTGTAGGTAATAATTAAAACTCATGTGACACCATCTCATTGTTAATTATAAATTTTTGTCTTGCATCTATTTGTTTATTCTTTTCATCAAAATCACCATACATATATAGTTCAATGATATAGGATCCGGGTCGGGTCGGGTCGGGTCGGGTTATTTTCAGGAATTCAAGAACCACTTTAAAATTATAGATTAAGTAGTGCAATAAATAAGTTTAAACTATTAGAGAGAAGAATCGTTCAATATGATATTTTTAACACTCTTTTATGTGCAAATCCTACACGTTAAATTCTTTTTTGAAAAATTGGGTCATTGATATTTGAACCCAAAACCTCTTCTTCGGCCTTACCTCATCTAAAAATTTAAATTGTTAGAGAGGAAAATCGTTTAATATTAATACATTTAAGTCCCTCAAATGATCTTTTTAAACATTAATTCAAGCTGAGACGAGTTCTAATTGGATCAAATTTGAGTCTGATTGACCCATTTAAAATACATAGATCCTAATTAAATTAGGATATTTTTTTTACCTCTAGGCCATCTTTGCTTTGAGTTATTAATTAGGATATCCCACTTAATCACCTTTAATTTTTTATTTACTTTATTTTGCACCAGTCCGGTATTAGTAGTTAAAGCCCGTTATTATAGCCGATTATGACTGAATTGTAATTTTAAAGTTATTTATACCACTTAAATTCTATCACACCAATTAAAAAAAGCCTTAGATAATTAGAATAATTTTGGATCCGGATTCGGATTCGGGTTCGGTGTGAGTCCAAATACCCGAGTAAAAAAGCGAGGTGAATATTTGGATCCTTGATCCAATTTACTCGCAAAAAAATTAATCAAAACATGCCCCATAAATGGGTTAGACATGTCTTTGACAAACACGGATCTGGATTCCGGATCCTCTCTCCACAAGACAATGTTCAGAGATTTGGGCATCAAATGCATTGGCAAGAATCTTGCCACCTCAAATATAGCTAAAAAGAAAAGGGCACTCAAATTATGATCACCCACATGAAGATTAATAATTATGAATCACCTCAATGAATCATATTGATGCCATTATCCAACTTTGCTAGTGTTCTGTTGTAAAAAATATTATATATATTTCCACTTTGTATAAATTTAACAATTTTATTTTGAAAAAACATCACGTTAGATAAATAAAGTTTTTTAGTTTATAAGGCACTCAAGTTTCTTATTTATGATCAACGTAGGACGTTTATGTATGTCATATATACGTTTAATATAAATTAAGTTTCTTAGTAATGAAATCATTTATATTATGATCCTAAATTTAATTAATCATGGGATTAATTGGAGACAAAGCATGTGGTTTTTGTACATGTACTAGGTTAATTAACTGTGGCCAGATTCCTTAGCTGGACATATATATATATTTATGTATCATGATGTCGCGCCCACATCATGAAAAACCAATCTCTCCACTGTAATACTTAATCATTGTATTATTAATATATATAGTTATAATTGAAGAATGTTCCTATGTTTATGATTATTCTTTTAACATAATTTGGTGGTAATAAAAGCTAGGAAATTATTGTTATTATTATTATTATTATTTTAAATATGATATCGACACGAACTGAAAAACACACGTATGTGCTAAAGTCGACACTAGTTTAATAAAATTTAAAGTTTTGGAGTTTAATAAGTGCATGTCGATTCAGCCAGCTGAATATTTTCATAATTATATATATTGTTATATGCTTCTCGATAAATTATTTATCAATTAAGGAGTCCAAATGAAATTCGTTTTCTTTTTTATTTTAAAGATAATTATATTCATATCTTCTTATCTATAGTTTATTTATATAAATTATTCATACTTAATTATAAAAATATTACTATTAGCTACAGTATTAGTAGCTATGGCTAAAAATCATAGTAAATGACTAGTATTAATTACTGTTAAATAAAATTTATACAAAAAATTAGCTTAGCTATCATAAAAAAATTATTAAGCCATGGCAAATGTTTTAGCCACACTCACAAAAACCATGGCCAACAACCGTTGCGTGACCGTGGTCAATAACTATTTGTTAGGCTATTTGTTATTAACCATGCTAATTAATCGTAGTTAAATGTTATAATTCTTCTAGTGTCTTTTGGAAAATTACCCATAAAAAACGTCGACGCTATTTACACAAATTATCCATACTTTTTGAAAAATAACTCATACATCTCGAAGAACGTCAACATTATTACACCAATGATCCCTGCTTTTTGGCTGTCGGTGGTGGTTTATATAATACACAAAAGACAATAATGATTTATGTAAATAAATCATAAATCAAGAATGTAAATATAATTATTTCTTTATTTTACTTTATTTAAAATTTTTATGGGTCTTGGAGGAATAATGTGTAATAATAATTTGAAAGGGAATATGTGTGTGTTTGTGTAATAAATTAATTAGTATAATGTTGGTGATGGGATGGGGTTGCCTGTTGCTTAAGCTACAAATCATTCGACGTAGAAATATAAAATATTCTCTTCCATTTTACTTACATCATGATAATGCTTTCCATATTCTCTTACATGTTCACACTTTCCATAATTTTATTAAATTTTTCCCCTATTATTTTAGTATATATTTTTCCGAATTTCAAATAATTCATATTACAATAATAAATTATTATAACTTTATTTAGTCTTTCTTTTTTTTAAAAAAAAAACATTGTACCTATAAAATCATGGAAAAATTAAAATATATTATCCTACTTTTACATCTGATATTATCCTCAGGGGAAAAGAATAATATTACATATAAATATTTCAAAAAGATATTTTTTTTGGAATAAATTAATTATAATTACAATTAAATCATAATTTCAGTCACTACAATTATAACAATTAACATTCTAATCATCAGTATCGACTATCAAATATCAAAAACTAATAAAAAAACTACTGATAAAGTAATATATATATACATATACATATTAGTTGAATTTAAACATATGACCTTATAGTCAAAAGCCGTCACATTTGGTAACTAAACTAGGGCCCATCGCCACATTTTAAAAGATATTTGTGTTTTGTACTATGGCGTGCGAACTTTTTTTGAAATTTCTATTTTGCCCCTTAAAATATTTTCTTTTTCTATTTTTTCACTCCTTGATGTTTAAATAATTTTCTAGCAAGTATACTTTTTTTTATATATAGATTATAGTAATTAAAAAATGACTAAATTTTTTACATATTTTTTGTGGGTGTTTTCAAATTTTTTTTAAATACATCGATATATGTAAATAAACCAACATATTATGACATTATGTACATAATACATCAAAAGAAACAACACACCTATTATTAGTAGGCTAAATATTTAAATTTGTAGGACTCAAACTCGCGATTTTCTAATTGTAAAATCCAACATCACCACTAAATAAGGAATGATTGGTGGGTGTTTTCGAGTTTAGGATAAAAGGAAAAAATAAAAAAAAAAAAGAGGGTGGAGGTGGGATTAGATATAGGTCAGCATCAAAGGGAGTGTTTACTAATTTCCAGAATGAGAATGTGAAAAATCACCTGATATGTTTCTTTATTTCATTACAAGAAAATAAATTTCCGGGACACAATTAATTTTATTGTACGGTCTCTGATGTGACACAAACCCTTTTGTTCCAACTACAATTCCATTGGATTTGACATTTTCAAATTAATTTTTTTATAAAAAAACCCAATAATTATTAAAAAGAAAAGGGAATAACAATAACAAGAAGCATATTAAAAATGAGGAATTTCTTCCACATTATAGGCTACATACCCAATCTTGATTTCCAGCCACAAAAATAATTTGTGGCACCATGACTTGTCCACTCAACAAAATCAATTTAATTTTTATTGAATTTGCAAATATTTTTTTTTTAATTTCAAGAACAACATTATAATATTTAACTTTTTTTTATAGTATTCGAATATAAATTCAGAAAAAAATTGTACTTTTAGTTCCGTATAATAAAGAATGTTGCACTTTTGGTCTCATACTTTACGAGATTAACATTTTATATCTCGTCAAATTAAAAAACGTTGCGGTGGGATAACGGGTTGTTTTTTTTAATAATAATAAAATAAAAATGATTAGAAATTAAAATGTTAGATATTCAATAATAATAAATATATCAAAGTTGAAAAAACAAAGATAGGGGAGATGCATTGAGTATGTGGTGAGAAAATGGTGGGAACAATATCCAAGTTGACTTGTTGTGAGTTTTGGACATGAGGGGTTGGAGACTCCAAAAATCTACCAATATCTACTTTGGGAGAAACCAAAAAAATAAAAATAAAAAAAGAATGTGTCCCTTGTTAGATCTACAACCCTAGAAATGATGAAACAACATTTGTACCAACACACTTTCAAGAATTGGGTAAAACATGCAATGTTGTATTACCAATTTTAGCATAACATAATGTTATTCTTCTTCTTTATATATATACTATTTGTTCTGATAAGTCGATTCTGCATTCTATAATAAATAATTTTTTATATTTTAAAATAATTATAAATAAAAATAAATATATAAACCAATTATAAATTGTCATTTATGAGTGAACAATGTCTTTTTTTTATATATTAGTATAGATGTAATAAAAATTAAATATTTTGGTGAATGTATACTATGTGAAATATGTAAAAAAGTAATATGGGGTTTTTCTGGGTTTTCTTCATTTCTTTTTGAGAAGTAGAGTGCAATTATTTCACTTTATATAAGTTAGACTGAGAAAATATTGATTTAGTAAAGTGCACGCGTATTCAGATATTATAATAGAGATAGGAAAAAATACAAATGAATATCAAGAAAAGATTTATATGACTTGATACAAGTGTTTGTCTGCATAAATTGGATAAACGAATCAAGATGAAATTGATATTTTATTTTTAATAATATATTTGTGGATGGAGCCAATGTAGCACGAGTGGATGGGTTTTCACAATAGTTGAAAATTATATTGTTTTTGCTTTTATATATTTTATTTTTTGGAGGAAATTGGGGGGGGGGGGGGATAATATGGACAGTGAGCACCAAACAAGGTGGGGAAGGAGGGGGTGGGGCTATGATGGTTGCATTTCTCTGAAATGGGATTAATTAGGATGGGTACCCACTAACCACTTTGTCCTTTAACTACCTTTTAAACCTCTTCTACTTTTTTGCTTTCTCTTTGTATTATTTATTTATTTATTATTATTATGTTATACATTTTTGCATCATAATAGTAATAATAATAATTTTTATTTGTTATTGCTTTTCGAAGCTTTTTAAGGCCAACAAACTTTTGATTGTATGATTTCATTTTTTTTTTGCGGGACTATTTATTTGGATGGTTTTTGGTTGGATTTATTAATTATTGTGCGATATAGGATGTGGAAATAGCACAAACGTAGAGTTGGTACTGAAAATTATAATTTAAATTTAATTATGTCAAATTAATTTATTAATGTGCATTACAGTTGTCGTGATTAGTGTACAATCATAATTGTAACTGTAATTGATTCAGTATGGCAATATTTTTTGAGTCTTTTACTCATAAATTGTGTAAATTCTATTACATTTTCGATGAATAAATATTTTTAACTTAAAAATTTCCAAAATGACAAATATCTACTTCAACATAAAGTTAAAAAGGAAAAAGAATAGCAATAAATAGATTGGTGAGTTGGTGACAGCAGCAGCAGTAGTAGTAGCGTACAAAAGAGTTTTGAGGCCCAAAAACATAAGGAGATGTGGTTTTTGGTTTTGGATGAATTTGAGAGCTCTGACCCATAACTCTCTGCTCTCCTCTGCTCCCAATCTCCCATCATCACACCTTATAATCCCCAAATACAAGTACATATACCTTTCCCACACAAGGACCACTGCGTTTTTCTTTTTTTTTTTTTTCCCTCCTTTTTTAAGAAAAACGATAAACAAATAAATCTCAACAAATTTATAAATATACTACATATAATTTTGTCATATCAAAGGATGATTTGACTGCAAATGAAGTAGAGTTTGAGTAGCGAAGTTGAGATTCTATGGAGTTTGATTCCACCCATTTGTGGATTTTGGTCTATTTCATCGGTAGTTGTTTTGATTGGGGAGATTTGAATTGTGAAGGGAGAATTGTGGGTGTAGGGGTACATTACATATGATCCAAAGGGGTGATGATGAGGGTTTGGTGAAATCCAGGGAGTGTGTAATGGTAATAAGGGGTGAACAATTGGACCACACTAGGATATTGCAGAGTGGGTTGAGATAGAGTGGTCCTGTAATTGGATCATAATCATCAGTTAAAGTGTTTATTTCCTCTACTCACTGACAGTACCATCCCTCCTCTACTGTCCCTGCTCTGCTGTGCTGCCACCCAAGCCCCTTGTCAAATTTCTGTACCAGGGTCGGGGGGGGGGGGGGGGGTAAAATTATAGGAGAAACAAGTCACACAACATACGGACGTCCCTCTGTATTGTTGCGATCTGGAATTTGTTGCTGTATGTCAAGAGGAAAACAACGAGAATAAAATTGGACTTCGGGTGCAATAATTACTTACTCTACTGGGCCTTCATGTAAAGAGAGGCTGTTCTTGTATGATCTTCAAAAGTGGGGAAGCCCATAAGCTGAATGTTTAAAATGGCAAAATATCAATTGGCTCAGGCCCATTGTTTAAGTCATAAATGAACTGACACCAACTACAGAAGAGGTGCATATGCCATATGGCTTCTGCAAGAAATCCATGAGAAGAGATGAAGCAATGATTTACATTTCCTCGAATTTGGGTCATAATTTTGTGCATACTGGTCAACAAACATCGCAGCAGAAGTTTTTTGTTAAATTAGTATGTTGGCACCGGCTTGTACAAGATGAGAAGATGCAAGTCTATTTCGAACAATTTTAGCTGCTGCTATGCGACAAGGAGTTATAACTAAGTTGGGTGGAAGAATACAAAGCTAGCAACTGAGTTACAAAGAATTGCTATTTCATCTGTTGTGGAGGTGTTCCTGTGAGGGTCAGACAAAGTGCTCTGTTGGGTACTCATTTTCATATCCATTGTAATCGTAGTAGAGTCTCTCTCCCTTTTTGATGTCCCTGCTTGCAATCAAAAGAACACGGCATTCACCATTGACGTTGAACCTTACACATTTTACATTTTGCTTCTTCTTCCCACCCCTGCATCAGAAAACAACTTATCTTCAGCATAAATGACCCTTTGAATTCTTATATGTTGGAAGAAAAAGATGCAAATAACTTGACACTTGAAATCATACTAAGTTGTATGGAGTAGGAGTATAAACATACGGTATATGGTTGTTGATGCCATTGATAAACCGAGCAATGTTGCTGCGCTTATCTGGACAGATGACAAGACTTTTGGAAGGGTCAGCTGCTGTGAGAAGAGTCATCATGCTATCTCCATCATCATTTTCACGATTTTTCAGGTAGTCGACATCTCCAACATACTCTGTTATTATTGTTAAATCTCGTATGAATCTATCTGCTTCCACAGTAAACCTGGTTCAAGTTGGAAAAGAACACAATTAAAGCACTCTGCATTAACATCTTTGCAGTAATATAGAAATGAGAACAAAGGACACTGGAATACCCACCCTTCTCTTGGATCAAAAACAACCATTAGAGGTGGCCATTCTCCTCGTTCCATCATATTCTTGCAGAGATTCAATGTTTCTGCATCATCTTTTGATATAACCTAAAATTGTCCATCAAATGTTTGGTAATCAGACAGTGGAAATTAAGACTAACACTTTGAATAAAAAAGCAGCATCAACAGCATTTAATCTATGACAAAATGAGGCACTACATGTAGTATATAGCAGGAACCTCTAGGTTTGCACAGCTCAAATATTCTGAATTACAAGAATGAACTCATAATAAGGTTGACAAGTACATAGCATTAGGCTATATTACTCTCTCAAGAAGCCAATTTTGATTGAAGTTTGCTTACACTGTCTGACTCTAGTCTTCTCACGTTGAATAAAATCTTAACCCACAACCTTGATTCTAGACTATCTATAAGCATCAATATTGAAAAATCTACTTCTTACACAAAAAATTCATTAGATTTGCAATTGTGGAAATCATTAATTTGAACATACCTGCATGCCGTCTCTTTCAAGTACAGCACGGTTTGCTGATCTTGGAGCCATGCCTGTAACATAAGTCAGCTCGTTACTGAACTCTGTCCTAGTTGCTGTCAACGCTGTGGCTAAAGATGCCATCTGTTCTAATCTCCTAACAGGATCCTCAGTAGGATTGAAGGGCAACAACTTCCTCCTCTTCTTTGCCATTACTAGTCCACTATTTCGTTTTCTTCTCTTTCTACAATCTGAGGAGGCCAAATAGCAAAAACACCATTAAGTGACTGCATGATGATAATTGCACAAAAGTTTAGCCAAGACTAGCAGAAAACCAAGGAGGTCCCATCTACCTGGACTGAGCTTTTCGGCAGATTGTGTACACCTTTGAATGCGGAAAAAATCAACAATTTTGGTTTGGACAAGGGGAAAATCTGCAGTCCAAATTTACCAGGCTTAATATGACAGATGCTAAGACCAATACAAAGCTTGCATTAGAATATTCAACTATAGTGAAAGTTAAAGCAAATGCATTCACATATAGACAAGACACTTGAAAGAATACCATATTAACGTCACCACATAATACAATCTGCAGGACAGAACTTAAATCACAAATAGAAAGAACATTGACAAAAAACAATGAACCATGGTGATAAAACTAAATCGCATGAATTCCACAAGTATCTTAGGCTGCATTCGCATTGAATGATTTGGTAGTTAAGGAGTTCAAATTTATAAATACATTCAAATAACAAAATCTGTAGCATACATTTTAGCTATTCTTCTGAATCATTATGGTAAACTTCCATTTAATATCCTAAACACCATATCATTTCCTCAAATCCAAACACTGCATCCAACAGACCTTATTAGATATAAAGAATGGCCTAACCACATATACATAACACAAGTGCATGTACAAATGCTGAAAATTTACCTATACAAGTAGCAAGAACCCATAATCATATTGAACACACACAGACACACAACAATTTATATAGAAGTTTCTGGATATAAGAAATAACATAGCCACACCCATGATCCGATAAATATCAATACACAAGACAACTTGATACAATCAATTACCAGAAAATAACATAAATACAGATGTCTTATGATGCTATCAAACATTAACACAAATACTTCAGCAAATCAATCCCAAAAGCCAAAATAAAAAGGAAACTAGCAGGTCGACCCTATTCAGAAACCTCTAGTTCTCAGTTGTAGTCGAAATGTTTGCTTTTCACGTGAGAAAAACTTGAAATAGACATATAGGATCTTATATATACATACTGAAAATGATCCCGAAAAAAATCCCTGAAAATAAATAAAAATCAAGAACCGAGTAACATACTTGTAAGGTTTTTGTGATTAGAGCAAGAGGGGCAGAACCAGCGGCCTTTGGGCACAGCAACAAGAACTGGACGGAGGCAGAAGAGGTGGAATCCACGATCGCACCCATCACAGAGCAGAAGCTCAGACGGGCGCTCGCCCGACCCGCATTTCTCACAACACACATCGGTGTAGTCTTTCTCCCCTTCTTGCATCGATTTGGATCTTTTTCTGGATTCCGGCATTGGAGAAACTGGCTCTGGAGCTAGGGTTCTTCTTCTAAGTGACGGCATTTTTTGGCGGGGATGAATCTAACAGTGCTTGTATGCTAGAAAGAAAGAGAGAGAGAATTGGAGAAAGAAGGCCGCGGAGAATGAGGGTTTTTTATTGGCTGAAAGGCAAAAAAAAAACCGGGAATAGAAAACCTTTGGCGGGGGATTCAGTTTTCGCGGCTGAAATTGGGATTTTAGCGCCAATCCACGTGTCAATTCGTTAAGGGACTATTGGATTCATTAGGGTTGTTAATTGTAATAAAGAACCATGATTAAGATTAAAAATTAATTTATAGATTCATTAATTATATTATGGACATTCACAGTTAAATAAATTGACCAAAATAAAAAATTTAGTAAAAATCAAAATCAAATAAAATAATTCAATTTAGTAGTCAGTTTTTTCTTTTGAAAGAATAATTCATTAATTCGATTCAATTTTGAATTTTAGTGTTGACTTATCAAAAAGTAAAGAAATATCAAAATATTATTCTTTATGTACATATTTATCACTTATTAAAAATAAATAGTAAGTGTAATTACGAATTTTAATATTTAATTTAATCATTTTCATATTTTTCATGAATACTTTAATTTATAAAATATCGAAATTAAAAAATTAATAATTTGGTATTCAGTACTATTTTGACGTAATAAATTTCAATTTTACTAAATGAATAGAATAATACGCTCAATTTAATTGTTAAACCTCGGCTGGAAGTAATAAGAAATTATTGAAAAATGACTGGAATTAAATATTAAATTTCATAACTAGGTTTCTTGCTTAATTTAATCTTTTATTTTATTACATATAATCGACCGTCGATAACACCGTCATATTATTTTTCAAATATAGCAATTGTACACTTAATTATATAATTTTAAAAAATAATTAAAATTATATAATTTTTAACAGTGACTGTACGTCATTTTAGCACCGCTATACAAATTCATTCATTATGACGGAAACTTTTAGTTATTTTGTTTATCTTATTAAATGTGACTTGTTGACTTACATTCATATTTTTTTATTTATAATATATTTTTATAATATGAAAGATTATCTATAATTTATATTAATATAAAAAGGAAAGTCACTTCATACTCATAAATAGTGATTTAATGCACCGCTGCATTAAATTTTTGTGAAGTCAAAGATGTTCTTCATAAAATAACTAATTTTTATTCAATTTTTTAAAATTTACATTAACTAATAAATTACTTTTTTTCTCTCTTTTTATTAATGCAATGTACTAATTTATATATTATATTCTTATTTATAATATATTTTTAAAAATATAAAATATTATTATTTATGTGCACATAGCAACGGCGTGCCATGGTGGCTAATATTATAAATAAAAAGAGGTGTTGTAGACACAAATCTGCAGTTTTTAACAATGTTGTACTAATTTTTTTTTTTAATAACAAAAGTATCATTTAACAGATAAGATAACTAATTTATTTAATTTCTCAAATTTTATATTAATTTATTATCTAATTAGTATTTTTTATTTTTATTTATAATATATTTTATAAAATAAAAATATATTACAAATATAAATATAACGTGCTACAATGATTAATTTATTACATGCATATGACTACGGTGTACCACGATGACTAATGTATAAAGAAATAAATCAATTTAATTAATGTGCGGCAAGTTGACAGTCCTATATCATTAGGCCCAATCAGAGCAGCCCAATAAGCCCAATACCAACAAAAAATAAATCAAACTCGTCCAGTTTCATTTGCGATATTTACCAATTGATGGAACCCACGATCCGGAACCATGCGCTCGCCGTCCACCTCGTCACATCCAATAACTCGCCCGAGTTCACTCACCTCAATTACGCGTTGACTCACTCCTCGGTCATCGGGCTCGACGCTGAATGGAAGCCCAACCGCCACGCGTCCACCTTCCCCACCGTCTCCCTCCTCCAAATCGCCTGCGGACTCGTCAACTCGGACGAGTCGCCGGTTTTTCTACTCGATCTCCAAGCGATTCCTCTGCCATCGGTGTACGAGTTGTTGAGAGGAGTGTTTGTGTCGCCTGATGTTGTAAAGCTGGGGTTTAGATTTAAGCAGGATTTGGTTTATTTATCCTCCACCTTTTGTGAGCAAGGCTGCAATCCTGGTTTTGACAGAGTAAGCGACGAGACAATTTTTGAGAAATTCTCGCAATTTCTCTGTTTTTTTTTTCGGTATTGAATTGTCATCATGCTTCATGTTCATTCCTAGAAAGTGTCGGATAATGGTCGGATTAGAGAATTAATGCATTCGTTAGGTTTGAGAGAGCTAACTAACTATGAGCGCTTGTTATTTTTTCATTTTGTTACATAATTAGCTAAATATGAGCTGTAATGAGTGGAATTATACAAAATTCAGTAGGTGTTTTAACTTGATTTCATGTCTGATTTGCTCTCGCCGATAAATATATATTAGAGAGGATTACCGGTGATATTTCTGAGCTGCATTGAGGGGAAATATAATAGAATTTACTCAATGGCTTAGGTTTTTATATTAATTTGCAGTAGTTTAGGCTGTGCGGTTCATGATCATGGAAAAAGTTTCATGAGTAAGCTGATTTGTAGTTTTGGATTTCTACAATTATTTTGTGATTAATTAAATTATCTGGTATAGGTGGAACCCTTTATGGACATTACTGCCGTATACCACTATCTACAACCGAAACAACCAGGACGAAGGATATCGAAACAGAACAAGAGTTTGGCAACAATTTGCAACGAAGTTTTAGGCATTTCACTCTCCAAGGTTTGTATTTATCGATAATTAAAGACATATTACATCACAACATCTTGAAAGCACTCAAATGTGTCCTAATTTAGATTTATGAAGCAGAGGTTAATATGGTATGAGACTTTTGTTTTTGTATTTTGTTCAGGAACTTCAGTGCAGTGACTGGTCCCTGCGTCCTCTAACAGAAGAGCAGAAGATATATGCAGCAGCAGATGCTCACTGTTTGATTGAGATATTCAATGTATTCCATGCCAAGGTTGTTAGAGAAGGTTGAAGTTCTTTAAATCCAATTAAAAGTGGATGTAAAGACTTTATTCCACTAGCTTACTTGAATTGAAAAGTTTGTAGAAGTCTTTTTGTTTTGGTGCCCTACTAGACATGCTTCCATCTTCCAGCTGCTTGGGTGGGCACCGTTGCTTTCCTTCTAAACCTAAGTGCTACAAGTTGTTCTTTCACTTTTTCAGAGAAAAATCATCTGAAACAATGTTAAAAAGTAATGGTATAACTTTTATATAATTACAGAATATTTACTGTTCTTCGTGTTAATCGTAATGAGACTAATTAATTTGATTGTCTTTGATGTTCAATGCAGGAAATTCTTCACAGAATCGGAGTAAGCATTTGCCCTTTGATTTTAATCCTGGTTTGAAGCAGATAGCTGAGATATCAAATGGGTGTAACATGGTGACAAGAACCAAATTTTGTGAAGCTTCAAATATGATCCGCTTAACTATGCCTGAATTACATAGTAGCATAGAGATCACTGAGGAGGTAGATTCCATGAAGTCATGTAAAATTACTGAAAAAGCAGACAGTAGCATCTTATGGATTGGCAAGAAGTACGGTGACAAAATCTTGTTAAAGGACACTGACAGAAAGCCAAAAACATCCAAAAAGAAAACTAAAAGGACATCTGATGGATCAGTGTATAAACAAAAGACCCATGAAATTCTGGAAGATTGGCAAGGCCCTCCTCCATGGGATCCATCCTTGGGAGGTGATGGATGCCCCAAGTTTTTGTGTGATGTGATGGTATGTTTAATCAGATATTACTATTTAATGGCTCACATTACAGTTGGATATTCACACCAACTAACTTTTCGATAATGGTTTCTAAGATTTGGACCCTCTTGTTTATGAACTGTGTGTTTGATGTCAAAACCTCTCAGGTTGAAGGCTTGGCCAAGCATTTGCGTTGTGTTGGGATTGATGCTGCAATACCATACTCTAAGAAGCCTGAAGCAAGGTGCATTCTAGTAAATAGCTTCATACAGTACTGTGTGTTTGAATGTTAGAACTCATAAACATCTTCTTGTTTTTATTTTCTAAAGAGGTGAAGCTTGCTTTATGAAAGCGTTTCATTCTTTTTTTTCTTCAGGGATCTAATAGACCAAACCCGGAAGGAGAAGAGAGTGCTCTTAACACGGGATGCCAAGCTTCTGAGACATGAATATTTGATAAAGAATCAAATATACAGGATCAAAAGTCTCCTGAAAAATGACCAGCTACTTGAGGTAACTCTTACCTTTGATCATTTGCTTAATTGTTTGACGTCCAACCAGGTCTTCGTGGCATGTATTCACTGAGTTTCCTTATTGTTTCCAAGCCTCATCCCCCTGGAAGAAAACCTAAATTACTAGCTAGTAACAATTGGGTTATTGTTGACACTATTTATCTACTTGGCGCTGAAATTGAGTTGGTGCAGGTAATTGAAACATTTCAGCTTAAAATTTCTGAGGGTCAACTCATGTCGAGATGTACTAAATGTAACGGGAGATTCATCCAGAAACCTCTAACAACTGAAGAAGCCGTTGAAGCTGCTAAGGGATTTCAAGTGATTCCTAGCTGCTTGTTTAACAAAAATCTGGAATTTTGGCAGTGTATGGACTGCAATCAGCTTTACTGGGAGGTAGGCCTCTATTACTTTCTTGTGTCAATCTACACTTCTTGAGAAGTTTTCTTCTTTCCTCATTACCCTTGTGAGAATTGTTGGAAAGCGCTTCTGACATGTTCAATTTATGCCCCTATGATCTATACAGGGAACCCAGTATCACAATGCAGTCCAGAAGTTCATTGATGTATGCAAGCTAAATGAGCAACCTTAAGGTGATCATATATGGCAAATGTCAAGAAAAAGTTGGCGATGCAGTAGTTCTTGAGGGTAAAAAATAATTATCGCGATTTTTTTCTCTCTTTACTATTATGATTTATCCTCCCTGCAATATGTTATCCCAAAAGCGTGCTTCGTTTGAACCCCCCAACCACCACTGGAAAAGATGTGTATTAAACATTACATGCTTCAACCTGTTGTAAAATAATTTTGTTCTGTATCTTGAACTTGCTGGAGTTTGTGTTTTCTTCCTGTCTCCAGAGTCATGAGAAGCAAATCCCAGGTTTTCAATCTGGTATTGTATGCCTCCTCCATTTCCTTTCCTTATACATGTAGCTTGAACAAGAGTGTGACCAACTAGAAATCTCTAAGCAGGTCTTGCTTCTGCTTCTTCATACAGAGTTTCGTATTGAGATTCCTACCGAGATTGCAACCTCACTGTTTTACTTTATGAATCAAATTTTCATATAAATACTAACAACCCAATTAACTATTTTCATCTCTTAACTCTCTTTAAATTGAATACTATTTAAGTATAATTTGATCTGCTGTGGTTGATTTCCAAATCAGAATTGCCCTTTATACTTAGCCAAGTTAGGTGGCGAAGGCATGGAACAGACCGGCAATGGATATACTGAGAGTCACAGGTAATCACTTCAAAAGTAGTTGATGTCTAAAGTGACCCATAGGGAAAGTTGGTTTGACATGGGTATCACATCCGATGTTTGAGCTCATTTTGCCGGGTTAATTGTGAACAAGACATTATGGTGATAATTCGTACTAATTTTTGGACTGTGGGGCCTTCTCTCTGTGCCCGCAATGTACGGTTTAGCATCATAATTTTGGTTTCATAGCTATAATTAATTAATTCATCCAATACGCCTATAAACTATAATAAACTCTTGATATAACTTTGACTTGAGAAACTTCTGTCTACTGCATTCCTTTGCTTTTTGCCTTGGGCCCTCAAAGCACTAACACTTTCTTTTAATTTATTCTTTTCAAATTTATGGCAAGAATGAATTAGGATGACTAATAAATTTTTATTTTATTTTTATTTTTTCATCTCTATATATATAGATGCGTCTAGATATAATATTAATGCATTTATTATCGATTGAATAAATTCGTCATTTGTCCATGTGAATGCTTGCCCCATGAGTTGTGAATCATTAGATTAACATATTATGATGAGATTGTGTGTGTGATCTAATGATGTATAATTTATGTGGAGCGGCATCACCAAGCCTGAATATAGATGTGTGAGGATATAATGCTAATGCATTTATTCTGGATAGGGGAAATTCGTTGTTGTTCATGTGAATGCATCTCCCCTTCAGTTGTAAATCATTGGATTAATGTACGATACTGTTACTATATGTAATTCAACAATTAATAACGTATGTGGATTGGCATCACCAAACCTGATGATAATTAATTGATTGAGAATTAACAAAAAAAAACAATAAACAATACAAAGTGAAAAAGTGGGAAAACGTATAGATACGAATGACTTTAAGGCTTAAAATGGTATTTAATAGTAATAGTGAGAAAACAAGTTTGAAGGATTTGAGATTTAGGTATATAATAAAGAACACATGGTAGCAATTTTCTAGCAAGTTGAATGTGAGTGTGGGGCTGAAATAAGAGCACTGAGATTTTGGTCCAAAATGATGGGCCCACCATGAAAATGTTGTAGTTGTAGTAGTAGTAGTAGGATGTAATAAATATAGGCTTTTTAGAGCAGTCTCAGCAATTGTTGCCTTTGAGCAAAAAGCGACTTGTTTTGTAAAACAAGTACTACCTAACCTTTTTTCTCTGCCTTTGTACAAAAAGAAAGCGAAAATGAGTTTGTTTTGTCAATTTGAAAAAAAAAAAAAGAAAAAGTGATGTTTTCTTGCTTTATCTTTCATCGACATACTCTCATATTTCACATTCAACCATTCTTTCGTCTTTCAACCTCAGTCATAAAATCATATTTTAGTATTCACTACTTATGATTACTCGAAAAATTTAATGGTCGCAATTTCTTCTTTTGTGGTAAAATTTCATCGACTTCCGTTGATGTCATGTTTAATTTTACAAAAAATATATACTTTTTTATAAAATTATAAATATACCTTTTGGAAAGGTATTATTATAATGTACCCAAGACGTATTTGTATAAAATTTTGTCTGTATTATAATTTTTGATACGGGTAATTTCTAAAAATAAAAAATAAAGAAAGAAAAACTTGAATACAGACAAGTATATATTGAGACGGTGCAGTTATTTTGGTAGTGCGTTGGAAATGCAAAGTGATGTAAATTCCGGGATGCAATTCAGACGCAAGCAAAAGGAAGTTGTCCGGGCAGGAGGAGGTGGAGGGCTCCGCCGCCGACACATGCCTCCACACAACCGTCAATCTTGGATTTGACGGACCAGATTTGTTGTTCCTTGCATCATCCCATCCCATGCGTCTCCTCACGTTTCGCCTTCTGATTGGCCACAAATGGGACTCGGCCTATGGTTTCCTGCCTCGTCGATTCTCTGTCTTTTTTTTACTTTTTAGCTAAAGGTGAGGCGGTTAAAGGAGTAATTACCACGAAGTAGCATTGCGTAAGGAATTTTTGGGGGTTGCGTAGGTAGGAAAGACCATACATTTTAGGGTAAATTACGACTATTTTTCATATAATTCTCAATATTTATTTTTAATATAATTATAAATATATTTATATTTTTTAAAAAAATATAATTTTTTAAATAAAAAATGATGAAATAGACACTACTATTTTATTTACTGAAATATTTAAAAAAATATAAAAAGAATTGAAGGTTGCTCAAATAAATAATCCATAAGAAATATTTGTCGATAAAAAATATGCTATTTTTTTAAGAAAAATATAAAAAATTTTAATTTATAATCTAAAAGAATATTTGACCAGATTATCACAAAAATTAAATAAAAATCTGATAGAATGAGTTTGTTGTTAGATAGATGTTAAAATCAATAAAATATTTATAATTTCTCAAATAATAAAAAATATATTTATAATTATACAGGAAAATAATTGTAATTTAATATGGATATATTCATAATTATTTTTTTTTTGGGAAAAAAAGTAATAAATGGGAGAAGTTTAGTCAAAATGAAAGATTATATTCTATTTGGAGGAATCTACTTTTATTATTACTATATATCATTATTACCTTGGATAAATTAATTAATTAATTAATGCCGTATATTAATTCAACCCCTGATTTTAAATTAATATTGAAAATTTAGAATATAAGTTATATCACTCACTCAACTTTAAGGTTGATTGACTAAAAATAATAAAAAAAAAAATTATTTGAACTCGACTCATGTTTAATTTTATTTGAGTCCGATTCATCCTTTGACTGCCCCTAAGCAGCAGTTCATTCTTTTAGCTATATCACTCTTTGAAATTGTGGGTGTCTCCTTAGCTCTTCATTAGAACAAAAGAAATTTACAACTGGACTATTTTCATTTTCAAGTTATTTTCGAGACAAGTCAAAACATATTCAATATTTGCCATCATTTAAAAACACCTTATTTAGGTGTTTTTAACTGTTTTAGCATAAATACATACATATATATATATACATAAATATATAAAAAAAACACATGATTTGACAATGAATAGTAATTTTTGTCTCCCAAAACACAACATTAAATATATAATACTTATTTTAAATTATCTCAAAAAACAAATCCAAATATACATACTATCTTTAGGTAATTTGTGTTTTGAGGTAATTTAAATATATTTTAAAATAAGTGGTGTATGTTTGATGTTGAGATTTAAGAGACAAAAATCACTATTTATTGTCAAATCATATCTTTTGTATATATCTTTTTATATATAAATATGTATATATATAAATATTGTATTTTTTGGAGACAAAAATTACTGTTTATTGTCAAATCATGTCTCTTTTATATTATATATATAAGTGGGTATATATATTATATATAAAAAGTTGATAAACAAAAAAACACACGTAAAAACAAAAACAAACATTGAGTATGTTTTATCTTATATTAAAAAATGCAGTAATATAAAACCAAACAAAGGATTAGAGTTTTTGTGTAACGTATTTAATTAATACGTCGCCATACAAATATATATTACTAATTACATGCATGAGAGTAGAGTAGCTGCTGATTCTCTTATTTTTTTCTTTCCACAACGCCATTAGTACTGTTTGATGAACACAAAAATAAAAGTAAAAGAAAATTATAAATATAATTTACCACTTTATATTTGTAATATTCTATGCAACTGCATATCTAATGATTTTGATCATGTGGATAAATATATCAAATTTTATTTTAAAAATAAGCTTTAAAAATAATTAAATAAATAAAATATCATAACTTATAAGATATTAAATTATTTATATCATAACAATGGTAGAAAAAAATTATCAAATTATTTGAACAGAATCATATAAATAATATTTTTTGGTTGGAATGATATGCTAAATGTAAAATAATAACACGCACATATACAAACATCTTATAAAATAATCTAAAAAAAACTTAGAAATTCAACCAATCAGCGGACGCCCTCTCATCTGAGCATGCACATGCATGAAGCAACCTTTGCGAAATTAAAACGCATATCTCTAAACAGAGGAACAACAATCAAATGCCAAGAAAATGTTCCCCAGAAAAAAGAAATATATATATATATAAAATATTACGTTTCATATATATATATAATAAAATTGAAAAACAAAAGTAGAAAAACATGTTGGAAGAAGTGTGGTAATTGGCAATAATATGGGATTAATATAAAAGAATTAATGAAAAAAAATTACGCTACAACAAAATAACTCAATAACTAATTAAGCAACAAAGATACTTATTAACGAACTTAACAATAAATTATTTAAAATATTATTAAATAATATAAATTAACAATAAAAAATTTACTTATGAATTAATTCCACGCTAAATATTGCATTTTTTCGAAGTTGTTGATTCATTTTCTTATTAGTGTTAGATATTGGGAAATGGACAGAGAGATGCAATTGCAGGTTTGCAGCCAACCCCCCCCCCCCCCACCCACCCCCCATATGATGATCCATGGCTGCTTTTCCCCCACTAGCAGCGCGGGGGGCAGAGGCACATATTAACATATGCAACCGCCAAACACAACCTCTTCAGGTTGCTTTCTTTGCTTTAAGACCAACCTGCTCTAAAGTGCCCTCATTTTCCTCTCTTTCAACTCTCTCTCTCTCTCTCTCTCTCTCTCACTCACACCTTTTCCTTTTCTCTCTCTCTCTCTCTCTCTCTTTCTTGTGCTATGGATACTGCTCAGTGGCCACAGGTAAAGCAAAAAAAAACCAACAAACATGTTTTAATTTCTCTCTTTCATCATATCATGACAACATCTTTCTAGGGTTGTGGATTTTAATGGTCTTAATTTTGTTTTTATCTTCTTCTTTTTCTTCTCTTGGCTTTGGGTTTTGCAAAAGAATATAAAGGTAATGACTTTACCTTACCTTGCCCAGCTGATGAAGAGATACTCTTTCAGATGAGATGAGATGATCATAAACCCCACACCCTTTTCTTGCTTTCATCTTTATGGAAAATACATACTACTCCTCATGCATCTACCCCTCTTTACTTTTTTCCTTTCCCATTCCCACCACCTGCAAAAAATTGAAAAAAGGTTTGATCATCAGAACTAAATAAAAGGTGTTTAATTTGTTGGTTTTGCTTTGTTTCATGCTGTAATTTTGTTGTTTTCTTGTTTGTTTGCTGTTGCTTGCTCTCTTATGCTGATTAAAGAAGCTTTTCAGTAGTGATATGATTCTTTTTATTGATCTTCTTCTGATGATCACATATCATATATGTATATATATATATATCATGCTCTGATGTGTTGTACCTTTATTGATGATGATGATCATCAGGGTATTGGAGTAGCTAATGTAAAAGCAGTAGTTGATCATCATCAAAACCCAAGGCCTGCAGGAGGCACAGATCAAAAGAAGCCTAGGCCACAAAAAGAACAAGCTTTGAACTGTCCAAGATGCAGTTCTACCAACACAAAGTTCTGTTACTACAACAATTACAGTCTGTCTCAGCCAAGATACTTTTGCAAGACTTGCAGAAGGTATTGGACTGAAGGGGGTTCCTTGAGGAATGTTCCTGTGGGTGGAGGTTCAAGAAAGAACAAAAGATCTTCTTCTTCTACCACTTCTGCTCATGTTTCCACCAGTATTAATTCTTCTGGATCATCAAAGAAAGTGCTCCCAGATCTCACCCCACCAAATTTTTCACCTCATCAAAACCCTAAGATCCATGAAGGGCAAGACCTAAATTTAGCTTACAACCCATCCCATTTGATCAATGGGGTGTCTGAATTTCATGTTGCTTTGCCATTTGGGCTCGACACTAAAAATCTCAACATCAACCCTCAAACTCAAAACCCCTCTTCTCATCATCTCCCAGTGATGGAGTTTCTCAAGAGTAGTACAACAGCAACTGCAGGGAATATGAGCTCAAGAGGACTGATGAGTTCTTTCATGTCTATCCCAGTTTCTGACTGCTCCAACTCAGTCTACTCATCATCCGCTTTTCCTGTGCATGAATTCAAACCAAGCTTGGGGTTTTCACTAGATGGGCTTGATCAGAGTGGGTATAACACAAATGGGCTTGAAGATCACTCGAACCCATCATCAAGAATTCTATTCCCGTTTGAGGAATTGAAGACAGTTTCAAGCAATGAATTTGAGCAGGATAGATCAGGACAAGGAGGAGACTCAAATGGGTACTGGAATGGGATGCTGGCTGGAGGTTCATGGTGAAAATAGTGATCATCATCATCAGTCACTTTTGGGAGTGTGTGTTTCTTTGTTCTTGTTATAAATTTGCCTTTTGTTCTTGAAATTAGTATGATATATCAGAAGAACTAACAGATAGGTTTTTTCCCACTTGTTCAATATTCCTTGTTTCTTTCTTTGTGAAATTCCCACTTAAATTGCTTCTTTCTTGGTGTTTGGTTTTCTATCTTCTTTGCTGTTTGCCAGATTTGCTTCTGTCTTGTCAAACTGTAAATCCCTGAATATATTTTTCTTTCTTCTTTTCTTTTCATGTTAACTTTTTCCAAAAGCTGAAAAATGAACTTCTGCTTTTGTTGTTCAGGCTGCTTTATTCACAGCTACTACTTATACATGGTGTGTGTGTACATATCTTAGCCTCTTGCATGAATCCTCATGGTCATGTCCTAACTTATTACAAAAGAATTCTGTTAATTAATGAATTTCTAGTTGTCCCAGAAAGATTTTTATTGTACTTGTTGTTTTTTTAATGAAACAATTATGGGCTAATGCCTATGCTTTAGTCTATTGGTTTAGTGGGATTGATGATTGATTACACCAAGACACACACTTAATAGTTGTATATATATATAATTAATTGAGTTGTTGTCTCCAAAGTAAGTTGCAGTAATGGCTGTATCTATACATATATATATGGGATTTCATTTCATTTTCAGTCAATCTCATCTCAGTTGCTTAGTTTTTCTTAGGCTAACAGTTGAGGAAGTGTCAGATGTTATCACTGCGTTTTAAGATTCTTTCCAACTATTAGAGAGAATTCATTCATAAAAAGTATGTATGTATGTATGTATGTATGTATAGATCTCCATATAGAAAAAAAATAAATAATTGGTAAGGAAGGTATTGGGGCATGATTCATGTTCATTGCTTTACAGCACATGGTAACCACTCCCACTCATCACCATTCTATGTTTGATTAAGGGATAATAACGCATATATATACCACAATATGACTTTACAAGTGTGTAAGTAGAGACCTCCACACTGAAATATGGGATGTCATGGGTTCGAGGTATGAATATTTTTTTCATTTTATATGTCTGTTTATTCTAATTAATATGAATTATTATAATTTATTTGTTATTGTTAGTCATGAATGAATTGAGATATTGTTCAATATATCGAGATAAATTATTGTAATTTATTTATTATATATTATTAGTTTAAAAAAAAAAAAGGAGACCTCCCCCATCCCCTATATATTATGAAAAATTTCTTGGTGATTTTCACAATTTCTTTTTCTTAGTTAAGGAAATCACAAATAGTTCTGATATACTAATTAAAGTGGTATTTTCAAGTTATAAAATTTGTATAAGTGACATGTATTTGAACCCACGATAATGATACAATATAACGGGCAAAATTGTAATTTTAATCATATATATGTTAGGGGATGGTAATTTTTGTTCTATAATTAATGCATTGGCCGTTTTTTCTCTACAATTTATGATTTTGTGGTAATTTCAGTGGTTTCGGTTAAAATCAATTTGGAATTTTTGGGAAGTGGAGAGTTTTTTTCAAATGGTAATTATAGTCCCCAAGGGAGAATTCGGCACAACTGTTTGTGTGGCGATCATTTCTAGCATTTTGGGAAATACTGAAGACATTTTCAGTTGCAAATTGAAGAAGAAAGGCTAAGAAGTTTTCATTCTCCTCCAAAATGACTAGAGATGGTTACCACTTAAGCTGTCATGTCCAATTTTCTTGCACATTTGGAAAAAAAAAATCTCTTATTGCTTTAGCGGGTTTTGAGTATATTTTTATTGAAATGACTGTAGTTCTCACAAATTCATAAATTTAATGACTAAAATTGCTACTACTTTAATTATTTAACGACGGGTGCCGTTCTTTAATGTATAGGGTAGAGTTATAATTTTGTCCAATATAATTTAAAATAGGAGATTAGAATAAACTGAGAATCGAGGATTGAAGAGACCTCGATATGATGTGAGACAACAAATGTGAGAGTCGGTGAAAAAAATCACTATATAAAATTGTGACATGTACCTCACATTAATCAAAATTCGTGAAATAAACAATGATAAAAAAGTATATTGAAATTTGGTGTAGTTATATACAAAATAAAAATTATAATATGCAAATATTATTATTGACATTAATTAAAAAAAATTATATCTAATAAACACAAATGTAAAAATAATGGATGACATTTACAGGTAGCAATAGCAGCAAATGGGAAACCTAACTTGACTCAGTCGTCCACCACATTCATTCTTTTGCATTGTTTGGGTTTGGGGAGAAGATAGAGAAATGAGAAATGAGAAATGAGAGATGAGAAATTGAGAAATTGAAAAAATAAAAGGGGGGGCCCACAAACATTCTCCTCCGGCAAGCGTGCTCCTGCTCCAGCTCCAGGATAATCCTTCCTCCACTCACCTAAATCCCCTCTCCCGCGGGTCCCACCACTTCTTCTTATTTATTATATTATTTGGAATTCAATTTGACGCTGCGACAACTCTGTATATATATATTATATACTAAATTTATTTATTCACACACACACACACACACACACTTATGCGGTACAGAACACCGCACATAACCACCACAACAAAAATAAAAAAAAAATAGAGTATTATATAATGTCCCGTTACTTCATAATAATAATTTCAACAATTACCCTTTATTCTTCCCCAAATTCTATATTACTCTATGTATTTTTAAAAATTAGTTATTTTTTTTTTGTATTTTAAAAATAAATAACAAAAAAGTTCTTTATTTTCTTAAATATAAAAACTTGCCCTCACCGTTAATTGAGCTATTGGTGTTAAATATTTTAGCAAAGGACCATTATGTCATTACCAATTATATATTATTTTTATTTTTTTTATTATATAACAACCGTAAAATTTAATTAATACATCTCAATCGTTAAATTTAAGTTATAAAGGGGTAGAATTTAATTAATATTAATATATATTATATCTGTAGTTATAAAATATAAATTATTATCTAAAAAAACTGCTAAAATTAATCCCACCCCCTCCCCTTCACCCGCTGGCCGCTGCCCACCCGACCCCCTTCACTCACCGCCCACCCCACCCTTACCCCACCCCTCGCACCGCCCAACACAGAGGGGGACGGCGTCAATATGGGCATGGGCAATAGCAACTACAGGGGTCATCCGTAGGTGATTTGGGCGACCGTCGGGAAGTTGCGTCGCCGTCGTTCAATTTTTTTTAATAAATTTAAAAATATATTTAATAAAAAGAAAAATTGAGTTAAAATTTGAATTTTATATACTAGTCATTTAAATTTAAATTATTTATAACATATTTATTAAAATATATCTAAATTAGTTAATAAAATATTATTATTATTGCATTATCATTTACATTGATATAATATTTAAATTTTAAAAAATGAATTTAGTGTACTATTTTTTGTAATGTGATTTTAATTTAATTTTTAATTTAAATATAAATTTAAAAAATATTTTTTGTATTTTGAAATTTAAATAAATTCATTTAAAAATATAATTATTTACTTTTTAGAAGGGATAAAATGATAAAAAAAAATAAATTAAAAATAAAATTAGAACAAGTGTATTTGATTAGGATAATTTTAAACACAATATAGGGATATTTTTATCGATTTACAGCAAAGATATATCAAAATCTGCAAAAAAATCATCCACACCGGTGAGTGCACTTGACCTTCCGTTAGCTTTTAAAGGAAGGGGGATTTTAGGCAGGGTTTTAGAAATAAGGAGTTCTTTTTGTTTATTTTTAAAACATGAGAAGATTTTTAGCTGACTTTTGAAAACACATAGGTTAATATACAATTTGACCTCTATTCTTTTAAGCACTATTTCCATTTATTCGTTGCGTTATAAATTTTAATTATCATAAAAATTAATAATATATTGATTATCAGAATTAATAGAAATTTAGGATTAATTGGTAATTACCACTAAAAAAGACACAAATTTTGGTCGCAAATGGTTTCAGATTAATTATTTTTTTTTTGTTGTAAATTATATTCCATCATACTTCATTCAACATGCATAAATTAGGTGTCTAAAATAATATTATGTATTTTGTTTGAATAAAATTTCATACACATAAGTTATTTATATTAAATAAAAATAAGATGAAAAAACTCTACAACAAAAATTTGGATTGGAAATAGTTTAACAATTTTATGAAGCCCTAAAAGTGTATTAGTTGTAGAGTGGGAGGAGTTTCTTCTAGTTGTAGTTCTACCCAAGAAATGGACATGTCTAATGCTGATTGCTGACGATGACGCCACTTTCTTGTTTTTGTTGCTATTTTATGGGACAAAATGTATGAAATCCTTTTGTGTTTTAAAAAATATGTAAAAAGTGCCTTCTTATTTTTAGAATATGCTAAAAATTCCCTCCTATTTTGTTTTAGTCAGCAAAAAACTCTCATTCTGTTAGCAACTAACGGGAAGTGGAGGAGACGCGTGGCTGCTGCGTTTGATAGTCATTTTCTGCGATTTAGGTTTATATTTAATGATACTTTGGGCTTAAATACCCCTCTATGGGTCTATATAATATACAAAGAGCTTTTTGGCTTATTTTGTATCTTCTTTTTGTCATTTCAAACCCTAAAAAATAAGTATTAAATTTTGCTATATTAAATTTAAATTAAAATATTAAATTATATTTAATTTATTAAATATTAAATATCTTTGGGGAGTGTTGTTAAAAATATTATATTTTTTTTCTTATAAGTACAAAATTATTTATATAAGAATATTAAATGCGCAATAAAATTTAAAATTTATGTAAATTTTTTGCTAACGTCGATATTTTTTGTTCAAACCTAACAAAAATGGAGTCAGATGTAAGCAATGAATTTTTGGAGGAGCGTAAGTGTAATTTTAAAACTTATTTGGAGAAAGATATAATTTTACATTTTTAGATTTGGTCTATATATACTTAACCCTAAATTTATTTTAATATTTAATATAATGATAAGATATTTTAACTAATCTCTTTTTTTTTGTTATTTACAAATAGTGTTTATTTTAGTATATTTTGTATTATTAAAATGATTCAACAACTAAAAATCAATCGGTTCTAACTCAACAATTGCAGTTTCTGCTCTGAACCGGTTAGTATCAGTGCCAAGGACACAAAAATATTATATTTTACAATTTTAATAAAATTAAACATCATAAACCAAGTGTTTTTACAATTACACTTGTAAATTTTTAATTTATATAAAAATTTATTGCCCTTGGATTTACTTACGTTTTTTTTAAGTATATAAACTAAAGAATGAAGTATATGTCCTTATGCCACTATTGTAGCACCCTCTAACAACACTATGACTATATCTCTCCTAAATATCATACTTAAAATAAATCATATTTATATATGTAATTGTGCATATAATGCAATCCCTGCGGAGTATATACACACACACACACACGTAATCCCACCATCACCACAAGCACAATTGACTCTCCATTCACAAGATTATATATACATATAAAACATAACAAAATAAAGTTTTTATAATTAGTTTGCCACATCACCCATATTTTATGACTTTATACATTCCAATAACGTGATTTTTATTTTTACTACTGACTATGAAGAAAACTGCATACTGGCTCGACCTGACTAAAATGTAAGGTTTGGACTTAGCCCTCGCTGGGCAAAATTTATATCTGAAAAAATATTAGCAGATAAATTAGCTTGCAACTCAATAAACAAATAACTGGCACTATCTTATATTAAATATAGTCCAGACAAAACAAAATGAACAACATATATAGAATATAGTTAATTTAATCTCAGCATAATCAACTTTATCACATATCACAACCAACTCATCACAAGACAATACTCCTCTTTTCCTAATCTGTTTACCAGAAGGTGATGTAGTGTTATTCTCCACCAACTTAATTTCACCATTTATTATATAATGTTTTAGTAAATCCCCTTGACATGTCACGAAGGGTCACCAATCTCATTTCGCATCATAGCTCTTTCAATTCCTATCATAGCTTTTTTCATATATCATAGTTTTTATTATATCGCATCATAGCTCTTTTCTTTTCATTTTGCCACATAGGCTATTCAACAACATCGAGGAGTATTCACATCACAATTATATTCAATTTTCTGCACTCCCTCATTTTCATAAAATCACCATTCTTGTAAGCAACTAGTAACGTAAAACTATATATCTATAAATTTCCATTTACAAGCACCAATAACACATCATTCAACCATGGTAATACTTCAATACAGATTTTCATTTCACTTTCACAATATAGTCATTTAAATTAAATTATTCACCATCCATACAATTTCATATAAATTAATTTCAGCATGAGTCACAAACTTACATAAAAGTAGTATCACAAGAAAGGGAAACATATATAGATAATACTAATTATCCACTTACTTCGACCTTACAATACTTTAATTAGCAAATAGAAAATTGTTTGCTCATCTACCTTATCCTCGGATCCTATAATGAGTTATAATGAATGTAATTAGTATATCGAGAATATCCCAATTTCTAAATAGAACATTAAATATTATTCATACGATTTTCAACAATTAATCTTTTAATATTTCATTTATACTGAAATATTTTTTTTTTCGTTATAATCTAATTAACTAAACTTTCCAGGTATATATTTAATTTATCAAACAATTAATAAGAATTCACTTGCTCACACCCTTCATGTTTTTATAAATATTGTTCTTAATAAAATATCATAATTGAATTATTACTAGAATATCATATTTTATTTTAATAAATACAATATTTTTCAAATAAATTTTTTTAATACTTTTTAATATAATTTCTAAATATTTCTATAAAATTTTATATCAATTTATCGCTACTATAGAATTTAATTAAATCCCAACACTTACAGTTAAACATTTGATCAATAGGCCCTATGGTATTGAGCAAATTAACTCTAATAATAATTAAATTTAACAAATCTAGTAATTTAATTAACTAACTATGATATTTTTTTTATATCAAATGTTATATTTAATATGACAATAATTTAAATAACCAATTCAAAAATTTCCCTATTAAACATTACATCGGACATCATAAACTATAATTAGTAACGACACTAATTAAATAATATTAATAACTTAAATAATCAATAATTTTAAATTAACGAATTCATACATGTTTCGAAACCCACGACTGAAAGAATGCCTATTCTCAGAAATAAATACTCATAATTTAATTCTCAACTAAATCTCTTTAATAATTGTATATGTATATATTGTAATGTTTAAAATGGTGGCTTGCCTTGCACCAAACTATATATGTTGATTTTTGACAATTTAAATATTAAAACACATAATTAATTTAATTTATATGTTAAAATTTATAAAATAAAAAATTTCAAAAAAAGAAAGAAAAAAGATGCAGAGCAACAACATCATCATCTTCGTCAAGACTCCCCACGCCGCGCATCTCTGCTTCCACCTCGCGAACTCCCTCACCATCGCCTCTACCTCTTTTCACTTCTCCGCAACTGAATTGGATTTTTCTATCTCCACGACCAATCTGGGCGGCGACGAGCGTTGTCGCCCACCCAGATCTAGGTACGAGGTGGAGTGGCTGCCCTCCATCGGCATTTATAGCTATACATATACATAGACATAATTGTAGGTATATATATGTGTAATATATATTTTTAAAATACACAAAATTTGGATCGTTCAATTTTATTTATTGAAGATGACTATTAAAAGTTGATTAGATTCTATTGTTCAAATACAAGTATAAAAAAGATCCAGCAGTCATTATAATAATAATAATTTATATCAATAAGGTATAACAGAATTTTTAAAAAATACCGTTAAGTAAAACAAATGTCCAAAGGAGCGTGTGCTGGATTTCAAAAAATACAGAAATATTTTTTGCCTATATATTTAACACATGATTTTTTAGCTGAATTTTCATAACACATGAGGGTTTTATTCAATTTTTCCTAAAATAAATTACTAAAATAAAACAAAAAAGAAGAAGAAACCTTTGAAATGGAGTACTTATGTTGTATATTAAAGGAGAATATTTTTTTATTTTTTAGTATGCTTTTTTTTTTCTACTCACTAAAACTTTCTCATATTAGATAGTGGAAAAAACTATTTTTTTAAATAGTTTTTTATTTTTAGTTGATAACTTTTTTCTCATTTTCTTACATTTAAATATTCTCTTACAAAATCATTTATTCTTTATCATAATCATTTTCTTATTATCATTGTTCCTATAGTAAATTTTTTTTATTAAAAACATGGCATACCGTGCGCTACTTGGGGCATGCGTTTATCACCTTTGGAGGGAACGCAACATGAGACGGTTCGAGCATTGAGGTCGCCGGCTACGTTAGCTAGCTTAATCATAGAGGATGTTAGACTACGGATTATTAGCAAAAATCTTCCTAGCTCTGTTAGCTCTAGTGCACTTTATAGATTATGGCGTATCCCTTGGCCTGTTGAGGGATAACATATCATACGAGCATTATTGTATTATACCTCCTTTTTCCCTTTATGAAATTTACCTTTCCCCCCAAAATATTTTTTTATTAAATAATATTTAATTATTATAAATTTTTTTACATATATATCAAATGTGCCACATCCAACTAGTAGACTTAATGTCAATAATCGGTCCAGCAAGCCTAGTCCAAATGGCCCATGAGCAAGGTATCATGCCCATAGCCCATCTATTATACTAACACGGCAGGCTAATAAGCCAAATTCAATAGGATAACTCACCAAATATTAGAGATGACAAGTTATACGTATTTCTAACACCATGAGACATATAATTCCAAAAAATTTTCAACAAACTCCTAAAGTGATGGTGGCTGACTTGGCATCAGCATGTAAAATTAAATTTGCATAAGTAGGCTTGACTGACATGACTCGTTCAAATAGTCATAACTTCTTAAAGATAAGTCCAAATAGCAATATGTTCTTTTTTTGTTAGTAATCTAACCATGCAGCTTTCTAACGATGTATCACAAGTTGCTACAACTTCTAAATTTGCTCTTCATCGGCCTATAAATAAAGGTCATTGTGCATTCATGAGGGTATCAAGTATTATTCACGCAATCAGTCTTTTCTCTTGATTTTCAGCAAGCTTCTCGCCCTATTTTGCTCTCCAACATTATTCCCACTTTAAATTGATACTTTGTCAAGTCATTTCAACTATTTCATTATTACTCTTA
This sequence comes from Sesamum indicum, assembly GCF_026168435.1. Classification (NCBI taxonomy): domain Eukaryota; kingdom Viridiplantae; phylum Streptophyta; class Magnoliopsida; order Lamiales; family Pedaliaceae; genus Sesamum; species Sesamum indicum. The sequence continues at coordinate 11,793,444 of NC_142660.1, read as the reverse complement.
CGTTATTTCAAAAGTTTTAATTATCTTTTCAGTAAATCCATTATTGACGTAAGCATCAGAACTGTTTGTAGGTTAGTCCTCATTTTCAGTGAAGATCCTTCAACCATTGTGATGTGTCAGATCTTGGTACACATTATTGGCGCAATTTGTGGGAGATTTGAGCTAGAGACTTAAGAAATATCCAACTTAGAAAATGGATGTGATAATGGCTTTTTTTAAGGAAACACTTCTCTCCTTGTTGCAACAGGTTTTGTAGTTCCACTTCCAGAACAAACACTAAGGGATATCAACACCCTTGCTCTGTCCGACAACCTTGCCTGCTACAACCAACTCGCTCTTCCTCTAACAGCTTTTCCAGTTCATCGCAAGACTGTCAACTTAGCCCTTCGGGGATCCCAAGCCAAGGGAGCAATACAATCTTCTCACCAAGAGAGGCTCAACACATAAGAAAATCAAGAACCGACAGGCCAACTCCAGTAGGACGAACCTACACTAGTTGATCTCGTTTCCAAGGAGAGGGCCAATCAAGAACCTCCATAAATCTAGCATTCTCTCAAGAAAGAAGTGGTGGAACTATGCCAACAGGTAAGGAAGGAGGTCTCGCTATTGGAGCGTGTATTCTCTTCAATGCAGATATTATGGCGGAAGAACTACTTGCTCACCTCAAGACGCCCTAGCACCAACTTGCTTATAAGGGCACCACACTCCTTGCTAAGCACATCCACGATAAACGATGGGATTATGAAGCCACCTCTTCTCTCAGTAATAGAAGGGAAACACGAGGAGAGTTGAATCCCATCGTCCCAGCACCGAGAATTTCACCCCACTTATTACTAGCTCAGCATGGATGCTGATGGCCATAAACAAACACCCTATTTTGTAGTGGTCCAAGGGTGCAGAGGAAGGATCACAACTTCCCACATCTAAATACTTTTCGAATACCATGGGGAGTACAAACATTATACAAATAGATATCGCCAACTGAGATAGGAGATAGAAAGGTTCATCCAAGCTGGTTACCTAAAGGACTACGTCTACAAAAATTAGCATTGTAACTACAAGAGAATGCTCTAGCCATAGATATTCCCGTAGAAACGAGGATCAACTTGTTGATCCCTCTAGGAGGTAGTGCCGAGCGCCATAAGGATAAGGCTCCTACTAAGGAGCAAAACACGAACACACACCGGCCAAAGAGGTGATCTACATAGTCGAAGACCTACTGATGGGACTCCTACGAAATCTAGGCGTGCACATCATCGTGCTGCCCAAATGATAAAAGAGATTGACCATAAAGCACCAGCAAGAGATCCCACGATCCATTTTAGACTCTTGCTGGATCATTAAGCCTATAATGGTGCTTTCGTTATTTCTATTGCCTATAATGGTGCTTTCGTTATTTCTATTGCCTATAATGGTGCTTTCGTTATTTCTATTGCCTTAGCTAATTATATGATTCAACATATTTTTGCAGATTCTGCAGCTCAATAGAGATCCTATTTTATGAGGTCTACTGACAATACGTAGTTTTTTTCCTCACCCGTCAGTAAAATAGAAGTCACATTTTGGGAATATATAAATACAAATTAAGAACGTAGATGACATGTGAACTAATTGTAATAGTTTCGTTTTGTGGTGTTTTATGCGAATATATATATTTATAATCTTGCAGATGAGAAATTAATTGTGTTTGTTGTAAAGATGAGATTACGTATCTATATTCAGCAAGAATTGTATTATGTGCATATTTTTATATATATAAATTAGGATTTACTTTAAGTATAATATTTAGGGGATATACAGTTGAGTACCATTAGAGGGTGCTACAGGGTGTTTTAAGGATAGTGCTAAACAAAGAATAAAAAACTCGTATTTTCACAAAAGTACAGTGCTAAAGATGTATTTTTCGAGTTTCACATACCAACATGCTCGTATAGGGTACGTTAAGGGTAATAGTGAATAAATTAACTTAAAAAACTCGTATCTTTTACTATAATTTTTTTCTATTTTTTACTCTTTCTGAAAAATAATATAACATCTATAATGCTAAAAATTAGATCATTATAGATGTATTTCCTTAATCCATACATTAACAAGCCCCTGACATGGTGTCAAGGGCCGCCGCACTCTCGGTACCCTTAACGCACATTCGGCTATTCAATCACTCAACCCAATCGACCAACAACTTTCGTCGCAGAGGCTGGACTTCCGCAGTCTTAGACTTTTAGGCGTAGGTCTTTTGTTTTGTACATGTTGTACGCTTGTAAATAGTTTTGTTTTCTCAGGAGGACGTTATGCCTCTTGAGTTGCGATGTTCAACCTTTTTTGTATCTATTATTGTCAATACAAAAAATCTTTTTAAAACTATTATAAGAGGGAATAAATTTTTGAAGCTTGGTGTAACCTACATACTAGTGTCCCTCTCAAGGCGATCCCCTTGCGCTAGCATCATTTGTACAATGTATATGCATTCCGCTATTCTTAAATCCACATTCTGAAACATATGTTCAATTTGCTGCTTATTGTTGTTGCAGATGTCGCATTCTATGTTGATATTCTTGTCGGCACGCGGTGCTAGTGTCGATGGGAGTTTTGTTATTGTGTTGCTATTAGGCAAAAGTAGTCATCTACTATGGACTGCTAGCCACATGGTGTTGTTTCCTCCGCATTGCGGAAGGCACCTCGTGAGAAGTGGTATCAAAGCCTCGGCGCCTTCATGTGATCGAAGCGGGTTGCTGCGACCCCAGCAAATTCTACTGTGAGAATGGCAGGCCAAGATACTGAGAGCCCGAGATCAACGGTCCTACCTAGTTGTCCAAGAAATAGTAGAGCATCAGAAACAGGTTTGATTTGGTAGAGATATATATGTCCGCACATGCTTGATTTGCCAACAGGATAAGGCAGACCATCAGAAGAAGGCTGGTTTGCCCAATCACTACCCATCCCAAAGATACTCTGGCAAACCGTCTCTATAGGCTACATTTTTAGATTACCTAAGGTGGGAGACTTAGGATTCATCATTGTTGTGGTAGACCGGTTATCCAAATGTTCCACTTTCTTCGCAGCCACAAAACATGTCACGGCAGAAGGGATGACTCATCTCTTCTTCAAGCATATGGCCAAATATTAAGGCTTGCCGAAGGATATGTTAGTGATTGGGACTCCCGTCAAACTAGCATTTTCTGGATCGAGTTGTTCAAACTCCTCGGATCCAAACTTTCAATGAGCTCGAGCTATCACTCGCAATCTGATGGCTAGAGTGAATGCTTCAATTCTATGCTGGAGAAATAGCTCCGACACTTTGTCCGCGATACACAGAAGGATTAGGTGAAGCTCTTGGATATTGCTCAACTGTGTTTTAATGCCCAAAAGAGCTCTTCCACCAACAAGAGCGCTTTTAAAATTATGACTGCAAAACAACTAGTCCTCCCTCACACCCTCGATTTTGCATAAGGTGTGAGATCCTCTCTCGCTCGAAGTTTTTCTCAGGAATGTAAACTGAATAGTTGACATCGCCAGAAGTCACCTGGACAAAACTCAGAAGTAGATAAAGAAGTATGGAAATAAAACCACCTCTTCATCGAGTTGAATGCAGGAAACCTTGTGATGGTAAAGGTCCCAGACCGGAGATTATAGAAGTCATCAAGGGGGAGAAATCCTTGGTGATGCAAAAATATATCAACCCATTACATATCATCAAGCGTATTGGAATAGTGACCTACAAGGTAGAGTTGCCTCCCTGGTGGAAAATCCATAATGTCTTCCATGTGAGCTAGTTAAATAAATATTCAGCAAACAAGGAGGACGACGCCCGCAATCAACCCAGATGCCCGTCACTTGAATTGACGAAGATTAAGGAGAAGATGGTTGAAGCGATCCTAAATCACCGAGTTACGAGGACCACAAAGCGCAATTATGCATAGTACTTGGTGAAATGGAAGGGATGCAGCAACGAGGAGAACACTTGGGAGTTGGTGACAAAAGAGTTGTTTGCTAAGTTAAACAAATGTGGGTAGATGAGGTAGTTTTCCATAAGACAAAATAGGCAAAAATATCCAACCCAAAACCCTCCCAAAAGGAGGGGTCTAGATCTATGTCCGAAGGCAGGACAAAAATCAAATGACCCCTCCCCTATAAAGGAGTCATACGGATGATAGCTGGAGGACCCAATGGAGGCAATCGCACCATGCCGAAACGCACGGATGAGAGAGGCACATGACATAACCGTGAACGAGGTATTGGATGTGGAGGCAATAAAGGACACCCCCTCATCCAGTTCGGACAAACTGAACGATCGGCCCCTAAAAGCATTCCACTATGATTCTCTGATCATCACTGAATTATTAGCCAACTATGAAATAGGGTGAATTTTTATAGATTCAGGGAGATCGGCACACGTATTATTTAAGGAAGCCTATGACCAGATGCAGTTGGGGGACATCTGCTTGATAAAAGTGAACACCTCCTTGTATGGCTTCGTGGGGGAGGTGGTGCACCCTCGTGGCATGATCTAAATCCCAACAGTTATATACATCAACATGCCCTCAACCTAGGGTAAGAATAGTGTTGAACCAATTGAATAAATCTCCTATTTTTGTGAGTTTGAGCTAGCTGCTTAGCTTCCCTCCACATACATATGGGAACGTATTTGCGTCCATATGGCAGCCACGCTAGCCTTTTCTCTAGGCCTATGGTAAGCCTCCCGACTCCTTCTCTAGACCTGGCTAAACGGACCTTCCTATAAGACCCTAACTTAAGCTCCTTTTCCTCGGGTCGAGTGTATTCTTAGGTTTCGACTACCCCTTCTCCATGATAGCCCTCTCCCTTAGGCCGTGCGAATTTTTGGGGTGTCATTTATAATAGGACAAAAATAGAACATAAAAAATATATTTTTCAAGTAGTGCTCATCATCACGCACTAAGAATGGGATATGACGTGTGACGTGTTGAACAAATTCGTATTTTCTAACTACAAATACATTTAGTTTTTAATTCACTTAAGAAAATAAATTATTAAAATATATAATGCATAATTAGAATGTTAAATATGTAATTTAAAAGCCTCGCACATCAATATACTCCCAGCATGGGATGGGCTCAGGATAGTATTCAACAAATAAACTAAAAAATACGTATTGCAAATTTCACTACATTTTACTCCTATTTAGAGAAAATAAATTATTAATGTATACAATGCAAATTATTAAAGTGTTAAAAATCAAATTTTCAAATTCTACACATTAACATACCACTAGCATAGGGTGCGCAGAATGTTGTGGTCAACAAATAAACTTAAAACGCTCGTACTTTTGATTATAAATTTCTCTATTTTTTACTTTTCTTTGTGAGCATAAATTAATGAAGTATATAATGTAAAAAGTAGAGCATTAAAGATGTATTTTCAAACTTCGCACATCAACATGCCCATAGTTTGGGATATGTCGAGAGTAATGCTAAACAAATAGACTAAACAAACTTATATTTTTTATCCTGCTTAGCAAAAATAAATCAAATAAATTCAACAATACAAAAGACTAAAGAGTCAAATATGTATTTTTCGAACTTCACACATCGACATACCCTAAACAAAGGGTGTTCTGATAGTGGTGTTGAAAAGAGAAATTTAAAAAACTCGTATTTTTTACTACAATTTTCTCTAGTTTCTTACTCTTTGTGAAAATAGATTAACAAAATATATAAATAAATATTAGAATATTGAAAATATATTTTACAAACTTGACACATCAATATGCGTCCAGTACAAACGTGTGCTAGGTAGAGTTGACAAACATATAGATGAAAAAGGAACTCGTATTATTCTACTACAAATTTTTTTACTTTTAACTCATATTAAATAAGATATATAAAACAAAGAAGCATTAAAGATGTATTTTTCCAATCTCGAATTTGTTCATGCCCCCATGCTGATGGTACTTCCGAACGAGTAAACTAAACAAGCTTTTTTACCATTCAATATTGTGAAACATATATAAATCGTACAATTAAAAACTTATGTATTTTCTATAATGTTATTTTATATTCATACCTTGTAAAAAATTAAAATATTTCTCAATTTTATTGATTTTTCTTTTATTTCCATTCAGTATAAATTAAATATTTCTAAAAAAATTTATGCTTAACAACAATGCACTTGCATTTTACTAGTTGATAGAAATAAGGAAATGTACGAAAGTTAGAAATTTTACTTCTTTGGACATAAAACGAATAACAATCTTTATGCTTTAGGTAGAATACAAGTACAATCTTTCATATCATACAAAGAATGCTGAAATTCTACAAACAACGAGTGCTAATTTACATTTAAAAAAAAATCTTCTAAAACCCATTAGGCATATTCAGAAGATAATCTGAGACAGGTTCGTCGCTATGAAACAACTCCAAGATAGGTTCGTCGGGCGAACTCTTTTGTTGATATCAACTTCAATGGTGTCGTATGATACGCCACTTCGACTACATCAGTCGATGACCGATATTAGCTTAAACCATGCTTCCGAAGGCAATCCTTTGCTCTAATGTCAACCTGAAGAAAACAAAAGGATGAGTCTTTGTAAGTAATACACAACGCAATTGTAACATGGAATCTATGGTCTATCCATACTCGTTTATTAAACCTCAAGGCGCTAGAGTCTATATTTGGTTTTTCAGTTCTATGCTTATCTAATAACACCGTTCACTAAGAATAGCGCGGAAAACTAAAGGTCGAAATAGTAATTTAAACACTCAACTAAAACTGCTTCACTTTGATTGATTAAAAAAATGCATTTTAACATCATCTAGAACCAAAGTACTGTATCTCTCTCTTCCCCCTTGTCATTTTCTAACAAAAAAAGCAACTGTTGTCCCTATCCATTCCCTCTACAAATTTTCCCCCCATATTTAAAATTCAAGAAATGACAAAACCATTGGATTTTTCTTTGTACACTACAAGAACTCAATATGTGACTAATTTCTACAGAACCTTCACATTCTCACCATTCTCATTTGGAAGACATAGGATTATGAATTTTGAGACAACTTTAAATGTGTTGGATGGGGGAGACATTAGAATTGAGGCCTTCACGGGAGATCATCCTCCACTACTTTTGTTGATTTATTCTTGATTCATAAATTGTGTTAGGTTCCCATGTTGCTGTCTCAAAACTTTTTGTTTGTCATAACATTTATGATTCTTGTATAAATTTTACAAAACCACCATATTGTTCACATTATTGACATCTGGACTTTGTAGGTGCATCACAACAAATTTATTGGAATGTTGTTATTATACAACCACAAATTAATTCACTTGTGAACTTAGAAAATAAAATAGCACATACTAAATTGATGAATATTTGTCTAGATGCCAAGTATATTTATTATTTTCATAATTCCTTTGACTACGTATCTTAAAAATCTTTTTCAACATCTTGATAAGTACAAGCATTAATAATACATATCTTTTGTTATCATTTATCACAAGAAAAATTAATTATTCACTTCTTTGAAAATCAAAAAATATATTTTACATCAATCCATTTTTCCAAAAATAGGAAACTACATGCATCTTAAGTTTTCAAAGAACTAAAAAAAATATTTTAAATCAGTTATTAGTTACAAAAATAAAAAGTTTAACACATTTATCAGGAAGTGAAAAATTACGATATTTCATGCATTTTAAAAAAGCAAGTAGATGAATAATGATTAAATGCATTCCAAACTTTGTCCATTTATACTTCGTTTTCTTTGAAGAGAAATTAGTACACACTTCATACCATTTTGAAAACTTCATTGGGTTAACAAAAAAACATTTGATATGAGAGAACAAATCTTTGAGTAAAAAAGAAAACTAAATTGTGGGTAATATAAATAAAAAGAAAAAAAGTTCTCCATTTTAATAATAAAAAGAAAAAAAGTTCTCCGTTTTAATATTTATAAAGTTACCAAAAGTTTGTGTTCCTTAAAAATCATTTAACAAAATTTGAAATTACAAATATTCACAAAAAATTACTCATCTTGGAACAGAAATTTAAATTTGGCATCTAGACAACCATTCAACATTTTAGCATATAGCATTTTATTTTCAAGGTTCGCAAATCAAATAATTTGTTGTTGTATAATATAAATTTTCCAACATATTTTTCTACGATACACCTGCAAAGATGACGATGTTACTAACATAAACGAATGTGATTTCTGTAAAATCACACAAGGATAATAAATGTATAACAAAAAATTTTGAAACCACCACATGAAGAATACCCAACTCAATAAATGAATAAGGAATAAGTCCAGGAGGTATGTTCTCCAATTTAAGTCTCAACCCAATGATTGCATCCTTCACATTTTGAGCAACCTCAAAATTCAATGATCCTATTATTTCCAAATCAAAATGGTAATAGTGAGGGATTTCCACAGAAATTAGTGCAGTAAATTCGAGTTTTGTAGTTTACAAAGTATAAAATCAATAGTTTCAACCTTTCTCGATTTAAAAATATGAGGAAAAAATCAGGAGAGAAGAATTAATTGGGCACTGGTTACCTTTCGTTAGAAACATGAAGAGAGGAAGATGAAGATACAACTACCATTAGGTTCTAGAATGTCGTCAAAATGCATACTTTTAGCAACCAATTAAGCCGAATTAAGCCTTTTATTTCCAGCACTATGCTTAATGAAACGAAGCCATTTAGCTCGCACATAACTTGCCAACCAATATATTCTAGCCCCTCTGTGTCTCAATAAACGATTATAGATCACCTATACTTACTTATATGCTTGGCTTGCATAATCAAATATTGGATGTTATATACTAACTAATGCTTCACGTGAAGAACCAAATAAATGCATGCCACATGTATTACTAGAAAATGATATACCAAGTAAGGTGAAACCCTTTTATAATTATATGCTACATGCGTTGGGAGCAAAAAACTAGCCTCCATAGTACATTTCTGGCATTCTTTGAAAGGCATAAGCAACAGAATTATGAAAAAACTAACACACGGAAAAAAAGAACATCGATAAATCATTCAGGCATTCTTTGAAAGGTATAAGCAACACATACTGCGTAAGGAAGAAACCTTTTTGGATGCACATCACAAAAATAATTATGTTGGTTCATCAACTAGGGGACTAGCAATTGGTTTACGAAGCTTCATCACAGTAGAGTTAAGATCTCTTAAAGTAAAGCTCAAATAGAAGAAACAGAGAGTAGAGGGATGGCACCTAGATTTCAGAGAATCACATTTATGCATCAAGATAATTAGTGCAGTAAATTCTTATTAGGTGAAATTGATTGGTATCAAAGATAATACTAGGAAAAGCATATACATTTCTTACTGCTCCTAAAATAGATCGCTGATTTCGTTACCTACAGAGCTTTCCAAAGATTTCAATAAAGACCAAGAGTGGCATGACAATGAAATCCATAGAAAGGGAGTTGCATTAACCATGATCACCTATAGGCGAAATAACCGACATTTTCCGACCACAAAATCATTTCATAGCTATAAATATAATAAATTCAAAAGAAAAGGAGGTCACATCCACAAAACTGATAGAAAATAGAGATTTTAAAAACTCTAAAGCTGTCGAGACAAAGCAAAAGCAAGCCAAAAAAGTGAGTTAAAGATTTCTCAATGTGAACTATCCAATTCAATTAGAAAGACAACTATGTGAAAACAGATTGGGTTCCGGAAAGTCATGGAATCAAAAAGGATATCATTAGTTGAGGCGTTACTTACAAGGACGAATGCACATAAAATATCATGCCTTATCTTTTCAAGATATTGAAACACGACTTGCCTCGAGGATGAAAAGTGTCAACTGCAATCAATCATCAGTCAACATACATAACTAATAGATGTAAGTGATCGTACAATGAATATTCAACTGTAGGGGCAGAAATTGTAGCTGATCATATATATAAGCTAAACAATCTTTCCCAAGTATATATGAAAAAATGTACATATGCATCACCTAATATCATATGAAAATATAAGAAAGTGCATATTCTTTCTCTTGTTTCTTTTCTTTTCTAATCTTCCTTTTGTTTTTCCTTTTGGTGGCTGGGGACTTGAAGGGTGTAGATACTTACACCTATGTTTTCAGTTACATGGCTTCCACCATGTCACATTTAAAAATCTGAAAAATATTTACTGAGACATAGTAATTATTTACCTGGCGATAGCGTAGGTGATGTATTCTTCATTTTCTCTAGAAGTTCTAGAAGCACTGGTGCCTGAAAATAGAAGAAATTAAATTATTTCCTGAAGTGAAGTCTGGTGACATAATCCACAAATCACCAGTAGAATCGTTGTTAAGACATAATAATTTGTTCACCAAAAACCTTTCTTAAACAAAGACAAAAGTAAGAGAAAGCACGCCAAACGATTAATAGGAAATTCAATATGAAAATAACAATGAACATTGCTTCAATGCAGGAATCTGCTTAAGTTACAAAAAGCTTGATATCGCAACCAGAAATTAAATCTCACAGAAAATGACCCAAAAACATGTAATTTTTCTTGAAAATTTCAGCACATATGAAAAGGAAAAATAGGGCAAACTTATGAAAATAAAGCCTCTAATTGTAGGAAATGGAGGATCAACCACAAAGGCCACAGCACATTACTCTTGTAAATAGAGCAATGTATTCAAGAATTTCTAAATAATACCAATGATTTAGCATTACCAGAAGAAAACATGAAAATATATATAAAAAAAGGGAAGGAAAAAAAATAGTTATTTCACCAAGAAGCATGCAACACATGAATTCACAAGAAGAGTAATCAGTTGTACCATATCAATAATCAAAATCTAAATAACAAAACTGAAAATAAGAAAACGGGGTGACCTCTCCGAATGCCAAGAAGCCAGGAACACAAGATGATGAATTAACGAGTCATTTTTTGAGAAACTCCAGTCAACCCCACCCACGTACTTGAGGACTGCGAAAAAGCAAGAAATTGAGTGAATCTTGGATTGTCTCCTGGCTGTAATTTCAGAACCTCAGGGTCCTCTGTCATTGTCACCTTCAATTCTTGAAATCAAGAAATCGATTTATGGAGTTTCTTGTTTGGGTTAATGAGAGACCATCAAAGATGGCTCTGATACCATGTAAAATCTTGAGCGGAAACGATGGAAGAAGAGGGAAGAGTGCTCATTGAAAACTGTAGAGCAAGAATCAAGAAAGAAATTTTGATTTCTGTAGTTTTCAGTTCAGTGTTCTTCAGAAGAGGCGAAGATACATATATATATACAGAAACTAACACGACTTCAACTAGTCGTTACGTTTACACTTATAAAAACGCTATTGCGTTGTCTTACTTAACAATCAGACTGAAGAAAACGTAAAAGGTGAACAAATTGCTACTTGTATGCAAAACGTGATCTGTCTTCTTCTTCTTCTTCTTCTTCAGGTCTCTGCACTGCTTCATTCTGCAATTCTTCACATGCAATTATATTAGTAAAAATTATAGGGATACAAGAAAGGAAGCAATTACAATAGGAAAATGTGGAATTGCCAAACTTACTCAATCAGAAGTTGGGGAGAGATGTTGTTATTTCCTGAAGTGGAAGTGTCTTCTTCCATGGAGATGGTGGAAGAACGAAATCAAAAGAAAAGGAAAGAAAAATGTGGAATTGTCAAACTTACTCAATCAGAAGTTGGGGAGAGATGTTGCTATTCCCTGAAGTGGAAGTGTCTTCTTCCATGGAGATGGTGGAAGAATGAAATCAGAAGAAAAGGAAAGAAAAATGTGGAATTGCCAAACTTACTCAATCAGAAGTTGGGGAGAGATGTTGCTATTCCCTGAAGTGGAAGTGTCTTCTTCCATGGAGATAGTGGAAGAATGAAATCAGAAGAAAAGGAAAGAAGAGAAGAAAGAAGAGACTGTTCTTCTACCGCCCACCAATGTCTTCTGATATTTATGCTTATATTCCCTCGGCCACACTTTTATTTACAATTTTCACTTTGGATCAAATCCAAGATGACGGATCTTAAAAAAGGTTTTCACTTTGGATCAAATCCAAGATGACGGATCTTAAAAAAGGCCTTCATCACAACCTAATACTTCGGAGCTCTGAGAGATAGCTGCAAAAAAGGACAAGAGATAACAGAAAATATGCAAAAAATAATATTTTATAACAAATTGAGTATGTCAAGTCAATTTTTTAATTTTTCAATTTTTCAATTAGGAGTCACTTAGTACCCATATCAGTTAGGTTATCTTTAGAACCGATTTTTCAAGATTGATGATTTCTTTTCTAACAAATGTCTCTAATGAAATGAAAAGATTGGATTTATAACAATTGGATTTCTGATAATTGGCTATCAGAGAAAACTATAAGTGTTTTTATTTAGAAAACTGAATTGTTTTAATAATCCTTCAAGCTAAATAGCTAAAGTTGTGATTTCCAGGTAATGCATGCTACACACAAAGTAAACATATAAGAAGTAGTTGATTTTCTTACTGTCCCTATCATTTGCATAATTGGAATTCACATAGCCAACTAATTTTGCACCTTTAAAGCATTTCGAGAATTAATACCAGAACTAATAGAGCCATTCAAATATCTAAAAAGCATTTAAGAGCTTCCTAATGAGGAAGGCCTAGATTTGACATATATCTACTCAAACAATTAACAACATATGCAATATCAGGTTTAGTACTAACTAGAAGATACATGACAGAGCCAATTGCATTTGAATAAGGAATATTTTCATGTGTTCTTTCTCAGAATCTGTTTTTGGAATTTGGTCTTTACATAGTTTAAAATGAGGAGCCAAAAGAATAGAGAATGTTTTGAGTTTGACATAGAAAATTTTTCGAGAGCAGATTTTACATAAAATTTTTGGTTTAAGAAAATCGTAGAATTTTTTCTATCCTTTTCCAAGTCATTCCCAAAATTTTTCTGGAATTACTTTCAAAGTTTTTGCATAAATTCTTTTGGAAACATTCAATCATGCTTATGCTAGGACTGACATTCAATATGTCATCCACATAAAGTAAAAGAAATAGAGGGACGAGATTATCGCATTTAAAGTACAGACAAGGATATAGGTGCTATTTTGGAATTTTGAAGAATGAATGAAATGATCAAACTTCTTATTCCATTGTCTAGGAGACTGTTTTAATCCATAAAGTGATTTTTTCAGTAAGCACACATAATCTGGGTTTTTTGTCATTAACAACACCACAAGGTTGACTCATGTGTATTTGTTTATCCAAATTTCGATGCAAGAAAGCAGTTTTAACACCCATTTGTTTGAGGCCAAGATGTGACGTATATCTACTGTACCAAGTTTGGAGGAAGAAGATTAAAATATATACTTTCTTCTGTTTTGGTATAGAAATCGAAAAGAAGATCAAAAACGTGAAAATAGATGTTCTGATCAGAATCAAACTCATATGCTCTGAAAAGAGGAAAAGCACAGAATTCTTTACGTATTTCTCACTTATTCTACAGCATGTGGACTTTGTTACACACACTCACCCCTTTCAACTTTTAGTATTTCATATATTTTTGGAGATGACAGTTTATGTATACGCGTGGTTTCAAAGGGGAGGACGTTGCCATCGTGGTGCAGTGACGAAAAGAAGGTGGAAAGAAAAGAGAAAATTAAGAGGAAATAGACAAGGAAGTTTCTCTTGTGTGAATCCTTTCAAAAATTTGACAAGTTTAATGGAGCAGGCTGCCTTGATTTTCTTGTCTGTTTTTGGCTCAATAGCATTTTATGTGGAAATTTGAAATTGATGCAGGGAATTAGTGTGCCGTCCGCATGGAATAGTTGACTTATACAGGAAATTAGTGCCTTTGCAATTTCATGGAATTTAAATACCTCTTGGCAGCCAGGCAAAAAAGATTGGATGGGAAATTAAAATTTCATCTCAACCAGCAACGTGGGATTGCATTTTCTTGGAGAAACATTCCTTTTACATCTTTCTAACTATGACTTCAAAATTCTTAGGCGCCTAATTTTAAATATCATAAAAGCTAAAATACTAACAAAATATTCTAATTTACAGTAGGCAAGACTCCTCATTTGTCCTCGAGAGCCTCATATTCAGAATCACTTGAACTCATCAGGTGGATACTGGTGCGTACAATTCGGAAAAGCTCTTGGGTTGAGAACTTGAGATCGTCTTCAGTAGCGTTAGGTGTTATACGGAAAGCCATTTCCCTCAAGTATGTCGACTTCCAATTGCAATCTTTCGATCTAATGTCAGCCTGTAAAAATAAAAAAGAAAAGAATGAAAAAAACATGCAATCTCTCAACATACTCGTCCATGAAGGCTGAGGTGTTTAGAGTCTTTATTTGGTTTGCAATATGTGCTTACTTGAATAACCTCATGTTCCTAAGAGTTGTGTGGGCGTTCAAAAGATTGATGTAAGAAACTTAAATACTAAACTAAACACACATTGGCTGGCTCAAAGGATGCACCTTGACAACATTTAAAACCAAATGATAACCTATGTAACTACACATTTCTCTCTCACTTTTCTTATTGAATAATAAGTCCATGTTCCTATTGGTTTCGTCTATGTCAATTTTTTTCTCATATCTGAAAATCAAGTAAAGTTTAATGCCATTGCATTTTTCTTTTGTAAACTTTAAAAACCAAAAGTCCCCGATATCTGTTATTAAAGCTCTACGTTCTCGCCATTATAATCTAGAAAGAGTGGGAATACAATCTTTTGAGGCCTTAGAGTATACTGCGGATGCAAGTTGGAGAGTTGAAACCTAAATTGGAGAACAATTCTCCACTAATGTTGCAAATTTATTCTCGATTATTCTTATGTTAAATTTTGTTCCAAGATTTGCTTTTTTAGAAATTTTTCGTTGTCATAAATTTAAAATTTTGTACAAATTTTACACAATATCATATTTATTCATGTTATTGACAGATGAAGTTTGCAAGTGCCCCACAACAAAGTTTGCTAGAAAATCGTTATTGTATAAACCACGACTTATTTTACTTGTAAACATCAATAATGAAACATCACATACTAAAATATTGAACAGTTGTCTACATGCCAATTTAATTAATCTATTTTCAAATAGATGTATATTTATACTGGCAAATATTAATATAGTTAATAATGTCTCTTGTTAATCAGCGTCTTCAAAAATTTATGAAACATTTAACACAAATGTGACATTTCATCCATTTAATCAAATGAATGATTTTGAAGTACTTTTTATGATTATAAAAGCTATTCATATTTAGTTTCAATACAACAAAAATAAAATATGATTTTTCTTGGAGGTCTAAATATGCGACCATATCATGCAATTACAGAAAAAGAATTATTAGATAGATTTTATACTTCATTACTTATATAATTATAGATACAGATCTATAGAGATTTTTTTAAAAAATAAATAAATACATTGTGCAATCTAATCTCATGCTGATTTGAAAACAAAAGAGTTGATGGTGGAAGAACATTTTTTCATACTAGCAATTGGACAAAATTCATGCATATACAAGTAAAAAGCTTGTAGTAAATTCACTATTTTAGAAAACAAAAGCATTTGATAAGACAAAACAAATTTGTGAAATATAGACTATAGTTAATTCCTCAAATGCAAATCATATAATTTCTCATGTATGAGACTATTATAGTCACCAAAACTCCATGTTCTTTAAAAAAAAGTTTCACAATTTTGCAAATTATATATAGTACAAACTACCAAATCTCGGTGGAAAAAAATAAAAATTAGCATTTAGACAACCATTCTATATTTTGATATGGTGTTCCACTATCAAAGTTCACAAATAAAACAGTACATGATTGAACAATAAAAATTTTCCAACAATTTTTTATGTGATACACCTGCCAAGTGAAAGATGTCAACAACATGAATAAACATGATGTTTGTGTATAATTATACAAAATGATAAATAAATGACATCAAAAAACTCCAACGCAAGCCCATGAACAAAACCCAACACAACGAATAAACCAAGATAAATTTACAAAAACAAATGGAGGTTTGTTCTTCAATTTAACACTAAACTCCTACACTTGCATCCTCATATTCTAATATGACCCAAAAATTGCAATTCCTATCTCTTCCAAATTACAACAATGATAATGTTGAACTTTTCACAGAAACCAAACAGAGCTTTAGGTTTTGAAGTTTACAAAGTATAAAAGCAATGGTTTCACCTTTATCTTGACTTTCAAATATGGCAAAAGAATTAACAGAGAAGAATGAATAGAAAACATGACTTACTTTTCAGTTAGAAAAATAGAAAGAGAAAAATATAGCCACACCGGCCACCATTAAGCTCTAAATATTGTCAAAATACATACTTTTGTGATTCCCACACAATTTTTAAGAATATGAGATTATTTTAGTTCGCACAACATTGACAAACCAAATTTAGACTCCAACCCTCAGCCTTCTAATAGACGAGTGTAGATCACCTATACTCACTCACATGCTTCACTTATACAATCGAATAAATGCATGTTAAACATATTACCGAAAAACGATTTCTCATATAAGTTGATAGTCTTGTGTAATTGCATGCAATATGTGTTATGACTCACCCGAAAAAAAAAAAAAAAAAGAATAGATATTGCCTTCGTATCATATAGTATGCATTAAGACAAAATTGTAAAGAACCTGAGATATGAAAATCATTGGGTGCCACAGTGTCCGCCTATGACTGAAATCATTGCTCATAGCATTCTCCAGTCGAAAGGCATAAACAACATGGCAAAAGTAATTCACGATCAAGAAACCTGTCTAGATGCACTTAAAAAAGTATGCTCTGTTGGCCCATCGATTCGGCCAGATTTTTAAACTCAAACTGAAAGACAACATACAAATGGCCCTTACAGTCCAATATATATACACACACATATAAAGTTAGGAGATAGGCTGAAACTGATGATAACAAGGATCATAGTTGGAAATAAAAACTTACTTATGTTTCAGAAAGTGACACATATGTTGATTAAAGTCAAGTTGTCACTACATGACTTCCCATTACCTTCGAGTAGTTGTAACACATAATGTCGGGTGTTTTGCTATCCTTTTCTGCAAACTGACTGAAGAGGGTTAACAGATGTTTTAAGGATGAACCTCAGGAGACTAAGAGCAGGCATGCTGCTCCTAACCAACTGGCGTGCATGAATTGGGGCACATTTTGAAGGTCTAGGACACAAAATAGAAAAGTACAACTTTTTCCAGCTTGAGGGCAGCAAGCAAAAGAATCTGCCAAATGTTACACCGTACCTCCCCTCGATAAAAGCATTCCTTTAGAGCACTTTTTCGAGGAGACCACGACATTCATGTGTATCATTTGAAAACAATAGTGAGTAATATTCATTTCATATTGATGGAACAATTATATAGGTCTCATCAAGGTTCAGAAATGCAGTCAACACCAGGGCATCAAATTTATACACACTCAATCATATAGATGAATAGTTAATTGGCAAGCTTCCAGTAACATAAATAAATCTATGTGGGTAGACAAAAGGATCTACATGCACATATACATACCTTATATAATATATATCTATATACCTATACATATATATATGTTAAGAGAAAACAATTCAACAAAATTCTGACATACCTTGACAACCAGAGTTCGAAACGAAAATATTGCAAATGCGTCTACACCATTCAGGTAAGCCTTAACCTCTGGTATACCTGAACCAGCAGCCTCTGGTGCCACCAAACCAGTGACCAAACTTGATAAAAATGTCAAGCCAAGATTTGAAGAAGCAAACACAATGAAAACAACAACAAACATGTCCACACATTTAAACCTGATAAATATACAGGAGTACACACATATACCATCACAACAAAATTGGGCAAGGAGACAAGGGAATAGGGAAGAAAATGTAGCAAGCCCCAGGTTGGGGCATCAGTCTAGATCTGAGCTAAATAACAGAACCAAAGATCTCAACCAAATATGAAATGGACCTTTTCCTTTCAGTTCAGTCTACAGACCTCCAAAAATGGAGCAATTAGTAATGCTAAAAGATATGCATATGAAAAGGCATGATGAAGAAATCAATAACCATAGACCAAGAAGGTTTAACTGAAGCTCAACAAGATAAACATATTTCAGAAGCATGTGAACTTAAAAAACAAGAGTTTTTCTTACTTTCTAGCCAACATCATATTAGACGTTATAACAAATTTCACACCAGCTATATATTTTCAATGGCAAGGTTGTTGAGGAACCCAAGGAGACTCACAATAACTCCAATAAGAAAACAAAAGTGTCCACTTGATAAATATATACTGAAATATATCAACTGTTCCCATAGCCCTCCACCAGTCTTGCTTGAAAAAATCATTCTCAATAATCCTGCAAATAGAAACTTCACTTCAGTTAGATGGCAAAAGCTGTCTGATGACTAAAAGCCAAAGGACAAGCAACAAGAGGTAGATGATTCTCAAATCAATTTCCCAGTTAAGGTAGGATCAATCTAAAATTGAACACGATTTATGTCCACTGGATTAATGGATAACTCAGACAAAAGGCTAAGACATGTCTATATAATCAAGTAAATAGAAAACAAGACCTCGATGACCATGAAAATCCACAGGTGGAGGACCGAAATTCCTCAACCATAAAATCATTTTGAGAGCTATATATAATCTAACAAATTTGCCAAGAGCCAACTTCATCCACAATCAATGGCAGTCGGCCCATAGAACATGGTTTTAGGGCTAGCCTAACCATTGATTAGCATTAAGAATAAGTGAAATTGGCAAAACGTCACATACATGACTGCAAGAACAAGTGCAAAATGTACAATTCAATTGTATTCACACATTATGAATCAGATACATATGATAAGCTTTAAGAATGATTGAAAAATATGAACTAAGGTAATTAGTCACCTGGGGATACAACGAAAGTGCCATCTTCTTCATTTTCTCCAGAAGTTGTAGAGGCACTGGAGCCTGACAATAGAAAACACTAGAATATTTCCGTCATTTTTGTAATAGAACCACAAGGCACTAGCAATATCATATCTAATTCACTGCAACCAAAAAGAGAAAAAAGAACCATATCTAATTCACAACAATTTTTCGACCGCAAAGTTTTCTTTAACCAAAGATGAAAATAATAGAAAAACACATCCATGAAAACAGGGAAATGAAAAGCAGAAACGACAGTGCACATCCTTTCAAAGGAAAATTAGAGATAATGGCGTAAAGTCTTGTAAACAACACCAATTCGTTTGTGGATATTTCCAAGATTTAACGTCTCCACAAGAAAACATGGGGGAAAAAACAAAAAAAGGGAACCGGTTATTTCATCAGACCAAGAAACCATGCGGCACAATGAACTCACAATTGCAGACCCTACATAACAGAACTAAAAACAAGAAAGTGGGTTCATATTCGAGACCTCCCTAAAAAGCAAGACGCGAGTAATATAAGGAATTAAAAGCCAAAGAATGGTGGAATCTCCACGCAAAACTTCAAGAAAAAATTCAAAACCACACGCGGCGGTTAACGGAACATTTTCAAGAAACCCCCAAAAAACACCAGCCACATATACACATGAATCTTGATCTTTCGATTTCCAGTTGAATTCGTCCTCCGGGACTAATTGAATTCTTGCATTCAACAATTCTTGGTAAAAGAAAAAGTGTCGAGAAGAAGAAGAACAGAAAAAGAAGTTGTAACTTGATGATTGAAGACATTGATTTATACATATAGGGAAGAAGGAAGAAGCAGTTTCACAACGGCTAGTAGACTAACAAAGTAAAAAGTTGCTATTTCACTAACTAAGGCGTACAAATCCTAATAACAACTCTTATAGACTGAAAAATACAACAATGTGTAAAAAGCGCTCTTTCACTTAAAAAGTTGTTAGTGTCAAGACCCCAGCTTCAGCAACTTCTACCATCCTTAGTCTCCAGGTTGTTGTTCATCATCTTTCAAGCTGTTGTGTTTCTGCTTCCGTGCATTATTACAATAGTGAAAGAAAGACAATATTTCTTTGCACCAGCGCAATAATATATAACACGTTACATATTCTTTATTAAAAAAAAAACTCGCTATAATAATCATTATCTAGGCAAGAATTATGAAAAGATGGAAATGTACGTTCATTTGACTCTTATAAAAAAGTCGATATTACATCTCAAATTATAGTAATATATAACACGTTACATATTCTTTATTAAAAAAAAAACTCGCTATAATAATCATTATCTAGGCAAGAATTATGAAAAGATGGAAATGTACGTTCATTTGACTCTTATAAAAAAGTCGATATTACATCTCAAATTATAGATATACTATGTATAATCTTGCGCAATGTATTATCTTGTATATAAACAATTATATATATATATATATTGAAAATATAAATATTAATATATAAATTTAAAAAAAAAAAAGGAGAGTAGGATTTGAGAGGAGAGGGTCCGAATGGGATGGGATTTGGAGCAAATAATAATTATAAATATTTTATAATTATTTAAAAAATTATCTCTTGCAATAGCTCGTTTTAAGGAGGTATTTATTAACGTATTTATAGTTTTAGAAGGGTATACATAATTTTTCAAATAACGATGAAATATTTGTAATCAAGACAAACACCAAAAGAGCCTTTTGTAATTTATCCTTCATTTTAATAAGAAAAATACATCTCCTAATTATTATTTAAATTACAAAAATATATTTGAGACATTAGTATGGCACACGAGAAATTACAGAAAAACACAATTGAGATTACAGGGGGGGTAAGGGGCTAGGTGGGGTAGATAGTTTTTTTTAATATATAATAATAATATATTTTTAAAATATTAAATAATTTATATATAATACAAGTTAAATAATTTGTTGAATATAAACCTTTTATTTTTTTAAAATATAACAGTTGAGATTAATTGATTAGATCTAACAATCAATATTTTAAAAACAGGGGAATTTTTTATTTTTTTTTTTTGTAGATTTTTTGAAATACAGGAGATTTTATTCATTTTGTCTCTATTTTGAGTCTTACACGTAATTGTCACGTGTAATTTACTGATTAAAACATCAATGATTCCAAATTCCTATCTTTCGTCTCATCCTCTACTGGATGACATGTAACTATAAGGTCTTACCCTCATTATTGCTACAGTAGTGGATTAATGAGATATTGACAATCGCGATATGTTTTCACAGTTTCAACCTGTCATTCACGCGCCGCCGGAGCCAAAGTTAACCACCCAATCTCGTGTTGAATTCCGCAAGGTCATTGGCCGGCTCTCCTTACAGGGAGTAGGGACGAAGAAGCAGCATCCGGAGCAATGCATTTCCCAGGCTCGGACCAGTCTTCCATTTCTCGATGGCAGAGTAAATTCCACTGCCTACGCTTCGGTACTCGATTCCTGCAGCTTTGCTGAGTTCGGAAAACAGGTGCACGCACACTTGCTGAAAAATGGGTTTCATGGGCGGGAATTTGTTCAGACCAAGTTACTGCAGATGTACGGGAGATGTGGGTGTGTCGATGATGTGACTCTTGTTTTCGACCAAATGCCTGACAGAAACTTGTACACGTACACTGCGATTCTCAATGTGCTTTTAGATGTTGGGCTCTTCCAGGAAGCTTTCATGTATTTTGAAAGATTGCTGTTTGAAGATGTCGATTTGGAGTTCTTCATTTTCCCTGTGGCGTTAAAGATTTGTGGTGGCTATGGTGGGGTTGAGTTGGGGATGCAATTGCATGGAGCTGCAATGAAGATTGGACTTTTGGGGCATATTTACGTGGGAAATGCTTTGATTGACATGTATGGAAAATGTGGGAGCTTGCACGATGCTCAGAAGGTTTTCAATACTATGCTGGAAAGAGATTGTGTTTCTTGGAATTCAATGGTTACAGCTTGTGCTGCTAACCGGAGGGTGTTTGAAGCACTGGATGTTTTGGAGGAAATGTCGACAGACACTTGTTTGATGCCGAATTTTGTTTCCTGGAGTTCTTTGATTGGTGGATTTGCACAGAATGGATACAATGAGGAAGCCATCGAGACGCTCTACAAAATGAGAGTCGCAGGATTTCAACTGAATGCACGAATTCTAGCAAGTGTTCTTCCTGCTTGTGCGAGACTGGGGAAGCTGAAGCTAGGCAAGGAAATATACGGATACATCACAAGGCATGGGTTTATGTCAAGTCCTTATATTGTGAATGGATTGATAGATCTGTACCGGAGGTGTGGTGATATGGGGAGTGCTTTTAAAGTCTTTTCTAAATTTTCGGTGAAAGATGAGGTCTCTTTCAATACCATGATAGCAGGATATTGCGATAATGGAGAAATTCTTAAGGCAAAGGAGCTCTTTGATATGATGGAATCTGAGAGCAAACCAAGGGATTTGATTTCCTGGAACTCAATGATCTCTGGATACATAGATAATCTCATGTTCGACGAAGGTTTGAGAATGCTAAGAGACTTAATGAACAAAGGGGAGATTGAACCTGATTCTTTTACCTTGGCCAGTGCTCTTGGTGCTTGCGCTGAGATAGGTTCTCTGAGATTGGGAGAAGCAATACATTCATTTTGTATAGTCAGAGGCCTCCAATCGAATCTGTTTGTTGGTGGAGCATTGGTAGAAATGTACTGCCAATGCAGGGACCTGGAGGCTGCACAAAAAGCCTTAGTTGAAGTACCTGAAAGGGATATAGCAATATGGAACGCTTTCATTTCTGGATACGCTCGTTGCAGCAGAATTGAAAGCATTCAATGCATTCTGGAAAGGATGAAAGGTGACGGATTAGAACCAGATATATATACTTGGAATGGAATAATTGCGGCATATGTAGAGAATGGCCACCATGAGTTGGCTCTGCAGTTATTCTCAGAGTTGCAGGCTTCAAATTTGAGGCCTGATATCTACACTGTTGGAATAGTTTTGCCTGCCTGCTCAAGGCTAGCTACTATCGAGCGAGGTAAACAGGTTCATGCACATGCGATCAGATGTGGATTTGAATCAGATGCATATATTGTAGCTGCTCTCATAGATATGTATGCAAAGTGTGGCATTATGAAGTCTGCTGAATTGGTCCACAATAGGACCAAAAAACATAATCTGGTCACCAAGAATGCAATGCTCAATGCATATGCCATGCATGGGCATGGGGAGGACGGAATTTCTTTCTTCCGTGAACTGCTGATTGAAGGCTTTAAACCAGATAACGTGACTTTCCTAGCAGTTCTTTCTTCATGTGTTCATGCAGGATCGGTTGATATTGGACTAGAATTCTTTGGTTTAATGGGGTCTTATTGCGTAATACCAACAATAAAACACTATACATGTATGGTTGACCTACTGAGTCGAGCTGGCCAGCTCAAACAAGCAAATACGATGATTGAGAGAATGCCCATGTATCCTGATTCAGTGATTTGGGGTGCCCTGCTTGGTGGCTGTATCATCCATGGGGATGTGGATCTAGGAGAAATGGCAGCACAAAAGCTCATAGAGTTAGAACCAGACAACTCAGGTAACTATGTCATGTTGGCAAACTTATATGCTTCTACAGGTAAATGGCATGAACTTCGAAAAATAAGACAGCAAATGAATGAGGATGAACTGCATAAAAATCCAGGGTTCAGTTGGATCGAGGATAAACATGAAAGTCATGTCTTTATGGCATGCGACACATCTCACAAGAGAGCTGAAGAGATTTATGAGGTATTGGACAATTTAACAGCACAAATGAGACTGGAGCAGGTCTAATATGATGTTTCGGTGCTGTAAATCTTATGTACAACAAACATGATACAAGAGAGCACAATCACTCACAGTCTGCGAGACATTTTAAGTGCTTGTGAGAATCATTGTGATGCCAACAGCTCCATTCTCGAAGTTTGCTTTCAGTAAAGATCAATTGACTCAAGAACCCTACGGGCTTGAATATGTAAAGCTGTCAATCGTTGATCCGGATCTAGGGTGGATCCAAATTGGCTTGCTGCCCATATTAAGGAGGCAGATTTTTCCCCCAGGAATCGCCTTACATCCTCGTGTATTGTCATCATTGGAGGTGTTTCCCTTCCATTTACATGTCCAATAAGAAGCAACAAAAATTCCCCGCATTTCAACCTGATTGCATAACGATACTATCAAGCATTGCAAGATGTGGATGGAAGTATATCTAAGCTCATAAACTTATGCTAATGGAAATTGCAGAAGCAAAGCACTCAGGCTGGAAATGTTTGACTTTCAGCAAGAAGTTGGAGATTATCACAAAACAAACATACCTTAGATTTTCCTCTACTTGTTTATCCCTTATCAGAAGAGCAACTTCCTCAATGCCATTGCATGCCTCAAAGTCCTGAGATGTTGAAGTAGAAGAATCAATGATCAAGCAACCAAACGCGTAAGTCCATTTTAGGTATAGAAGTGCAAATAGTACTCAGTGCAATTCAATGCCTCCTGATATTGCAATTATTGTTCTAAAATAAGCAGAGCATGGACACCAGGACAGTCCACATTAGTTTCATTTAAGCAGCCGGAAATGTAAATGAGAAAAACTCTTATTCTGGTGTTCTTCATTGTAGATGTAAAGGCATCCAACAGTAATGTTCTAGAAATGTAAGAACTGAAACATTTGTAAACCTGGGAAGAAATGAAAGCAAGGAGTAGGCTTAGATTGTATGTAGAATAGCCAAAGCAACACTCGAGGCTCAGATGAGATCTTATAGATTGACCTTATGTATTGCCAGAAGAACATTTTAGGGAAGAAAGGGTAACAAAAGAATGGTTAGAGTGTAGAATTTCTCAACCATTTGCTGGGATATACTGAGGCATACCATTTGATTGGAAGAGGAATCCAGCATAATTGCAATTAAGGCATCAAGACATGCACCTTGCTCAAGTACTCCGCGAGTTGATAAAATATTCATCAAAACCTGCCATACATTATTGCAAGTAAAATCTGTGATAGGCAAAACATCAAGAACTTGCCATAGCTGGATCAAAATCAATAAGCAGATCATAGAACTTAAAGTATGCCATCCCAAAAAAGTTTGAAGAGGGAAGCATCTTCAATATTCCCAACAAGAATCCCTGGACTTTTCACTTCCACTCATTTACCATTGATTGCTACGTCTCACATAGTTAAAATAAATGTCACAAAAAGCTGACAATGATGATTTAATATTATCAAGACAAATGCAAAAGAAGGTCTCAGTTCACATACCGTAATTGCCTTGTGTTGATGAGCCAAGATGGTGCTCTCAGGATGCAGAAGACAACATCCTTCAAGCAGTCGTAATGCAAGAGCCACTTCGTCATCAGTTGACGGACTAGTTATCTTCATAGGTTCCACAGTAAATATGTGACCCAAATTAGTCACAGTCTGATCCTCAACCTCTTTAAGTGAGTGTTGAAAAAGAACTGGCACCACTATTAATATAAAAGCAAACCATTAGTAGCCATATTTAGTTTAAGATTATGCAAAGAACAGAACAACATGAGTTCCGATAATATGGTCATCGTCTGGAGGCAATATCACAGCGAACATTATCACTCTAAAATCGAGTTATTAAAAGGGACCCGGTGAAAGGGAAGAAGATTTGCACTCCTTTTGAGTTCAGGATCAAAACAAGGAAAATAAGAAAGAAAAGTATACTGAAGCCAGACAAATCATCCTCCATTTTCTTTTTCCACTGAACAACACTAGAAATAAAAATAATTTCACATATATAACTGAATATGGTGACATTAAATGAATACTTCAAATATTTATAGTGAACAGCTCATTCGAAGAGGTACTTTAATTTATCATCATAACAAGCCAAGGCTCAATACCTTCTACAGTTCAACAACGAACGCCAGCTTGAATAGATTATGTGAGAAGTTGAGTGGTGATGAAATGAATCCAGATATAATGCCATGCATGCTTCTTTTTCTCTGGCTTTAACCTTGAAGTTCAGTTTGTTACAGAAACAAACTCAGTTTCCTCTATATAAGGAATCTTTGAGCAATGCTTAACCGATGGGTTTTTCAGATATTCAATCATTTATACCCCCAATTATGTAAAATCAACCACCGAATATACGATCCGGCATTGACTCCAAACTATAAAACAGATCTAAAGACCTCCATTACAGCTGAATAATTGAATCCCACACAACATTGAATAACTGCGTGATTATTGCAGCTTCTAAGATCAAATTAACAGAAAATCAAATTCAATTGTGGAACCTCATCTTACCCGCAGGAGAATAAACTAGAAAATTACGGAAAAATACCTTGGAGTTCGGGAATGGATTGCGAGTGGCAGAAGAGATTAATCGTCTCATCTGATTCAGCAACGGCTCGGAGGAACTTGAGAATGCTACGGAGTCCACGGATTCGGAGGAACGAGAACTCGGCGCGGGCTTCTCGGAGACCGGTTCGAAGTGCGAGTGTCACCTCGCGATACAGTCTCTGCTTGTCGAGCGATTTCACCAGCTCAAGAACCGGTGATTGCGGCTCCGCTTCCGCCTGCGAGTTCAAGGTCTCGCTCCAAAACGGCTTTTTCAGGTACATTATTATTTTCAATAAATCTGTTTTTGATTTTCTTTGGAGGGATTGGAGCCGGAATTAACCTGCCGCAGAGCGGAGAGGCGTCATTTCTATGCTAAGACACGACTTTAGATTGGGGAGTTGATGTCGCATTACTTTGCAGATGTTGGTTCAAAATACTTTAAAATAAATACCCACATTGGAATTTTCCATACTGAGAAGTTATATTTTAAGTAATTATATATTACACCAAGTTTTTAAACAAAACAATGTCTAAGCAAGAATCTAATCTTGAGATCAGTTCAAAATTCTGAATTCTACTCTCAGTAATTGCTGAAGAGTTCGGTTTCCCCTGTTATGAAGCTTCCAAGGATGCTGAAGATGCAATAAGGTCGCCCTGTTGTTGACACAGATATGCAAGAGCTAGATACCAAGTCATATATGCTCAAGAGTTACAGTATTTCCAGTGAAATACAGTTAAAATAGTAATAATGATGATAATACCAACAACCATAAAGCAGCTTCAGTGATCTAAGATGGCCCCCATTGTACGCTTCTGTACGAGGAAGAGGCGAACAACCACACCCCCAAGAGTTCTCAGTATTTATGCTGACAAGTTCTTCCACAGTTGATTCATATTAAGTCTGACAACCAATACCTTTATTTACAAAGGTAATACAGTGTATTTGTGAATTACAAGGAAACAAAGGATTAACAGAGCACAGAAGTATTCTATGCAAAGAGTGCAACTCTGCAGGAGATCGATCACTGGAAACGGTAATAGACATATGGTTAACAAAGAGACAACTTGTTCAATAAACTTGCAAATGTAAGATATCAAGACAGAACCAAAGTCTTTAATCCAACAAATCTTAAAATTTGGACAACTGCTGTACAGAATGCACACTTGAATGAATAAACTCCCACATGCGGGGTGAATTTATATTGCTTTATCAGACACGATCCCATCAGCTTACCACACAGTACTACCAGTTCTCCTTAACAATTTTCGACTTTTCAAATATGAATTTACCCTCTTTGTATTTCTGTGATGCCTCATAAGCACGTTCGTACTTCCACCCCAACACCTCATTGCAATCCGCACAAGAGATATCAGCAACTGTGTGGAGACCAGTCATAAGATGCCTGTCCTCCTTGACACCGACAACAATGTTCATGGCATGGGAGAATAAAAAGGCTCTGCCATGTCTTCCCTGGAATACAAGATTTTGTATCAAGAAAAAGATAAGAACCTCGTCCAACTAAAATACTAATAATAAAGCTTCTAATATATAATGAATAGTCAAAATTGTACTGGATTTATATCAATTACATTGCCTTTGCAAGAATCTTGAAGCTAAGATTCAAGAAATATCAACCCTGATTTGGGTAGAAGTATTCGTAATCTTTGTTCTAAGGCTGATTTCATTGCTTGCAGGCGCTGTAGAGGCACTGATTAACTAAATTCTAAATAGACCGTGTTCAGCTCTGGAACTTCACTCTACATGAATGCATGAGCCAAAATCTAATACATCATCATCACTACTAATTGACAAACAAATCGAATCATTATTTCCTATATTTAAAGTTGTTTTTATAAAATTCCTCATAGTTCTAGCAACCAAACACACATCATATCCAACTTGCCAATATTGGGAGCTACTGGTAATATAAGAGGTAGTCAATTAACAATAAGGGTACATATCTATAAGGGGAAATTTTCCGAACAGATGGAATGCTTCACCTGAAATGCCTTAGAGATTATGTCATCATGAAGTGAAACATGATTCCTGCATTTGTAGCAGCAATACAAGCGAGGACCAACTACTTCACCCATTGAACAAAAACTTCCAAGCCCAGAAACCTCACTGATTCCAAAACCACAATTCAAAGAAGCTTAACACCAACAAATAAAAGAAAAAGAAACCCATAGAAGGAAGAGACCAAATATCCTTTACCTTCACCGCAAACTCAAAGATGGCCCAGAAATCTGCATCAAGAAATATGAACTTCAGACACAGTATTATGCAAGAATATACCAGAACTGGAAACTTACAACACCTCACCAGTTCATTAAAAATGGAAAATCCAACTCAAGTAGAACAATTTATAAGAGGAAAGAACACAAGTTAGCCCATAAAAGAGATCCACATACAAGAAAATACTTCACCTTCAAGAGAATCAATGACGGCCCTCAAACCTGAACAAGAAGATGAGGGCACCAGTGTGTGTTAGGTCGGGAGATTATGCCAAATTGGATTGCATGATTTGGTAAAAAGGACAGTCAAGAAATAAGAAATTGGAAAGGAAAATCAAGCGGCTATGAAAAAGACAGCATTTTTCAAAGAGTAAACAACAAGCAAAATATATACAATAAATGAAAAAGAAACAGTGAGCGGCATATTATAATACTACACACAATATATCATCAAGTACAATAATTCAAGAAAAGAAACAACTTATATATTTTCACTGCTGTAATCTATGATTCTTTGCTTGGAATCGAGTAGAACTATTTTTACTGAAATGGGAATTACTGTTAAAATTTACATGGTATGTGGGAATACTGACCTGCCCACTTTACCTTGGAGTTGATAGCAGCCATTTCTAAGGTTCTTGGAGAGAGAAATGGTGAGTGGGAGGATTTTGTGCCGGGTTTTGAGTTTGATGGTTTTGTAGCTTCTGTGACAATGGGAAAGTTGGCTTCACGCGCGGTGTGGAGCGTGCGAGGTGAAGACAGGAAGATATTTTGTGATATTGGGCTTTGCTAATTTTGAGGTGCCTAATGCTGGGCTTTTGGGCCCTTTGCCTGTTTTTCAGGGTCTTTTCACAGAAAACTCCTACTTTAATGTTATGGGCTCAATTTTTTATATTTTTTAAATCAGAATATTATTTCTTTCTTAATTGTTAATCTTCTATGAATTAATAATAAATTCATATTATCAAACTTTTAAGTTCTGGAATAAATTCAAGTCCTTGTGTAATCATTAAACTGTGGAGATTTTTTGTGCTTTATATTTGGAAAAAAGTATATTTCTCTATGATTTAATAAATGAATAAGAATTCATTTCTCACATAATATTTTAATTAGGTTTACCATAATACATACAAGTTTGAACTAATGAACCCATAGCAAGACCATGTGAAGAACAACGTCATGCAATTTTATACACCATATCAGGACCACATTTAAATACTCTGAAATAATTAAAAAATACTTCGAGTATAATTTATATGTTTTAGATATATTTTAATTCCATTGCTACTACAGTATAATTCAAACTTGAGTATATAGAAACTCACAAGACTACATGATTAATAATTGTATTATTAGTTCATGTGAAATCATACAATTTTACCATATTTATAAGGGTTAATTACAACTGCTTCCCATAATGTTCGATATGATTACAAATACCCCTTGTGGTCTAAAAAATTATAAGTATGCTTCTCAAATGAAAAAGAATTATATATTTTTTAGATGGTGAAGTGGACATTACTATTTTATTATTTATATAATTTAAAAAAATAGAAATAAATATCTTAAAAAATATAAAAAAATTTGATCATGGATAAAAAAATAATAATTTATAGAAAATATTAGTTCATAAAATTATAATATATATATAAATTTATAATTCATACTTCAAAATAGCATTTTGGTCAATTTACCAAAAAAATTCAGATGAAAACTTAAAGGAAACGAACAGAATAAATCCGAATATTGAAATCAAGAATATATTTATAAATTTTTAAACAATAATAAATTATTTACAATTATATCGAATTTCATACGAGGTGATTTTAATTTATCATATTCATAAAATACATCCTATCTATGCTCCAAATATAATTTTTGCTACATTGGTTACTATTGGTAACTTAATTTGTTTATAATTTCACTGATTTAACACAAGAAGAGGGTATAACCAAAAGTATTTTCGGTAGTTAAAATGCGTATCATGAGAGAGCACAATCGATATAAGTGTGCAATTTAAATTATTTTTATCTAATTAAATATAGAAGAAAAAACTATATAATAAAAACTATAAAGAAGAGAGTGGGAAAAGAAAAAAAGAATGCTGTTTGGGAATTGGGATTGACGTGGGTATAAAAGGGCTGTCTACTCGTCATCTTGTCGAGAATGAAGGATGCGTTACACTCCCTTCCGGTCAAGCGAAAATCAGAATACAAAACCCTAACTTCGCCAATTGCTTGAGCTTGGCATTCTTTTCAATCTAATTCATAATTCTGTAATCAATCGAGAGTAAGAATGGGGGATGCTTATTGGAGATACGGCGACGGCAGGCAGCAGCCGGCGACGCTTCCTCAGGTGGCCAAGCGACCCCGTTCGGACTTTGGTAACTCTTCCCCCTCCATAATCATTTATCCTTTTATTGATACACGTGTGATGTGAATCTTTGGTGATTTTATTTGTATGGGCTAGGGATTGATATCTTGCTTTTTTGTATGCGAAAGTATCTGTATAATTGTTTCTGTTTCGGGTAAGCTGGGTTTTACGAGAACGATCGTCGAAGAAAAAAATTTTGTGAAGTTCTGATCCTGATTATGTGTACCTGGATTTATTTTAAATAGGCCGCTGAAGTATTTAACCTTAGTTAAGTCCTTATATCTGCAGATGCAGAGGAGGTTTCAATATTTGGATGATTTGTAACCTCTGATTCTTTTGTTGTGGTAAAAGCATGTCTACTGCAAATTTGTGTGTGAGGCAGGTCATTGAAATCTCCTTATGCAACTCTGCAGAAAATCGGCCTAAAGAATGTAAGTTCAGTTGGTGCTCAGAGGATAACGGGCCAAATTTAATGCATTTTTGCATTATGCAAGTCATAATTTTCTACTTAACACGGAGAGTGCAGTTTCACCAGAATGGATTAGCATATAGGATTCGTTGGTTAGATCACTTCTGAAGATTCTCTTGTTGTGGCTTCCTCACTGGTTTTTGGTTAAGGATTCTTATTATGATTTAGATGCTTATTTAATGTTTACTGAACTTTCCTTTATTAGTGAATTTACATGAACTTTCTATTTTCATGAATAAAAGAGATGCCGAGCGCCCATGACGTGCCCAGTTACTATGCTCGTGAGGAGGATAGGGCAGGACCCCGTATCATTAGAGATACTGAATCTGTCAATGCATCATATGAACGCTACTTGCGCAGCTCGGTATTCATTTTTTCTCTTGTTTCATTATTGGGATTGTGATTTTGTCTTTGCCTATCTATCTCTACCATATGCATTTGTAAAATATGGTGCAATCTACCAGCAGATTTCATCATATGGCGGTGAAGCTGGAAGATCTTTGAGTGGTGGACATCATCAGGTAGATGATCCACGGGGCATAGCAATTGGGGGATCAGACCCAGCAATGCCTGCAAAACCCCGCTCCATTGGAATGGGAGGACGGCCTGAAGTTCCACTCCCTCCTGATGCTAGCAGCACGTTGTTTGTGGAGGGTTTGCCAGCGAATTGCACCCGCAGAGAGGTTTCTCGTATCCTCCAGATTGTATAAGTTTTTCCCACTATTCCAGCTTCTTTTTGTTCCTTGATTTTAGTTTGCAGATATATTTCGCCCTTTTGTGGGCTATAAGGAAGTAAGGCTCGTGACTAAGGAGTCGAGACATGTGAGAATATGTCTTATTATGTATTTTTTGTACATGTAATGATGTAAAATTGTGTTCATTCTAATGATGCTGTTTGAAACTAATCTATGCAGCCTGGGGGTGATCCACTGGTGCTTTGCTTTGTTGATTTTGAGAGTCCAGCTCACGCGGCCACAGCAATGGATGCTCTACAAGGTGAGACCAGCACATGTTTTTATTTTATATCCTATGTAACTGTTGTTGCAACTCAGAAAGCCATTTTCTGGGTTAGTTTGAGAATGGTTCATGAATGTGGAATTCATTAAGAATTTAGTCCTTCATTTTGAATTTCAAATGATTGCCGCTGTGCACGAACACAAAGGGCTCCTTGTGCTTTTTGGGGGTTGAAGTCTTGATGGAAGATGGGGTGTATTGTGTTTCCCCTGAACAACTTGGCATCCATGTCTAATAAGTTCACAACAGTTGAAATTTAATAGCTGGCCTTCCTTTTCATGATGCAAATAATGACTCCAAAAGAATTTAGGATTCAATCCTTTTGCTGATAGGTCATAGGTAGCATCTCAATCCAGTATACACGTATTTACAGTTCTGATCTGTTTATTCATGTACACACTGGAGTCGATTAGAATTTTCATGATGTTCTAAAAAGAGCAATACACTCTGCAACCTTTCAGATGATTAGTTTTACTAGGAATAGGATGACCTCGACCGCTTGACGGCCATACTTATTCAAATTGGGCAGCGCAAGACCATCAGTTTCATTACTATGAGCACACTTATGCTTGTATAGAATTCCCTGTCTCTTCTATGATTATTGGTATGTGCTCGAAATAACACCATGCCTCTACCTTTACGTGTCTGCTGTGACTTCTCTCCTTTTTTCTGTGGAGAAATCAGAATACTGATCTTGTATCTAGTCTGAGGTGAGATTAGCTGCTCTTTTGGCTTGCAGTAAGCATTGTGAGTAATAGGGTACTGATTAGAGGTAGAGTGGGTTGTCCTTCTTGTCAGAAAGGAGCAAGTCTTGAAGAGATGTGTGTTCATTTTTCATGCATCCTTATCTTGGTGACTTGTAGTCATGGGATTGGGTGGAGTTGATATGTCTATTACATATTCACATGTTACAAATCACACATGAAGAGAAACTTTGTATTCAAAGTTAGTGTTGGCTTTTGACTTGACATTCAAGAGTGCTCCCAGGTTCTAATTATCAAAATTAAAATTTATATCATTGTTTTGGAATGTTATTGATTTGTTCATAAAAGACAACTTTATTAACTTCAATTAACAACAATTACAACTTAAAGCCACATTACCCAAGGAGCTGATGTGAGGTGAACATTTACACTTTTCTGTCATTGGGTAGATTAGTCATTAAAAGTTTGTTTAAAATTATGAACCAATTTTTCCTGAGAATTTGGTAAAACGTAAATAATCCACATCAGATTGTTGCAGTATGTTTACATTAACACTGAATTGTGATTTTTAATTAGCAAATTAATAGCTAGATAAGAATTGATGAATATAGAACTATAACTCATGAAATATGTCTTATTCATTACTCGAGTATTGGCCTCAAAGCTCTTAGTTTACTTTTATGCAACTTATTGGTATATGGAAACTCATAGTTCTTGTATCTTTATTCGCCTTCTGATTATGTTTGTGAAAAGATCCTATTGCACTGTTACCCGTGCTAGTACCAGGTTTTCTGCTTTGCTCATTTGGTAACTGTCTAATTTCTTGAACGGATATGTTTGATGAGTAAGAATTAACAATGAAGCGACCGTCGAAATCCTTACCATCACCTGTTCTCTAGTATACGTGGTTTTCCATCGCCAACTCAAACCGACGCCAGTTGCACGGTAAAATAGTCGAGCTAATCTTGCAGGTTACAAATTTGACGAGCACGACCGTGATTCAGCGCACTTAAGGCTCCAATTCGCTCGTTACCCTGGTGCAAGGTCGGGGGGTGGGCATCGTGGGAAACGTTGAGATTGTGATTTGACAGGTGAAGAATGCTATCATACGCTTGACCTTTATTATTAATAACCATTTAGGTTTCACTAAAAGTCGATGGTGGGCGATAAATTGCGCTGAAAATGGAACTACGCTTCTGTGTAGGACCCACTATATAAGGAGATTACGATTTGCGAGTATCGCAGCTTTGAAGTGTTGTGAAATTCTTGCGGATGCTTTGCTTAGGATCAGTGCGTTTGTGTCAATTGGATGGACGACTATTTGCATATACGGCTGTTGCCCTAACCTTTACCTTTATCTCCGATAGTTAAGAGACAACAGTGATGTTACGATATTTGAAACTACTTTGTAATAACTTCAAGTAATTTGGAACTACCTCCTAGGACTGCTGTTTTTATAGCCTCCTGCTGTAAGATTATCATTTCGTTGCAGTACAGATACCTTGGTTTCTTAATGCTTATTTCCCTTTATGTCCAGATTGATGTAGTTAGACGTGGTAGGCAGAACTGGTATCCTGTTTCATGCGCATATGTACGCGGTTTCAAAATTTCCCTTGAACAATTGAATGTCTTTTGGTATTCTTTCTACCAGAAATCTTGGGAATTCTTTAATTGGAAATATGTGAATTTACTGCAAAATTACAAAACACAAGGTGCCAAGAATTGTTGTTAATCAGATTTAACCACACATATTTGGTTGAAGAACTTGGTAACACCTGTGTGTTCTCTCACAAGTCTCCTAAAATATGGGATATCTTTCACTTTTCAGTGAACTTCAATTTTCTTGAAGATCTCACAAATATTGATTTATACTAGGTTATCTTAGCACTAAAGGAATGTCTAGATAACTTTGTATTTTTACGGAGTTGGAAAATGCTGGTCATGAAAAATATGTTTTCAAATGATTTGATGGGAAGCCTTCGGTGGTTTCTTTCTCTTCAAATTGCAACTCACCTCATATTAAAAATTTATTTTATTTACTTTCCTACATAAGAGTATGCTGTTTTGATTAAATAGTAATGGTCAACTTGTATTTCTGTCTACAGAAACCATATTCCAATTGTGTCAGCTAGTTATCCAACAGGCCCAATGTTTTGATTTGTGGAATGTGTTTCTGCCTTGTGAAACCATGCCTGGGGAAACAGTAAAAATACTCCATTCATCCTATGGAATCTCTTTATTCTGATTGGAATCATTCTACATGCATTACCGCCATTTTAGAATACTTTGGTAATTTATTCGGCCCGAACTGAGGAATCCCTTAGATATAATCTGCTACTTCAAGGGCAGTCCTTCCGTATTCACAACGGAAGTTAAATAAGGATTGAAATCATGTATGGGAATCATTTTAATAACCCCAGTTTAGTGGGCCTTTGGACTTGATATTTTTTATATAAACTTTGGAGCAATGTAGAATCAAGGCATTAAAGATGTGTCCTTGGATAGGAAAATTTGGTTATTCTGATTATGTTATCATCTTAAGATAGTCTGTAGTCAGTTCCTGACCTTCGGTTGGCTGTATTTTTCAGAAAATGAGAGGATGCATCATTCCTGAAGCTGACCATAGCACAAGACATCCTCCCTTTTGCCTTGCATTTGTCGTGATCACCGATTTGTTCAGTTCTGAAAATAGATAATATGCTATTGCTGTTTCTGCCTTAACTGTCCTCAAGCTGTCGCACTATTCTGGTTTTTTAGTGCCTTCTCGTATTTATAAGAAGTCATAGGCACACTGCTTCTATCGGATATTTTGCTGATGTAGAAAAAGGAAAGAGCATATGGAATCAGAAATTTCAGCTGGAAATGATAGAATGACTGGGCCACCTGCAGAGGTCAATTATGGATAATTCTTCACCATTAGCGATGCCCATGGTTGGCTCTTTCGTCAGTTTTATAGCAATTGAAACTTGCATCTGTATATCCGTACAGCTTTGGGTGGTGGATTAAAATGCGTAAAAGGTGGCCAACTGTTATCCCAGCTGAGCTTGAACGTTAAAAAAGAATCTAGCTTAGGTTCTGAATAGTCTAGTATTAGTTAGGGTCTAAGTATGGCAAGCGTTAATGCTCTGTAAGCTTTACAAATTTTAATGGAAGCAACATATGTCCTGTGAGAAAAGTGACCTGGTGAGAAACAATCATGAAATTTAATTTGTTTTCACTTGATGGCCTAGCTGGAAATCATCAATACAAGCTACACCAAGCAAAACTAATTTCAGATATTTATATACGTATGGAGTTTACTTACCATTGTTTCAAGTGCATTTTGGATAACTAGATGTCCCATGCTAAAAAAGAAGTACTTTTGAATGTCTGAGGAGGTGAATAGTCCAGTACTAGTTTGGGATTGCTTGTAGTGCATGGTTATTGCCTTTGTGATGTGGGTTTTTTCTTGTACATTGCGACCAGACCTGGACCTAGTAAACTTCTGCTCAAGGTCTTTATGATAGTTTATTTTCCAGTGCATTCTCATTGCCTCTGCATATATGCAAAGTATGTTACTTGCTTAGTTATAGAGGATTTTGATTATGGTTTTTTTAACTGTGGCCTGTGAGCACAAGTTCACCTAGTTGATTTCTCTTTTGAAAGGCCTTATTCGAAGTTATATTGCTTGTAGTACAGTGTTATTGCACCTATATATGTGGAGCCTCCCATTTGGTTGGACATATGTTTTCATGTTTAATTGTGGCAAAATTGATGTATCCATCCCCAATGCTTCCACTAGAGGAAGCATAGTGAAATCTGTTATTGACTCTTTAGAAGAGAAAGCAGATTAGTAGGGAAGGTAAAATGCAGCTGGGGATAGGTAAAGAAAGTGTAAAGGTACTGCAATGGAGTATTACAGGTTGAATAGCACTAAAATGGTTAGGTCATTGGAGGTCAAGAAAGCAAGTAATGTGAGGATGGCATTGGGGAGGATGACGGATGAATTGAACAGAAGTAGTCTCCATTTGGAGGATGTGATGAATGCTGTGAATTAGAACTTCTTCTCAGACATGCATTTGGATTCAGATGAATGTAACATTGTGTAAATTCGTTCATGAAAACTGGGTGAAAAATGATAATCCTGTCGATTGAAGTGATTGATCCTCTGTTGTAAAGCTAATACGACTTACTGAAGCAGTATATCATGAGCTATTAGATCAATTTTCGCTTCTTCTAGTTGGAATCATTCTTATGGAATTGTATGATATAGCGGCTGGCGCTAGAGAACCGCAGCTTCTACGATTTGATTCATTGTAACTCTTGCTACCTATGATTATGAAGTTTTACAATTATGTTGAACAATGGACTATGTGTACAGTTGGTGATTTGATTTCCTAGTTAGCAGGTTATAATTTAATATATGCTGGTTCTCTTTTTGTTTGGTAAAATATATGGTGGTTCCTGAAGATGCCTTACAATTGTATAAGAAAATAACACTATAAAATGGTGAATGGTATTGGCAATGAGTGGGCTTTGAATAATCGGTCACCATGTTTTATATTTTTTACAGTTGGACAAGAAAATCGCGCAAAAATGCAAGTGAATTGTAGATATTTGTTTGCGTCATATTTTGTATTATAAAAGTTTAATAATATACGACATGAAATTGAAAATAGTATAAATTTAATAATGGCACAACTAAATTCTAATTTTTGAATCAAACAATAAAAAAAATGAAACAACTGAAGATAAGAAATCGGTAGTGGGCCAAAAAAGAAAGGAGCACATAGAGTTCTATTGCACGTTGAATAAATTTTTTTTAATCAAATTATTTTTATATAATTTTTATGCGGTAACGTATGTAAGGAGGTATATTTTCATCTTTATAAGTGTATTTTGGTTACAAAAAATTAGTTTAACTTACAATAAGTGAATAATAAGTCGATTGGGGGTAATTGAATTTTATTCACTTTTTTTGCTATATCAGGAAATTTAGTAAATATTAACTAACGAAATGATTTTTTGTTAGATAAAAACAAACTTAAAGAGTATTAGATGCAATATTTCAAATCATTGAGGGTT
The DNA here is from genome assembly GCF_026168435.1 of Sesamum indicum. Lineage (NCBI taxonomy): Eukaryota > Viridiplantae > Streptophyta > Magnoliopsida > Lamiales > Pedaliaceae > Sesamum > Sesamum indicum. The sequence continues at coordinate 11,755,355 of NC_142660.1, read as the reverse complement.
TATGTGTAATTACATTAAATATCATAAAAGAGCGATATAAAATATTATATTCACTGTGTGCTTTTGAATATCCAACTTTGTCTTTTTATTTCAATTCACATATTCGAAAATTAAATTTGGTTATATGGCAACTTCATATTCTTTAGGGTAATGGGTAATCAATCACATCTATTCAAATTTGGCATAATTACAAATACGTCATTATAGTTTGAGAAATTATAAATATTTTTTTGATTTTAATGTTTGTCTAACAACGAGTTCATTTTGTTAGTTTTTGTTAGATTTTCTTCTAATTTTATGGTTAACTAACTAAAATTCTCTTTTAAAATATAAATAATAATTTTATATATTTATGATTTTTTAGAATATTTTATGACCTAATATTCTCATAAGAATATTTATCTTTCTCATTCAAAAATTTTGTTACATTTTTTCACATACTTTATTATTTTTTTTAAAAACTTTCAAAATTAAAATAAGATAATAATGTCCATTTTATGGTCTATGACTATATAATTATTTTCTACTTTAAGACAGATATTTTTAATTTTTCAAGCGAGGAGAATATGTTCATAATTATACCTTACCTTGTTTTTTAATATACCCACAATCAAAAATTTTCCTTTCCTACTTTACTCAATATTTCTTTTATCTCATAGTATTCTTTCTTTTCACGTTTCCATTTTTTATCCCCCTGCCATGTTTGTTGGTTTGTCGTTTTACAATTTACTTTTTATTTTTCCTCTTTGATTCGGTTCAAAATATGTTACCTTGATCTGGTTATGTAATTTCCTCAAATCTATAATGGAAATAAAATAGGTACGTTAGGCTTGTCGGGATCGTTTTCAACAAAAACACAAGTTACTTTGGATCGAGATAGAAATATGAAATCAGAAGTTAAAAAGTCAAAACAATAAATGCCAATTACCTCGAGTGAATCAGATATGAGGTATTTGACACTGTAGATCAGATCACGTATCTTCATATGGGCTTCTCTTAACTTCAATCTTCTGGTGTATAATCCTCTTTAGATTTCGGGTCAACTAGCGGGGTGGGTCCTGGCGACCCGACCTGCGACCTCATAAGCGGATCCTGACAAAATGTCCATTTTGCCCTTAATGAAGAACTTTTTTATTTTTTTAATAGATAAACCCCCATCACTCTTGACCTCACGCATGTCTCTTTTTGGATAGTACAAGGGATTGCGTCTGCAATGGCTAATAAAAATGAATGTATTTAAGCATTAAATTAAAAATATAAATATGGAAGTAATCCAAAATAAGAAGACTGTGATGAGTTGACAAAATTTTTGAACAACTAACGAAATATTGGGACCAGATGAGATTTTATCCGGTTTTGAAGGAATCCAAAATTACGGGAATCTAAAAATTTGGTCAAAATGGTTGCAATTCGGTTAAAGAATCCCCATCCAAAAAATACTTTACTATACACATAATAGATAGGTAGAAGAATTGTCAAACTCAATTTCCAGCTCATGCAAACTTTAATCTAATTTGGAAACATAATCTCATCCACTTGCATTATAACTCAAATTCACAAAATCAGATAAGTAGAAGACTAATCCACTACTCCCAACCAAAATTAACAAACTAAGAAGTATGATTATCTATCTCTCTCTCTCTCTCTCTCTCTATATATATATATATATATATAAAACAAATCTTAATTATGATTTGGATCACAATAACAAGGCTGAAAATGATTACAAATCAGGTTATGAATCCTCCAATCTGAGGAACTCTAATCCAACTAGGATTCTTCATGTCATATATATAAATATATCCATAAAACATAATGTATATTACTCATTCATGCAGAAACACCACTACATGTGAACAATTTGGATTCAAATCAAGAACGAGAAACTAAAGAGTCTGAATTCTTCTCCATGGCTGAGACTGCACAAGATTTTGATTTTGATGATGAATGTGTCATCAAACAAGTAGACGTAACCGTGCCGAAAACCGATGATCCTACAATGCCAGTATACACATTTAGAGTGTGGCTGCTGGGAATCACAGCCTGCATGTTGCTATCTTTTGTGAACCAGTTCTTCTGGTACAGAAGTGAGCCCCTGATCATCAGTTCCATCTCCATGCAGATTGCGGTGGTGCCAATAGGCCACTTGATGGCGCGAATGGTAACAAAACGATCCTTCTTGAAGGGGACGATGTTAGAGTTCACGTTGAATCCCGGGCCGTTCAATATCAAGGAGCATGTCATGATAACTATGCTTGCCAATGCTGGTGCTGGAACTGTTTATGCTACTCATATTTTGAGTGCTGTCAAGCTTTACTATAAGAAGAGCTTTGGTTTTGTTCCTGCCTTCATTGTCATGTTGACAACACAGGTACTTGATTTTATTGATTTTTTTTTCTCACTTTCTGGTTTCCTTTTGTTATCAGGTGACTGAATTTGATGTTTCATGATGGTTTTTAGATATGTTTTAACCCTATTTGTGCAATGTAACACAGTTGTTAGGATACGGGTGGGCTGGAATTTTTCGTAAATATTTGGTTGAACCAGGAGAGATGTGGTGGCCTAGTAACTTGGTTCAAGTCTCACTATTCAGGTATATTAGTGATCATGGCCTTAAAATTTCCCAATAAACTCCAGTTTTCTATAACTTTCTAATGATCCATTCTTGTTCTTGAAGGGCCTTACATGAGAAGGAGAAGAGACCTAAAGGAGGAACGAGCCGAACGCAGTTTTTCCTCATAGCCTTAGCTTGTAGCTTTGCTTACTACATCATTCCTGGTTACTTCTTTGTAATGTTGACATCAATTTCTTGGATTTGTTGGATTAACCCAAAATCTGTCCTAGTCAACCAAGTTGGCTCTGGCTTAAACGGCTTAGGAATCGGAGCCTTAGGATTTGATTGGTCGACAATTTCAGCATACCTCGGGAGCCCTCTTGCAAGTCCATGGTTTGCTTCTGCCAATGTTGCCGCAGGTTTTGTCCTGGTTATGTATGTGCTTACACCAGTAGGTTACTGGTTTAACCTCTACAACGCCAAGAACTTTCCTATATATTCGGCAAACCTTTTCCAGTTTGATGGTTCAAAGTACAACACAACTGCTATCATCAATTCCCACTTCAATCTTGATAAGGCAGCTTATGCAAAAGCCGGCCCGTTGTACCTCAGCACCATGTTTGCCTTGACTTATGGTCTTGGATTTGCTACTCTTTCTGCAACTCTGGTTCATGTGTTGCTCTTCAATGGAAGGTATTTTACTCGTTTCCACGTAATCGGATAGGCTGCATTAAGAGCATATACATGAGTTGCTGCTACTAGGTTGTGCTAGTCCTGGTCACTCTTTATTGTTTACTTTAAAAGTCTATTGTTTCTGGAAGTATTTTTAAGCTGATTATCCATTTACCTTACTGGATTGCATGCAGGGATTTATGGAAGCAAACGAAAACGGCGTTTAAAGGAAACAAGAAAATGGATGTGCACACAAGGCTTATGAAGGCATACAAACAGGTTCCAATGTGGTGGTTTCTAGCTATCCTCGTTGTTAACATTGCCGTTGTCCTATTTGCTTGTGCAAAATACGGAAGCTCGCTTCAATTGCCGTGGTGGGGTGTTTTGCTTGCTTGTGCAGTTGCGTTCATTTACACGCTTCCTATTGGCATCATAGTTGCTACTACAAACCAGGTACAAGAAATGCATGCTTTCTACATGTTTCAATTTTCAGTAGAACTCCAATCTCTTTTTCACATTCTTGATTTTCAATCTTTCCTTACTAATCATTCTTCTGTTTTGAGCCAAAAGCAACCAGGTTTAAACGTTATCACAGAGTACATAATAGGATATGCTTATCCTGGCCGTCCGGTGGCCAACATGTGCTTCAAGGTGTATGGATACATAAGCATGGTACAAGCTCTAACTTTCATAGCAGATTTCAAACTTGGCCACTACATGAAAATCCCACCAAGAGCAATGTTCAGTGTTCAGGTTAGTTTTCTGCTCCCTCAAATCCCTTTTCTTCATATTTCAAGAAACGTATACTAATGCTCTGCTAAAACCGATTGTTCTTTTCAGTTAGTGGGAACTGTTATTTCAGTAATCATATACACCACAACCGCGTGGTGGCTAATGGCAACCATCCCAAACCTCTGTGACACATCCTTGTTACCGGACGATAGCCCCTGGACTTGCCCGATGGATCATGTTTTCTACGACGCTTCTGTCATATGGGGCCTTGTTGGTCCACAGAGGATCTTCGGTAACCTTGGCATTTACCCTGCTATCAACTGGTTCTTTCTTGGTGGAGCCATTGCACCTTTGCTAGTTTGGCTGGCAGCAAAGGCATTCCCAAACCAGAAATGGATAGGCCTAATTCACATGCCAGTTTTGCTGGGCTCCACGGCCATGATGCCCCCGGCAACTGCAGTAAACTACACAAGTTGGGTTCTTGTTGCGTTTCTTTTCGGCTTTGTCCTGTATAGAAACCAGCCCCAGTGGTGGCAACGGTATAACTACGTATTGTCCGGTGGGTTAGATGCTGGGACGGCCTTTGTTACGGTGCTGATGTTCTTCGCTTTGCAGTCGAAAGGCATCAGTGTCCAATGGTGGGGAAACAACCTGGATGGATGCCCATTGGCTGCTTGTCCTACTGCAAAGGGGATAACAGCTCAAGGATGTCCTGTTAACTAGTGCAGCAATCGGTAACTTTAGATCTTAGAATCAGTTTTCTAGAAAATATTGGTCCGTAGTTTCTACTAACATACGTTGTTTACTAAAACATCTGAACATGTTAATTTCTGTCTTGAGTCTTGATGTGAATATGGCAAAGTAAGTTTCAACATTCATGGTCTTGATGAAGACAAAATCCCACATCATGAATTTCCACAAAATCCATTCGTTTGTTCTCATTCCACAAAACGTCTGTCTTCGTAGGTTTGGACCATTTCAACCAAGAAAAGAACAAACAAGTCAGTTTAAAGTAAGTTATGCTTTCCACCCTTTGAATATCAAACAAGTGGAAGAAGCACATCAATTCATGGTTGCACATCATACTTAAAACTATTTCTTCTGTTTTCTGCACATAATTTTGGTCATTTTTAATACTATTACACATAATACAAACCAAATTATTAATATTTCTACTAAGTAACGACCAATTCGTCTACGACTAACTCGACGATCGTGTTGTGACTGGAATATTATGCTTGTGAAATTCTTGCGCGCAAAAGGACACAAACCCCATCCACAAAATAGTCAAGGCAGCCGCTGATCCTCCAGAATGACTTTTCACATGAATAACAAAATGGAAAATTCTAACTCAAACCGATTTGAACAAACATGAACCAATTATATACTTATCGTATCATTTGTGTAACGAACTCTCAAATGGCATTCACTAATTATTAAATCAAGAAAAACATTAACATTGCTAGCAGAGAAGTTGCTAAAACAATCACACGACTCTCTAAATTCACAAACCAACACCAAATATATATATATATATATATATATAACAAGAACATTAGGATACTACATATGTATGGATTGACAGCCCTCCAAATCTCTACTTTCTTTGAATCCTAGAACTGTTGAATAATATGAAAGAAAATTAAACTCATTCCTGCCCTGAAAAAGGAAGCATGCTGGCTGTGTATGTGTGTGTGTGTATAGAGAGAGAGAGAGAGAGGGAGAGGAAGATTAAATTTGTAGCAGAAAAGCATACAAGAGTGATATTGATTCGGCTCATACCCTAAACTGCATATATATATGAAGGAATGAATGAATGAATGGTGCTGAGCCAAAGCAATATCACGCCATGTCTGCTTCTCAGAACCACTTCTGCAGCTTATAATCTATAATGAAGAAATGGTGGTGAATGAAGAGGGTGGAGTGCAGCCCCTCCTTATATAGGGCAGAATTAGATTTTTTAATGCTATAATATCAAGTGTGTGTGTGTGGTTGGTTCCTCCAAACAAGGATCCCAGCCTACTCTCAACATTACCCAAGGGGCATCATCACTATAATATACATATGTCCAATGAATAATATTTATATATATATATTATCATCAGGATCTAAGAATCCACAATACAATTTTTTTTAATTTTTTACAGAATTAAAAAAGGAAAATGTATGTTTACTGACAGTGGGAGATAATTTGGACACGTGAACTTGTACCATATTGTGCTCTTCTCTCTCTCTCTCTATATATATATATATATTCTATGCAGTATAGTATTTCGGCGTATGTTGTGGTATCCAGCCTTACATAATGATGTTTGTAATTCTGATACGTTATTTTTGTGTGTATATATATAATAAATGATATTTTATGTTTTAAAATATATTATAAATAAAAAAATATATATAAATCAACAGATCATATTTTTAAAAATAAAAGAAAGGAAGCAACAAATAAAAAAGAAAAGGGTATTATCAGTGTCATAACAGTCATTTATGAGAGAAAAAAGCATTTTCTTTTTATATAATATAGATATACGTACCCTATATAGGAAAATTTGTATTTTTGATATCATATGTTTGTTTGTTTTTTTAATTTAATTTTATTTGTTACAATTTTCTCATATTGTACTTAATAAGTTGCAATTTTTTTTTTATTTTAGTCTTCATCTTTATTTTCATCCAATAATTAATTGAGCCTTTAGCATTTTTCGTTAATTATTGAACGAGAAATGCACATAAAACTTAAAAAATTGATAAAATCTTCAACTTATAGAATGCAATATGAGAAAATTCGTAAGAAATGAGACTAAATTGAAAAAGACACTTTATGGGACCAGAAATGCAATTTGTTGTGGAAATTGTGTGATTTGTGTTTATTATCATATTTCAAAAAAACTTCATATATAAAATATCATTATATAAATTATCATAATTACATATAGTACGGAAATGAATGAAATAAATTTAGAAATTAAAAAAGGTGCAAGTTTTAACTGTTGAACATGCCTCCAGGATAAAACTCCAGGTTTTAACGGTGCTATGTTTGTCAAAACCCGTAAACTATCAACGCAAAATTCACTCTCTCAATGGCCAAATAAAGGAAGATAATGACTCGTTAAATAGTTGTAAGAATTTGACCGTTATAAAACATCAAATTGCCTAACTAAAATTCATAATAATAAATTCAATTATATAAATATATAAAATGTAACGGTCAAACACTTATTAAACCTCATAAAATTACAATTAGATCATTATAATGAAGGAGGATGGGGTCACATGCTCACACCTGAGTGGGGAAAAAGAAGGCAAGGGTGGCGGAGGAAGAAGGAAGAAGGAAGGAGGGTCGGGGCGGCAAAAGAAGGCAGGGGCAATGGAGGAGGAAGAAGGAATGAGGAGTGGCAGAAGGGAGGCGACGGTCAGGGGGGCAAAGGACCGGCAGGGAAGCAAGACAGAATGGGGGGAAGAAGACAGGGGGCAAGGGGGTAATTTTTGTCCTCTTAATCGATTTGGACCCCAAATTCTCAAAGTAAACAACTTGTACAACTCATCTTATTCAACCTAATCTTCTCAAATAAATAAGGCCTGAAATAATTAACATCTAAAACTTTAAGATATCATAGTGCAAATAAACTAAGTAATATTTTTGCGTAAACATTAAGACATCAAAATCCACCTTTTATATATATATATATATATATATACACTACATTATCAAGTGGAACAAGAATATCAACTGTTGTATTTCACAACAGGTAAAGAATCAGTTCGCAATGGTTAGAATTAGGAAAGCAGGCTTTTATAAAACTGTTTGGTTTTTTTATTGGTACCAAAAACAGAAACCAGAAAACATGGTGCAGTCTCAGCAGTACATATTAAGTAATTTGCAGTGGTCCTTCCCTCAATCAACCTATATACATATAATAATATAGTAAAAAGCTATAGAAAAGTGTGAAGGAGTGGCTGAAAAACACAGTCTTGTCCTTAATTAAAAAATTTCCTTGCATCTAATCCATAATCCATAACGTGGAAGGTAGCTACCTATTACTTTAATCCAGTCAACAATTATAGGGAAAATCTAGGCACCTTATCACAAAGATAGTCAGAATCTTTCTCCTCCAATCATAATCTTCAATATTTCCACCATATTTTTATACTTTTTCAGGTTTAATATAATTACATATAGACCTTATGTGGTTTAAAAAATCATATCTGACGTAATTAATATTTGTTTCTGTCTAACAAATAGAACCGTCTATTATTCAAGATTTAGTTGTACAAAAACATGATAAACCAAGTGTTGAAGCTCTTCACCCTCGACCTTCAATGCTTAAAGTTGTACGGCTGGTAACAAACTAGTAAAACAGATTGACGACTGTGTTAAGTGATGGTTGATTTGCTTTCACTAGTTCTAGCAATTAGGTGAGAAATGAAGATTTGAAGGGTGAATGGAAAGTGATCCTCAGATTCTTAAGACTGTCTTTTACGCTAAATAGTGCTTAGTAGAGACAAAAACACACTTAAAAAATCACCATCCCCATTAATCTAACTCCTACCTACTAATTCATTTAAAATTAAAACCGACCATCACCAATCAAAGGTTAACACTCTGTCTGCTTCAACTAATATTCTCCTCAACTCGCCTTCACACAATTAATTAGGAAGAAGAAAGATGAAAAATTAGCCGCCGCTTCACTGTAGATATTACTGTTATTTTTTTGTCACTAGCGACGGCGCCAAATCCCATTTTGATGTAGGTCGCGCGAAATTCGGATCGGATCCCGAGTGTATCCTTCTTTTAAGCTACCTGTTAGTGGATCTTGAGAACAAAGCAAACGTGAGACTAGCCGAGTAGCCCTCGGCGATGACCCTCCGACGCTTAAGTTAAAAAAGTGGGGTCGAAAAGAGGAGATCGAAAATAATTGGGGTCGAATTAGAACGGAAAATGGCGGTAAAGTAGTAAATAAGACGTGGTTTGAATAACCATAAATGAGACTATTTATAGTCGTACGGTATCGTCTAGGAGAGCGACACGTGTTTCCCCCGAGATGTTGCCACGTCATCCCAATCCAAGGGCCTTCCAAAGAAATGCTTTATTCCCTTGTCAAAATTGATCAAAATAATCAAAATAGTCAACCACAAATGTGTAAATGCCTTAAAAAAGCAGGGGTATTTAGGTAATTTGATAATCTCCCTCATCACATTTGTCAACTGATTTTATTATAATTATAAATATCTTTTTATCGTTTGAAAAATTATATATAATTAATAGGCTGTTAGACGGTTATTAATTGGAGGGGGGGAGGATTTTTAATTGTCTTAAACAAAAAAAAAATATTTATAATTATGCTAAACATTAGGAGAGTCCGTTATAGTTTACCTAATGTTAGATAGAAAAGAGTTAGGCTGCAAGTATTTGGTGGTGCATTACGAGTTTATATGTCAATTACCTAACTACGTTGGTGGATGGGTAGATTTTTACCATTATTTGGATAAAAATATTTTTGAAACATATAAAAATAGTTAGGACAAAAAAAATTACAAAAATGAGTTAAACAAGAATAAATTGTATTTAAAAACTAAAATAATTTAAGAGAAGCTTAAGCATAAATTGTATTTCCCGACTCCTTCATTTAACTTAGTTTAAGCTTTAATACGAATAATACTTAATTTAAGTATTTGCAAACAACCTGTAAGCTAAGATCCTAAAATATTAGATATGTAGAAGATTATGAAATATAAGGAAAGTCTTTGTTCGACTTGGGCTTAACTAGTTTAGTGGGTGTTTGGAGATCTTATAAGTTTTTCTAAACGAATCTCATAAGATGTTTGAAAGTTTATAAGATTCGATAAAGTATTTAATATATTTCTGGGAAAAGGAGTTATAAAAATAAGATGTAAAAACTTGTAACTTTTTTTTTTAAAAAAAATAAAAATCTATCAATTTATTTATAAGATCTTAACAAATTTCTTGACATTAATTATAAATTTATAATTACTAACATCATCTAAGTTTATCCAAACACTATATAAATTAAATATAATATTTTATAAGCTCTAAAAATATGAATAAGTGTATCATTTAAATAAGTTTAGCCCAAAGTCCTCTTGGTCGTGGACAGGCCCACTGCGCTTGTAATGGTGTAAATATGGGCTTCCATATGGGCCCATAAAGGGCCCAATTGTATTCATTTTCACCTCGGGCTTTTTCTTAAGAGGCCCAAAACTTTCTTTGTTGATGAACGTTTTAGGCCTACAAATTGAATCCGAATTCCGAACAAACCCGACATTGATTCCATTTCAAGTCGCAGTTGGGCTAGCGCGACTTCAAGTTGGTCTCTGACTTTACCGGCAGGAAAACAGTAAGGAACCCAGGAAGACGGTAAAAAGCATCTCGATCTTCTCTTCCCTGCATAAGATTCCGTGCGATTCTGAGGGCCTAGGGCTTCAGATCTCATCCCGAAATCACGAGGAAATTTGGCTGTTGCTGTTGAGCTTATATACTTGTGGAATTATTATACATATAGGTATTTATGAAAATACATGGAGGAGACCGTACATGAAGTTCACTTCGAGACGCGTCGTCACGCTTCGAGACCTTACTCATCCAATTATCCTCCGCAGCAACAGGTTCGCTCTTAATTGATTGTTGATGCTGCATTTAGTTTTGTTTTTGATTGAGTTTCTGTTTAGTTAATCAGTTATCTTTTGATTGGTTAAGCTAAAAGAAGGTGGCGGAGGGAGTTTACTTTCTTATCTTCCATTTCGAGGTACATTTGACTTTCTCTGTATTTAAGGATCCTGCTTCTATTTGGTTGAACTTTATATTAATTTGTGACGTCCCTGGTAATTGTTGTAAAATGTTGATTAAATTGAATGGCATGCGGTTCGAGTGAAGACTATGTAGGATTATATTTGTTTCTCCTCATGTGTTTGGTTATTAAATTGAGGACTGTTGTAGAAATGTGCTGAGTCTTAAGTAGTGACTTCGAGTTTTTTGATAAATCTGGATCAATCAATCAATTTTTTTTCACTGGTAACTTCTTGTAAATACATTGATAGTAGAACGTGCTTTGAACCTTCAAATCACTGCCATAGATTCACTGCCAGCATTACCCACTAGCCGCTCTTGTGATGCTTCCATGAACTTAAATTTCCACAAACCTTTCTGCAATCACCACATGACAGCAATCATTATTTCCAACATGTATTCACTTTGAAATCAGCATTGCAAGTGATACTTTTTTCACTAGGCATCTCCTAATTGTTCCATTTTTCTTTTTTGGTCCTGTCTTTCCCTTATTTCTTTTTCATAGTCATCAGATTTCATCTGATCATGAGTGCTCTCTAGTGTGAGTCCTCCCTTAATGAACTTTTATGGCTATGGTGAACCAGTTGTGGTTGTGATATGGGAATGGGGACTTCCCCTGAATTGCCAGATTGGTGGAGTAGTATTGGAACATTAAATATATCACGTTGGTATGGTAATTTTGTCCTGACATAAGGAAGGATCTCAATCACATCCCGGGGTAGTCAGAATGTAGAAGTCATCTCTTAGATTTCACATTGATATTGCATGGGAAGAAAGAATGTTGTCAATCCATCAGGTTTCTGATACTATAATCTAATAAGTTGCCACTGATCCAATTATAGTGTAGGAAGATTTACCCATCTTCAAGCCTTCAGCAAAATGATTAGATCTATGATCTATGTTTTCACTTGTTATATATATCTCTAGATATCTGAGTTGGATGTGTAGAGCTGGACACCAGCACATTGCTGTTGTGTTACACAGAACTCTTCATGTTGTTCCAAATCTTGTGCCAAGCATTATACTACAACTCTCATCTATGTTTGCCATCCTTGTCCCGTTCCAAGATGGGCATCATAATTTTTAACTTCTTTTGTCATGGAATTGCACGAGAAAACTGAAGTGTCTCCGTAAAATGTCTTAAAGTTGTCAATAGATACAGGGTATTACTCAGTTTATAGTGCCAGTACTGAAGTTCCTTTTTCCTTTTTCATTTTTGAATTTGTCTTAGCTTTTGGATTGTGTCACATTCTGAATTGTTTTCAGGAGTTGCTTCAGTTAACTTAATTGCTGATTTATTATTCTTTATATTGTATTGTGAAGGAATTACTCGACTTAAAGAGAAATGGAGCGAATATAGGCAACCAAGAAGATTAAGAAGATTAGTGTCCTTGTTTGTCTCTGCAAGAGGTGATTATGTTGCTGTAGCAGCTGGAAGTCAAATAACAATTTTGCAGAAGGATAATGACTACCAAGAGCCAGTGGGAACTTTTACATGTAAGGTGCACTTGTCTGACTGCAAGTATATGGTTCAGGGAATTGGCAGTTGTCATTTATGTTGTCTCCATTGTTTGAGTCCGTTATGTAGACTTGTTTTGCAAGTCAGGCTACTTATAGTGTAAATTATTGCTCATTATATCCTCTTCCTAGAAACTAGAAAATTGTTGAAAGGACATTGTTGATGTGATGTGTTGAACGTAAGCACAAGAAGTTCGAAATGTTTTGGAATTTTATGAGTAGGTGACCTTGAGTTATAGCAGAAGGTATGTGTCCAAAATCTGTTTGATAAAGTTGGTGGAATTATTAGTATCCATTTATGTGGGGCATAAATTTATTTTGGCTATGTTGTTTATTTGCTGAAAGAATTTATGTTAATCTCGGAAAATTTATTGGTCAAAGATTGTTTCTGTTAAGTTTCCTTATTAGACTCCTGCCATTGTTCTGGGAGGAGAAGTAGATATAGGAAATTTTGTAAATATCTGTGTTATTAAAACTTATCGCTATGGAAACTTGAAATATGAGTGTTCTATACTTCTCTAAAAACTTTAGTCTCTTTCTAGAGATATGAGTGTTCTATGAAAACTTTAGTCTCTTTCTAGAAATATGAGTGTTCTATGAAAACTTTAGTATCTTCTAAAACCGGTCTTGGTATATTCATAAGGAGCCAAAAGTTCTCCAAAGTTTTGGGTTTTTCTTTAAGAAGTCATTTCTAAGCCATTAGTCAACTCATTGGCCCCAAGGAAGTTTATTCAGATTTCCTTATGTTACCTTCCATGATGTGTTAATTAATTATTTATCTCATGGTATTATGTCAATCTATTTTCTGATGCTTGCATAATTTTGTGCAAGTATTTACATTCTCTGCGGGTTTGCTCAGTAGGTGGGAGTGCTGGCACATTCACATGTGGAACTTGGTCAGAATCTCATGAATTACTTGGAGTTGCTGATGATACTGATACCATCTACATTGTCAAGCCAAATGGAGAAGAAATGACCAAAATTACAAAGAAGCACCTGAATGCCTCCTCCCCTATTGTTGGCTTGATTGTGCTGGATGATGCTTCTGATAAGAAATCCTGCTTGTAAGTGTGGTCAAAGATTTTGTCTCTTTACTAATTGTACTTTCAGTTGCAACAGATTAGACTCTCCACATTCTTAAGCTTTTGAGATTTAAAATTTTTTGCAGGTGTACCTTCACTGTCTTTTTTTCAGATGGTTCATTTTATGACATTGAGATCTCTAAGGATCCAAGTGCATCCATTTTTTCAAAACAAACATTAAACAGTGCATCAACACTAAGACACTGTCCTCCTGAAATTTGCTGCTGGGACTATCATCAGAGACTTTCTTTACTTGTTCTAGTCAGTAGTGCTGGTGATACAAAATCTAGAGTTAATGGGAGCACTGGTATTTTCACTGTCTTCCTCTTCAACTTAATCACTTAATTTTGTATATAGTGGAATCTATTACCCTGGCAAGGGTTTATTCTGCGAAGAAATGGCAACATATATATTAGCAATACAAGCTTTCCAAAAGTATAATGACATTGTTTTATCAAGTTGTTTGACTTATCCCAAAAACTTGATTACTTTGGATTGTGCTTTTTGTCTTATCACTGAGAGGTAGCTCGTGTAAAATTCAAACTCTGAAGTATGGAGTTGCTTATCGATTGTACTGTCAATTTATTTTTTGTGGCAATTCAGATTCATTTGTCAGATATAAATTTTTGCTTCTTGAGAAATAGGAGAAGCAAAATCATTCAAATCTCAGGTGGTGTTAATTGAGATCCTTGATATTTAGATTCAGCCTTTTACAAAAAAACTAATAGTAATTGAAGCAGATATGCATTTTCTTTTTTTGGGAAGTTGGGATTCTAGTCCTTCTCCAAACTCATTGCTTTTTTCTTTCTGGTCAGGAAGCAGGAACATAGATATTGTCTAATATTTGAATGTTATGACTCTTTTCCTGCAGGATCCCGTACTATATCTATCTGGAGAAGGAAAGATAAGTTACAAATGGAACCATTGGTTTTTACTCAAACTGAAGGTTCATATTCCATACCAAAAGATTATTCTGGTCAACTGACATCTCCAAAAGTGCTGTTCTCACCTCGAGGAAACTTTGTTGCTTCACTGGATATGGAAGGATGCTTATCCACTTTTCAATTTGATGAAGAAAAATGTTCCTTCTCAAAACTTTCTGATGTTAAGAGCTGCAACTCAGAGGCGACAATTGATATTTCAAGCACTGGGACAGGGTTACATGATATTGTGGATTTTACTTGGTGGTCTGATGAAGTACTTACAGTCGCAAAAAGAAATGGCAATGTGGTCATGGTTGACATTCTTAATGAAGTAAATATATCAGAGAATGATCTTGCATATTCTCTTCCCCTTTTAGAAAGCGCACAACAGTCCCCTGGGCTGGTTTTTCTTCTAGAGAATACTTTAGGTGAGGATAGCTATAGATTATCTGAAAAGAAAGATCTGATTGAATGTGTCATGAGAGAAAGGCCTAATCAATTGGATATTTCCAAGCTGGAATGGAATTTAGTATCATTTACAAAAAGATCAGTTCTTGAAGTTTATGATAATCTGATTAGCAGTCAAAGGTATCAGGCTGCTCTCGGGTTTGCTGATCGTCATGGGTTTGACAAAGATGAAGTGCTAAAGTCACATTGGTTATCTTCTTCCCAAGGAGTGCACGAGATAAATACTATACTGCCCGCTATCAAGGACCTAGGTTTCATACTTTCTGAGTGTGTAGAAAAAGTAGGACCGACAGAAGATGCAGTGAGAACTTTACTTTCTTTTGGGCTTCGCGTAACGGACTCTTATAGATTTTCTGACTCAGAAGATAACGGCAATGGGCAGATTTGGGATTTTCGTTTGGCAAGACTTAAGTTATTACAGTACAGAGACAGGCTGGAGACATTTCTTGGGATAAATATGGGCAGGTGATATTCAAAGTCACGTTTTACCTCTCAATCAAATTGGATTATGATTTATTTATGTTTCTTCATCTTTGGGAGCCAGAGTTTTACTTGTGCTTCTAGGTTAGGTATTTTAGTTTTCTCACCTAGGATATTTTTTCGGAAGCATTTCCAAGTTGGGGTCTGCTTCACTTTGTGTGCAATTGCAACAATCAGCTTCTGGATTTCTTCATATCATCAACAGGATAGGTCTAAGTCTGCAATGGGAATTTGCATTTCAAAACATATTAATAATCCAGAGAATTTGGGAAGTCTCATTTATCCTCCCTTGCATTGTTTCATATTTATGGACCCTCAGATAAATCTCTGTGCAAGGGCTTGTCTGAATACTGAAATAGCTTCTCATTCATTAGTTATTATATCCTTTGGATCCTTTTGACCTGTTGTTGTCGCTCAGTGAAAATATGCGTCACCTTATCTTTTTGCTTCACTTAGTGCAATGTACTCGTGTTCAAAATTTAAACTATATATATATATATATGTAGCTCAGGTTAAAGGTGCATGTGTTGTGTGCATATTGAAGTAGGAAGAATTTGTTGGCATCTTTAGGATGAAAGATTTGGAGCATCAGGTTAAGGCACAAAATCAATGGTAACCTCAAGAACGGAGCTTAATGAGCTTCTGTTGTTCTTTTATACATGGTAAAAACATACTCATGATTTTCACTGACTTGTAGCTTAATGACTTAGCTTTGCAGGTTCTCTGTGCAGGAGTATGGCAGATTCCGTGATTTGCCCATCAGCAAAACTGCTTTGCTACTGGCAGAAAGTGGAAAGATTGGGGCCTTGAACCTTCTATTTAAACGGCATCCTTATTCTTTGATTCCTTCCATGTTGGAAGTTTTAGCTGCTATACCTGAGACTATACCAGTTCAATCCTATGGACAGCTGCTTCCTGCAATTTCTGCTCCTTCGAATATTGTTCTCAGAGATGAAGATTGGGTGGAATGTGATAAAATGGTGAAGTTTATCAACGAGGTCCATCAGAATCATGAGAGCAATATCCAATTCATGACTGAACCCATCATAATGAAACACATGGCATTTCAATGGCCATCCGTTTCTGAACTTTCTTCATGGTACAAAAAAAGAGCTAGAGATATTGATACTTTAAGTGGTCAGCTAGACAACTGCATGTGCTTGGTTGATTTGGCAATTCGTAAGGGAATTTCTGAATTGAATCAATTCCTTGAGGATATTTTCTACTTGCACCAGCTTATATATTCTGATGAAAATATAGATGAGATCAGCTTTTCTATGAGTCTTGATACCTGGGAACAACAGCCAGATTATGAAAAGTTCAAGTTGATAATGATGGGAGCCATTGAGGATAATGTAATTCCTAGATTACATAAAAAGGCTATTCCGTTTATGCAAAGTAGGTTTCACACATTGACTGGAGTTTATGCCGCCGTTGATTATCTTACACGAGATAATACTGTTGACTCATTTCTGGTCAGATGGCTGAAAGAACTTGCTTCACAAAATAAACTAGACATGTGCCTAATAATAATTGAAGAAGGGTGCCGGGACATGGCTAACCATCATTTCTTCAAGGATGAAGTGGAGCTCGTTGATTGTGCTCTCCAGTGTGTTTATCTGTGCAATGATTTAGACAGGTGGAGCACTATGTCCACCATTTTATCTAAACTTCCACAGATGCAAGGTAAAGTTTTCTGAAGACATTATTCTTGAATACTTAGTCAAGTGTATCATCTCTCTAATAACATTGGGTGGGTGTAAACTTTATCTTAGTCTTGAATCGAACATAACTATATCTTAATGTTGTTAATGATAACCCAATCTTTGTTTAGCATAATTTACTTCTTGTTTTCTTGTAAGCTGATGATCATCTACTATTTTTTAATCCAATATGCAATACTTATTGCATCTTGAACTACAGGCAGCTCTTGAGAATTTTCTTTGTTTCTTTTCATTTTTTCTCCTTTAAATTTGTTTAGTTACACTACTACTTATTTTATGTAAAAATGAAGTGAGAAATATGATTAAATTTTGTTAGTACTCTCTATCTGTTCATCTGTCTCTCTTGTGTGTGTGTGCGAACGTGCGCTGGCATTTGGTTACTTTCAGTGCATGTGCCAAATACTAAGCAGTTCCGGATGGTGGTATTTTGGTCCATTCATCGGGAGAGGTAGGAATGAGTGATTTTTGTATAATATTTGTTCCTGGAGTCCTGATACAGATGGTTACATTGCAAGCAATACAGGGATTATTTAGAATGCAGTTGCAGTGAAGATTCATAATTTTCTTTGTACCATATGTTCTTATTTTGAATTAATGATCTGAATTATCTGTGAAACATTTCTTGCTCGAAGAGAACTAAAAGGAAAAAAGATCAAGTGGAATTTATGAGTTATATTTTTCTGGTATCTTTTAATATATATAATCTTTCATATCATCTCCGTTTGATTTATTTTAGTTCTTTTCACATGGATGATCACAAATGAAAGGAATTTTAGAAGAGTGAAACTTGAGTTTGAAATAATGCAAAGATGTGTGTAAAACATGTTAAGGGATATTAATAGAGACAATAGAACTTATTTATAGTGGTTTCGGATTTCGTTATTTTGTGCAATGATTGGACTCCTAGTGTGAGTTGTAGGAATGTAACTGAATTTCGTGAATTGACAGAAATTGAGGCCAAGGATATTAAGCACAGACTTAAACTTGCAGAGGGCCATGTGGAAGCAGGACGATTGTTGACATATTATCAGGTAAATTCTGCTGCCTGCCTTAGTACTTATTTTCTGTATGATATATCAGGCAATTAATATTATGTTTCTCTCCCAGCTTTCAGGCAATTAATATCAGTGTTTTTTGTTTATATTTCCCTTAAGGATGTTTGAACATAGAGGAGCATCAGAAAAACCTGAAAAGTTCTCCTTGATGAGGAGTTTCCTGAGTGGATAGACCTTTTCTTCTACTGGTTGTCGGTGACTAATTCGGGATGAGCTTTGTGATAAAATGAGTTATTGTTGATTTAATTTTGCAAATGCAGTTTAGCATAAAGCATGCAACTGGACATGGTCTAGTCACAGGAAGTTATGTCTGCTGGATGTGATATGTTTAGCTAGTTGTGTAATGACTGAGAAAAGCTAATGTTCTGCACTTACATCACTATTTATTTTGGATGAAATTGAATAGGGGAAGAGTTGAAAAGGCTATTTTCTCTCTTTTCATTAGGAAACACTTAGATTCTCCTTCATGAGAACCTCGTTGGTTCATCCAGGATGCTTTTCAGTGGGTATTCAAGGAAGTGTCCAAATGCCTAAGCAGCTGTTTCTCTGTGAATATTGTATTTTACTTGATAAGCACTTAAGCTGCCACATGGACTAAGTTCCTCTTCAGGATGGCCTTTGACGTATTACTTGTCTCTGCACAGTCATCATATAGCCTGAAGAAGTTTTTCCTTTTTTAGTTTGTTGTGCTTTGCTTTTGAAAGTGATATGTGGGAGTGTGAGGATTATGCCAATATATTGCCTTTGCAGATGCATGTGCTTGTGAATACCCAGTTTGGGTTCATGTCATTTAGAAATTCATTTGGTGATTCATAGACTTGCACTTAATGATGCTTTATCTGTGTTCAGGTCCCGAAGCCCATAAGTTTCTTCCTGGATGCACATGCTGATGAAAAGGGTGTAAAACAAATTCTTCGTCTTCTACTTTCAAAATTTATCCGCTGGCAACCGGCACGGACAGATCACGATTGGGCAAACATGTGGCGTGATTTGCAATCTCTTCAAGAAAAGGCATTCCCGTTTCTAGATCTCGAGTATATGTTGATTGAGTTCTGCAGGGGATTGCTTAAAGCTGGAAAATTCTCACTAGCAAGGAATTATCTGAAAGGTACCAGTTCTGTTGCTTTGACAACAGATAAGGCCGAAAATCTTGTTATTCAAGCTGCTCGAGAGTATTTTTTCTCAGCACCAACTCTTGCTTGCCCTGAGGTAATTCTCGAATCTTAGCTCCATTTATCTTGACTATGTAATGGATCCTCTTGTAGGTTTATGTGGTTACTTGGCTTTTATGTCTGAGTGGTTAAGTAACATGCTTGTGTCGGGCATGAAGCACCCTCGGGTTGTCTGATGATTGAATCTTCCTCATTTATTCTGTTATGGGTTGTGTCTTGAAGTTAGTCCTACTAATGTTTATTCATTAGAAAACAATTGCAAAATCGCTTTCAATGACCTTTGTTCTTGGTTGCACAGAGTGCAAATCAGAATCAGGCCCACCCTCCTTATCTATGCTTCTTTTGTTTGCAACTCTTCTTTTACTATATTAGTCATGGGAAATTTTGGCTGTCAAAAATTTCCTTGGTTCATGTCTATGTTTAAATAATTGATCAATTTTCTGGAATTTGCGTTCAGATATGGAAGGCTAAGGAGTGTTTGAATATTTTTCCTAGCAGCAGAAATGTGAGGGTAGAAGCTGACATCATTGATGCTATTACTGTTAGACTTCCAAATCTTGGAGTCAACCTTCTTCCTATGGCATTTAGGCAAATAAAAGATCCTATGGAAATCATTAAGTTGGCAATTACAAGTCAAAGTGGAGCTTATCTAAATGTTGAAGAACTTATTGAAATTGCCAAACTTCTTGGATTGAGCTCACAGGAAGATATATCAACAGTTCAAGAAGCTATTGCGAGAGAAGCAGCATATGCGGGAGATGTGCAGCTGGCTTTTGATCTTTGTCTTGTGTTGGCCAAGAAGGGCCATGGTTCTGTTTGGGACTTGTGCGCTGCGCTTGCCAGAAGCCAAGCCCTTGAGAATATGCATTCAAAATCCCAAAAACTGCTTTTAGGTTTTGCTTTGAGCCATTGCGATGAAGAATCAATTGGTGAGCTTCTTCATGAATGGAAAGATCTCGATA
Source organism: Sesamum indicum (assembly GCF_026168435.1). Classification (NCBI taxonomy): domain Eukaryota; kingdom Viridiplantae; phylum Streptophyta; class Magnoliopsida; order Lamiales; family Pedaliaceae; genus Sesamum; species Sesamum indicum. The sequence continues at coordinate 11,735,205 of NC_142660.1, read as the reverse complement.
TGCAGGACCACTGTGAGACTCTGATCAAGTTGACTGGAAGAGAGCCAGCCGAATTCTCAGAACCAAATTCCTCAAACCCAGGGGAGTTCTCTGGCAGGATTGGTTTCAACTCCGAGGACCAGGAACCACAGGTTACAAAAGCAAAAAGTTTACTCTCTTTGGTTGCTCAAAATTTGGCCTCAGAGAATGGATGTGATGGGGGAACCCTCCTAAATGAGAATGGGAAAGTGGTCTCTTTTGCCGCCTCACAGCTACCATGGTTGCTCAAACTGAGTGAAGATGCAGATTTTGGGAAAAGATTAACTTCAGGTTCAGTGTCCAGAATCCAGCATGTTAGTATAAGGACTAGAGCAGTGATGACTATTTTATCATGGTTGACAAGGAGCGGTTTTGCCCCAAGAGATGATTTGATCGCCTCTCTGGCTAAATCTATTATGGAACCACCTGTTTCTGACGGGGAGGATGTCCTAGGTTGCTCTGTTCTGTTAAATCTTGTAGATGCCTTTCATGGAGCTGAAATAATTGAAGAGCAGCTTAAAATAACAGAAAACTACCGTGAATTTTCTAGTCTAATGAATATGGGGATGCTATACAGTTTGTTGCACAGTTGTGGCTTTGAGTGCAAGAGTCCTGCCCAAAGGAGGGAGCTGCTGCTGTCTAAGTTTCAAGAGAAGCACAAAACACTGAGTTCAGGTGATTTTCTTGTAATATAAGACCTTACAGCTTTTATATATCTTCCATAGAAGTTACTGTTTCAAAATGTGTTTTGCTAGGAATTTTTATTTTTCATTGACATGCTTTTCTTTTGAAACTTGCTGCGTTTATGTTGTTTCAAATCCAGATAAATGCACTGAAGTACCTGAAGCCCAATCAACATTCTGGAATGAGTGGAAAGTCAAATTAGAACAACAGAAGCATGTAGCAGATAAATCAAGGGTATTGGAGAGCTTAATTCCTGGAGTTGAGACCTCTCGGTTTCTTTCTGGAGACATGGAGTATATAGAGAGTGTTATCCTTTCTCTTATTGAATCAGTTCAAATGGAGAAGAAGCAAATCTTGAATGATGTCCTCATTCTAGCTCATACCTATGGTTTAGATCGCAGCAAGGTAAGTGTATCATGTAAGTTATGTTATCCATTTTGCTATGCTGATGGTTCTTAATTTATTGCTCATTTTCTAGGTGCTTCTATATTACCTCAATGCTATACTTGTTTCTGAGGTATGGAGTGTTGACGATATCATGGAAGAAGTTTCAGATTTTAAGCAAGAAATACTTGCTTGTGCTGGAGAAGTCATTAAATCCATTTCTTCATCTGTTTACCCTGCAATTGATGGCCATGATAAGCAGAGGCTTGCATTTCTTTATGATCTACTTTCTGACTGCTATATGCAGCTTGAAGAATCGAAAGAGCTACCATTTGCAACTGAGCATAATCTAGTACAAAAAAGTGCACTTGGGCTTGCACAGTTTTGCAAAATTGTTGGGCAAGAATGCAGCAGGATCTCTTTTATTAAGGGCCTCAATTTTAAAAATATTGCGGGTTTACAGGATCTAAACTTTGGTTGCTTCAACAATGAAGTATGTTCTCAAATAGATGAAAATAATGTGGAGGCTTTAGCGAAGATGGTTCAGAACCTTGTTCTAATTAACGATGATACTGCGCCTGAGGGTCTCTTATCATGGAAATATGTATATACACATTTTGTATCAAGCTCTTTGGTAATTTTAGAAGGTAAAATTGAAACCAAAATTCATTTTCAAAGCTCTGAAGAAGTTTGCTCTTTTATAAGTGAGATTGAGCAGAAGTATGATGTCTGTAAAAATTATATCAGATTCATGGAGTCTCCAGGTGTCCTGGACACAGTGCTGCGATTTTTCACTATCATCTTATACATTAATAAAAGGTTGAGGACCTTTCCTTGTGACTATTCTGGTAAGGAGTGCCTTGTGAAACTGATAAACTTCTGGCTCAGACTGATGACTGATATGGAGGAGCTGGTGTCTCTCGACATTTCAGGAGAAAGGTTCTATTCAGAATATTCAATGACATGTTTGAAAGTTCTCTTGGATTTGCTTGTCAAGGGGATAGTATCACCTAATCAGGGTTGGTGCACTCTCATTAACTATGTGACATATGGTCTTAAATGCAGTGTTGCTATTGAAACTTTTAATTTCTGCCGAGCAATGATATTTTGTGGATGCGGGTTTGAAGCTATAGCTCGCGTCTTTTCTGAAATTGTAGCACAGTTGCCAGCTGGATCATTGTTGATCACAACCATTGAGAACACTTCTGTTAATATCCAGGATCTTCCAAACCTATATCTGAGTATACTGGAAACTATTTTACAAGAACTAGATTCTGGGTCCCTTGGACAGCAGAGTTTACACTGCTTACTTTCGTCTTTGAGTAAACTGGAAGGAGATTTGGAGGATCTGAAGAAAGTGAGAAGTTCCGTCTGGGAGAGAATGTCAATGTTCTCTGGCAACTTACAGCTGCCAAGCCATCTTCGCGTCTACGCCTTGGAGCTTATGCAATTCATCTGTGGTAGGAGGAAAACTTTGGATGGGTTTTCTTCCGAGGGACTGGCTGACCTTCTACCTTGGGAAGGGTGGGATGACATGAAGAATACAATTGCAAATCAAGATATATCTGAAGACTCAACTGCAGAGGATGTGTCCAGTAGGTTTACGAGTACCCTTGTGGCTCTTAAATCTTCACAGTTGGTTTCATCTATGTCTGCTAGCCTGGAAATTACACCAGAAGACATAGTCTCTGTGGATTCTGCTGTTTCCTGTTTTCTAAGAGTATCAGAAGCAGCCACCACTACATCACATGTTGGTGCTTTGCTGGCTATGTTGGCGGAGTGGGAGGGACTCTTTACAACTGGAAAGGATGAAAATGCTCCTGTGGAAGTATCTGATGCTGTGAACAACAGCTGGAGCAATGACGACTGGGATGAGGGTTGGGAGAGCTTCCAAGAAGAACCAATTGAGAAAGAAACCAAGGAAAGCAATACCCCTTCAATTCATCCCCTGCATATTTGTTGGATGACGCTCATCAAGAAACTGGTAACCTTCTCCAGCCACAGGGACGTATTGAAATTGCTAGACAAAAATACTGGCAAAAATTCTAGAGCAGTACTGCTGGATGAAGATGATACTTGTGATCTGACTCGAACTGCGTTGGAAGTGGATTGCTTTTTAGCTCTTAAGATCGCATTATTGCTACCATACGAGGCAATACAGTTGCAGTGCTTGGATGCCGTTGAGAAGAAGCTGAAGGAAGGAGGCATACCGGACAATATTGCCAAGGACCATGTCATGTTTGTTCTTGTTTTATCATCTGGAATTTTATCAAGCATCATATCAAAAGCTTCGTATGGGTCCACATTTTCATGCCTTTGCTTTATGGTTGGTAACTTTTCTCGTCGTTGCCAGGAGGTGCAGGCATCTACCATGAAACATGCCGCCGCCACTGGAGGTGAGAAAAATAAAGAAAACCTCGATTTCCTCTTTGCAAAACTTCTCTTTCCATGTTTTATCACAGAGCTTGTGAAGGCTGATCAGCACATTCTAGCTGGATTTCTGGTCACAAGATTCATGCACACAAATGCTTCACTTAGCTTGATCAACATCGCGGAGCCCAGTCTGAGAAAATACTTGGAAATTCAATTCCAAGAGCTACAAGAAAGGCAGCCCTGGGAGAATATGAGTTTCTGTGAACCGCTGTTGAACACTGTTACCAATTTGAGAGACAAGTTAGGAAATTTGATACAATTGGCACTCTCGTTGATTCCAGCCGATATTAGGTGACTATCACTTTACCTTCACACATCCCTTGTATACGTTCCTGTAGTAGTTTCTACTAGGTCAAAAAATCTGTGTCTGAACGACAGCTGAAGAAATGTATTCTATTACGTTCTCTTACAGGACATTAGTATTACACATGGTGAGTCTACATAATCCTTAATGAATTATTTTGTAGAAATAATTCTTTTTGCAGAAGGCTTCTGATTCTTTTTAGTATAAATGTATTTCTACATGAAAGTTGGCAGTGGGTTTCTTTTTAAGGGTTGTTACTTATTGTTTTCTGGTGCCTTATGCGAAATACTTATTTGTTATTTGAAAAATTATAAATATCTCCCAAAAAGTGATAGATGTCTAATAAACACTCTCTTGTGACAGCCCATTATAAGAGTATATTTGATTTAAGAAGTTTGTAATTTTAAAAACAATGAAAAATATATATAGTTATAGTTAATTTCAGAGGAGACTCAGTTGTAATTTATTCTAAATTATTTGGAAGACAATGGCGCACACAGTAAATATATTTTACAGGTGAAATGATATAGGAATTTAGTTGAAGTGGAAGTGCAATGGAAACCACATTATTTCAGCACATTAGATATTATGCTCTTTTTCATCTTATAAAAATGATAAAACAATAATAAGCTAAGCTCCCTTTAAATACTATGCTCTATTTCTGTGAAAAGGGAAAAACGAATATTGATATGTGAGAAAAAAAATTTTATGGCATTTCCGACTGTCTAATTGCAGGTTATCCACCCCTTCAAACTGTACAAGAATCACCAGGAAACTTACATTATAGACACTCGAAATCAAAGGGATCTATTCTAGGATGCTACTATTGATTCTTATATGCAACCATTTATAATGGAAAACCCTAAAATTAATTTAGAGAAAGGGGAGAAACACAACTCCCTCTTCAATGTCCCCATGAGGAGAATCAAATAATCTGGATACAAGACTTATTTATGAGAGATTTCTTGTTCCAACTGTGAATACATGCGTGTGTGTAAGAAAAAAGAAAGAAAGAAGAAGAGGACATTTTTGTGGTTGAGAAAATTGGAGAAACCCCAAAAAGGAAAAAAGAAAAACAAAGTAAAAGAAGCCTACGGGTAAAACAGTTGACAAGGTGTACACGTGTCAGACAGAAGGGTCCTCTTGCTCATCCGAAAGAAGTGACACATGACGGCCAGCTTGGCCACTATATGCACATCAAATTTTAGACTTTCTCAGAAAAGTGAACGCTTCCGGGAGCAAGTAGATAGATTCAATCACGCAATCTCACTCTCACTCTCCGCCTCTGCAATTTTGGTACTCTCAGAAGCTGCTGCTGATGTAATTAGGACATGGAGAGTATGCCGACGGATCTTTGCCTGAAAATTTTCTGTTGGTTGGATCATCAAAATCTTGCAGCTGCTCAATTGGGTCAGTCTCTTCTTCTGGATTTGGAACTTCTTCAAGTTGATTTCTTGAATAATTTTATTCTTTGGGCTTATTTTTCGTTTCGGATGGTGAATTCCTGTTAAGATCTGAATATGGTCAGTTGAAACGTACTCCAATTGTACTTTTCTGGGAACAATTATTCCTTCTATTCATCTGGTTTCCTTAGATTTATCGATGGATATCAATGTTCTTACGTTATTTTTGTATAGCAGTTGTTTTCTTCATGAGCCATTTCTACTCTGTAGGAGCAGATGGAAAATTGAAGTCGTCTAAGTTCTATGATCTAAATGTATAGAGAACTTAGACTTTATAACTCAGATAAATCCCATTTGAATTTTGATTTTTGGAAATCTTCAAATCACACATACACATATATATAAACACATACAGACGTGAATACATATTACATCGATCTTTTCACAACAATACCATTCTAACAATATGCATAAAGACTGCAATCAATTGATCATATATGGAAGCAGTAGATTGCTCTTTGATGAAGGATATGGGTATCAGTAGATTGATGGAAAAAGATGCCTGCTTTTGTGGTTCAAGTGTGCAGGAAATGGAGAGACTTAGCCTCGGACGACATGCTGTGGTCTAATCTCTTTAAAGAAAGATGGGGGATTGATCGCTCCACATTTTATGCCCCTGAAAACTCTAAGTCATGGAAAGATGTATATATTGTTCAAGATCGCTGTGATCGAGTGGGATTGTAAGTCTAACTATATGTCTCATGAGCGAGCTTGCTAAAATTATGCTTGATTTACTGCTTCATAAACTACTATCATTTGCTTGACTGTTGTTGATTATGACACTCAACAGAGGATGCGCATAGCTTCCTACATTTTGCACATGTTTTGGTTAGTACAGAAATGACATAGTTCACGGGTCAGATTGATGGATGTTTCTGTTATTTAAGACCATGAATTACGTTATACTGATTTATGTGCGGACGACGTTTAAGTTCTGTCTGTGTATGCATCTCAATGTGCGCTCATGGACAATCTCATCATTCTTATTCAATTCTTGCACTGCTTTTGCATTGATGTTAAGATTTCGTTTTCAGGGGGTTGAAGATAATAAGGGAAGGAGATGACTATTTCTTAGTTCACCAAGGTCAAATTCAACGGCATTTGGGTTCGAGACAACCAGAATCACAAATATTCGGCTCATTTAACTGGCAAAATGGCAATAGAGGAAGGGCAGATTCTGTAGATGAAGAGCAACCATGTTCGAGTTCAAGTATTTTAGACAAAATCCTTTTCTTTATTGGGGACATGGAAGTTGCTTCAATTCATGCAAAACGAAGCCGGTTGCTGTAGATATCTCTCAACTTGTGCTGGATTTAAAATTTGTACTTCTGTTAATTTGTATTCGATTCAACTGAAGCAATTTATATGTACGTAATTCAGACAATACAACCATCCATTCACACTGAAGCTTGCGCCTTATTCTATCTTTTAACGGTCAATTATCTTTTAGTCTCATGTGTGCAATGAAGACTCGGAATCAGTGAGTTCTAAACAAAATTATTCCATTAAACTATCGAAATCTCTAAGCTCCAAAAATTCTTCCATGCCATGCATTTATGCCCATGTAATAGTGCTAATTCGATTAAATGCGTAGCATCATATGCAAATTTAAGCTTTTTTTAATTTCATTCTGGTTATCTTCAGAAAGAACCATTTGAGAATTCTCATAACCCAAAATGAAGGATAACAACCAATACACATAAGACCAATTAGTTGGGTCATACAGCTGAAAACGAAGTGCAGGAAATTTGTGCCAACATTAAGCAAACAAATGTAAGACTGTTAAACCAACATGACATTGTACTCTTACAGTAGAAATAAGTATCGAATACAAAACTAGGGCCGTCTCGACCAAGATTAGGAGAAAAGACATCAGAATTATGGGAAATATTGGACTACCTTTACAGCAAGGGACAGACCCAAGAGATGCTAGCATGTTTCTTAATCTTGCAATCTCGACAAGAGAAGAAAATGTTGATAGAAGCATTTTAATGACTCTCTCCCCTAATCTGCTGTATTGCCACCTAAATTTTTCTCTAACTTATGTGATAGTCACAATAAAATTAATTGTATACTCAACTACACAAGATGTTGTCTGCCGATTGTGGCAGTGAATTAAGCATTTAATGGCTCAGCCTCTGAACTTTTGTCCTTCAACATCCATTCTTCTGTCTCTGAAAAAATAAAAAGAGAGAAAGGAAGACAACCCGTTAGAATAATGCAGGCATCTTCCTTGAGTATGTCTAGTTACTGACTTCCAAGAAGATGTGCAAATTTAACCAGTTTGTTAATGTTACATTTAAAAATTTCACAGCATTAGACTTTAAGAAGTAATCAACTGTGAGCAGCGTGCCACTTACTTGGCTTATCTCCAATTGCTGAGAGCCGTCTCTGCAGGATGGAGGCGACAAAGAGGAAGATGGAGCACATACCGAACATAAAGGTCATGGGGAATGCACTAACCTACAAACGTTGAAATAATTGTTTAAAATCTTGCAATCACCCAGTACATGAAAACACTAATCCTTAAACTGGGAAGCAATTGTTCATGCAAAAACCCATGCATATAATATAGCAGAGATCCAGAAGACATACATTGTATAGCACAATGCAAACAAAGATGTTTAGTGGGATGCGGAAGAAATTCATGATGGTGCTTCGAGCTTCCTCAGGGATGTATTGGGATCTCATTTTCATAATGGATGGCCAGAAAATCCCAACACAAGCTTCAAAAGCGCAAAAGCCAAGAAGTTGGAGACAACCTGCAAATGAGATGCCACCCCCTTTCACCACTGAAGGAGGTATAAAGAACTGTCACAAAGCAGTAAGAAGTTAGATGTGGTCCAACTCCACCAAGAAGAATCAAGAAAAAGACCAAACAGAAACTTGAACATACATTTGTCAATATGGGAAGCAATAGAGAGGCCGAAGAAATAACAAATACAATCTGCATGTAGCTCTCCACTTTAACTGCATTGCGGGCCAATAAGCGAGCTGCGATTGAGCTTCCCAACATTGAAGCTAACATGAAAGTAGCAAAAATAAAACCATGGGGAATGTCTTCATCATTCGGACTGAGAGCAGGTGTCCAGAGGAACACAAATGTATACATTGAACCTTCAAACAAAGACTGGATTGCACCAAGCAATGCTATCTTCTCATCTGACCATGAAAAACATTACATCAAAAGGAATCATTGAGAAGTATCTGAACTGGTTAGACGGGAGCCTACAACTGCAGCCTTTAACTTATCTTTGCAGGAAGTAGATTATCAAGAACTTGTATCAGAGAGAATATGTTAATTACAAGAATTAGGACTACCTGAAGCAATTGCTACAGCAGCGCCCTTGAATTGAGTAAGCAAGTTCTTGTTCTCTGAAGGGTCTCCATAGTTCTCAGTCCATGATGATAATATTATAGCCATTCCAATAGCCAGAAATATTGCAGCAGCATCAAATGGAGATACAGGCCCAAGATTCAAGGAGTCAACAAGCGTATTCCCAAACAACCCAGCTAAAATGGCAACAAGACCATTGCCAAGGAATATTGCCTTGGAGAAAGTTAATGAGAGCCATTGTGGATCAAAGCCCCGCTGCAAATATGATAGAATGCAAGATTGCCATCAATAAATATTCTATATCGATTACCATAGTGGAAAGAGAAAAAGGACAAGAGATTATGCATGAAGAGGCCACATATATTGAGTTATAAGCTCACACAAAGGCATATGCAATACAAGATTTGAGATTGCGGAAGACAGTGAGAGCAGTTGTACATACGGAGACCTAACCTTGAAGTGTTCTGCAACAAGCCATGACTCAAATGCAGAAAACAAGAGAGATGTGGCAATACCACCCAAAACACGTCCAATCATCAGAACTTTGTATTGTGGAGAATGCTTCGTAATGCAGCTCAGTATATATGTGATGCAGTAAGTAACACATGCTCTCTTCCGACCCCTGCCATTTGATTACAGAACTCAGAATAGGAGAACATTTCAGAGTAAAAGTTAAAATCCCATTACTAGAGCAGGTTATTCTCACTGTTTATCTGCTAGAGATCCAACAATGGTTCCAAACAACATGGAAGACCCAAATCCAGCAATAAATAGCTGCCCAATTTCACCTTTCCCAAAACCATAAGTACTGTAAAGGTAGTACACATATGGACCCTGCAACCAGTCACCAGCTATTCCCACATGGAAAGCAAACCATCAGCAAATGCGAATATCATAGTTTACAAAAATTACCAGAATTAAAGGAAATTTGTGAAAGCTCTTCCCAAGAATAAGTGCAAACAAAAGAAGAGCAACATAACAACATATAAGATGGTGAACAGCTTGATTCATCAGAATGATGCATATGCTTATAGCTTAATTGATTACACACCACCCACACACTAATTATTAGACCCAACTCCATATAGCCATTGACATTATTCTAACTCTTGTGCAAAGAATCCAGATTCACCATTAAAGAATGCCCTCAGACCTTCTTTAAGGCCTTAATGAAATCACACCCACATTTCTCAGATCCAAAAAACAGAGCACTTAAATAACATAAGTTGATGCGTCAAACACATCAGATTGTACACAAACGCTTTCAATATACAAACAATAAGGATGAAGCAGCAGCGCGCATTCTCAAATCATCTGTCTCCAAAGGCTGCAATCGGAACAAAGATCTACTATATTGGACCAACATCGTACATACACGATATCCAAAAATTATGGGAAAAAGGAAATGAAATATTACGTAGAATCCAACAGATACTTGTCAAAATCGTAATGCAACAAACATTTTCCCCCGTATTTTCCACCGAAACCAAACAATAGGCCAATATTTCCCCGAGCATTTTTGCTCACACAAACTGAACTGGATCAAATCAAATTACGCAAACAATGCGACATCAAATACCCCCAGATCTAGGATGAAATCACAAATTTACCTACCCATCATGAGAGAGTAAACGAGCAAGTAATTATTCTTGAAGGAATTGAAAGCTGAAGAAGTATTTATCCGATCTTTGTTGCTCTTACTCAGCTCCAACCCTGCCACCACGGCGGCCAACGCCCCAAAAACCATATAGTAAAAGATCTCCATTATTCTCTGCAACACAACACTCAACTGTTTGGTTTCTTTTCTCCTCTCTTACAAAAGAGAGTTTTGAAATGCAGACTCTCTCCGTCAGATCTTTGAGTGTATTATTATTACGTTTACAGAGATGGGAGGGAGCGTGTGTATGTGTGCGTATATATGTGTTAGTGTTACGCAATGGAGTGTGGTTGTGTGTGTGTAAGAATAGGAATAGCTACGCGGCTTTGCTGTTTGTCTTAAGAGGACACGTGGCGGGCCATGTTGGTGTCGGTAGCTGGACTTTCGAGCGGGGTTACAAACGGATCTTGGGGGAGTAGGGGAACTGTGGGACGTGGATTTTCTCATCTGTCAATTTGGAGCGTCGGATTTGATGTATGGGCCCACCAATTCGCGGGCTTTCTGGGGTAGAAAACGAATTCCAACAGAATGAATTAGGTGGATGTTGGTTGCGAAAAATCAAAGATTTTTACATTAAAGTCGCTATTTACAGTTTCCACATTAAAATTGCAATTCAGAGAACCACCTTTTTAAAGAAAATATGATTGAATAGAAGAATTTCGTTTCTTCCATCAATGCCCTTACAAAGAAAAGAAGGAAAATGAAGAATTAATGGAAGAAGTGAATGCAAAAGAAAACACGATTTTAATATGATTGTTGGTAGAGTGTTTCCAAGACTGTTGCATGAGGAGGAGGAGGAGCAATGTATATGAAGAGCAGTAAAGTGGGTGCAATAAATGTCACATGGAGATTGACGTGACTAAATTCGGAGACCTAAGACGTTATGCCTATCTTGTTGTACTTGTACCATAATTTCTCAAGGAGGCAGGGACCTCCACACCTATACACTCATTTTTAACAATTATGATACGTCTGTATATAATAAATAATTTTTTTATATTATAAATAAAATTTAAATATATAAATCAACACATCATATTTTAAAATAAAAGTAGGTATATTATCAATACAATAAAATATAAGTGATTAAAGATAATTGAATTGGCTTGCATTCCTTCTAACTCACTTCTTGTTTCTTTTTTAATTATTTAAAATTACAAATAATATTTTGAATTCTGACCCATTCTGTTTATATCAATAACATAATAATAAATGAAAGTGAGAATGCAAATCATTGGATCACGCACGGAGTAATCAATGCCATTGGCACCATATGTCAGAATTTTCATTATTATAAATAATTTGCAGAAAAATTCAACTGGTTACCAGTTGAATTATTTATTATTATAAATAATTCAACTGGTTACCATATGTCAGAATTTTCATTATTATAAATAATTTGCAGAAAAATTCAACTGGTTACCAGTTAATTTATTCAAAGTTTGAAATGAGGAGAATAGATGATGCAACATGCCATGTGCTCACCTACTCTCGAGGCAAGTTTATCAACTCTAATAGTGATAACAGCATATGTATGTGGAGATATGGGAGAACAGCACCCAGGAACTGGGTCTGGGCGTAACAGTTAATCTAGTGGAAAAGAGCCCCATCAGTAATAATCCAAAATTGGGTATAGTTTCTCAAACTTGGGCCTACCTAATCAAAATAGTAATACACCACATATATCCTTTTTTTTAATTAAAAAATATAAATCATAGTGAGATAAATATCAACACGTGTTGTAAAATTCGAACTTATAGTTTTAAATTTATATTTAGATTTAGTAGTATGAGAAGGAGTAAAGTATCACAGCCTCAGTTATGATGCACAATTAACAGTAAACGATAACAGTAGCATTAATTTAAATGAAGGTGGATCTGCAAAGTCCAACGTCACCATTTATCTCATCGACTATAATTACAGGATGCAATGATGATTAGAGAAAATTGATTTCAAAGCAATACAAGGGAAATAGATATTTGGGTTGGACAAACAAGTGGCAGTAGTATTACTCACTCGTATGATTAGCTGATGTTTAAATGTGCGTGGAATTGGTACTCTTGCTCTTGGCTTATCCAAACCTAAGGTAATTTGGGTTTAAAGGAACAGACCATGAGTGCCTTGCACGTTGCACAAGGACTAAATTTTAGGTATCTTTATTTAGTACGAAAAAGGTTTGCATAACAATATTAAAACGTGTGTGGACTAGAATGTAGTTCGATTCAATGATTCAATCTACACTCATCAAATTAAATTCAAGCGCAACATAATTCCAAGATAAAAATATCTAGCAATCCAAAATAGGGTGAAATTTTTTATCCTTGAGCAGAAAAAAACAAATGGATGGGATGAAGAAATCCCAAGTGGAAGCAGACCTTGCATCATCACCACAAATTCAGATTGTGTAGAACCTAAAATATCTACCACTTCTCCATTCATTGGCCCACTCATCTCCTCACTGGACTTTCAAAAAATCTAAGCACAAAGAAAAGAGATCCAATGCCAAATTATTGAATCCAGAAACTTTAATCTCAACCAAAAATACACATCAATCTGGATCAAGATTACTTATATTGTTCTTAAAAGTTTTAGGAGCAATCTGTGGGAATATGGCTGCAGTTACTTCCATCAGCCCCCACCCCTCTTCGTCCCCCCTCTATCACAAATTTCATCCTTCCCCTCTTGCCTATAATTTGAACTCTAGTGTTGAACCTAACTCTTCTTGTTTTGCAACAAAAGCCATTCAATTATCCAACAGAAGAAAGAGCTCAAGCATCTATAGAGCAATCAGAATTCAAAATGCAGCAACCAAGCAAGCGAAAACACCAGGTCTCTGGTTTTTTTTCCTTTTCCATAATCATATTACTGCATATAATTTTACAACAAGCAAGATAATTTTAGAAAGATGTGTCCCTTAATGTTCAATTATTTCATTTGGAGGAATCAGCTGAAGAAGACTGGAAGATTAAACGACAAGTTCTGCTCGAGAAAAAGGTATTATGGTTCTGTATTAGTGTGTGGGTGGATTTGCCTGTGCGCATAATGCATGAATTTTGCAACATACGGACATACAAGCAATGCAATGACACCAAATAAGAAAGATAAAAAGACAACGGCAATAATTTGTTACAATAACTACTTGATTTTGGGAGCACTTGAGCCCTATCCACGTCAAGCTGATTATTTATAAGCTTCCAAAATGATTCCTTCAAACTGCAACTGAAGCACATGTAGTATCGTTGAAGAACAGATGGTTATGAAAGATCTATCTGTATTAAGATACTGGATGCTTGATCACCTTAATCATGTAAACAAAAATCTAACTGAACCAACCTAAAGCGTCTCTAGAAAGAGATAAATCTGCAAAAAGGAATTACTTCATAGTACAGATAATATCACAGTAGGGAGATCAATGTAGAATATTTCACCAATTAGAAGAGAGTTGTGATGTTCAACATTCTGTCAGGAAAAATATAGGTAAAAGAATGGTTAATTCATAACTGGACACTGCCTAGTTGGAAATCAATCCCGGAAATTAAAAATAGAAGTATATCTAACTGCAGGCTGCCTTGTACACAGTCAACAGGGATAACTGAGCAATTTTTGCAGGTAAGGAGTGTGGATGTAAAGGAAGCTTTGCGACTTCAGACTGAAAATAGATTTATCATTCTTGATGTACGGCCAGAGGCAGAGTTCAAAGAGGTAAGTCATATTTATTCAGCCTCTTTAAAGTAAATAAATTTGATTTCTCAACCGACAGCCAACACATCACTCATTTTGGAGGTCATTGCGATTTTGGATTTGCTCCGTCTCTAATTGTTTCTTGGTGTAGGCTCATCCAGCAGGTGCTATTAATGTGCAAATATACAGGCTTATAAAGGAGTGGACAGCATGGGACATTGCTAGGAGAGCTGCATTTGCATTTTTCGGTATATTTTCAGGAACAGAAGAGAACCCTGAGTTTCTACAGAGTAAGATTTATAGGTTTCGTTATACTACTAATACTTGCACTTGTTTGCCTATTATGCCCAAGCCTGGCTGAAGAAGAGTTACTGAGCGTAAAACAAAAAAAAAAAAAGACAAAAAAAATCGCTGATGGGCCGGGCATACTATGTGTAATGATTCCATCATTCACTGTAAATAATACATAAGAAGAAAAAGTCAGTCCATAGATTTATAGGATAATATATTCCTCTACCTGCCTCCAGAATATCATTGACTAAGTACTGCGAATTGCACAAGCAGGTGTGGAGTCAAAATTACCTAAGGATGCGAAGATTATAGTGGCATGTTCAGCTGGAGGAACAACAAAGCCATCACAAAATCTTCCAGAAGGCCAGCAATCAAGGTTCTCGTCACCTGTTCATTTTTTGCTGTTAATTTTCATATCCTGATTATTGTTAAAGGAATATGCTATAGTACGATACGATAACTGTTCAACATATCATTCTATGAGCACAAGGTAAATGTTGCGTTCATTAAAGGAAAGACAAAAGAAAGTGATCACGAGGTAGATGTACAGCTAAGGTATTACTGTATGGTTGGCAATCCTAGTCAGTCATACTGTAAGCAATTGTCGACTCTGGAGGTTCAGACTGTCACATTAAGTATAAGAAGACACCACAAAGAGGAATACTCACACACACACACACACACATACATATATATATACATGGGCAATCATACTGAGTAAAGAACAGGAACAAGCTGACACCTTATTGCTTCATAACACTTGCTGCAGGTCACTTATAGCAGCTTACTTGCTGGTCCTCAATGGCTACACTAATGTCTTTCACTTGGAGGGAGGGATATATAACTGGTTCAAAGAAGGCCTGCCAACAGAATCTGAAGAATGAAACCCGGCAAAAAAGAGGTGTTTTTGGATGACATCAAGCTTGATTTAATGGGTAGAGTGGTGCCTCCTAAATAGAGTTGTATGTGTAAATGGTTTCACAAATCAATTGGATGAAAATTTTTCCCATGTTCTAAAGGAATCCTAATGCTTACATGAGGGTTCGCATCAAAGATAGTATCAATCATCCAAACATTGCATCATCAACAGAAGACAACCAACACTGGCTGAATGGCATTGAACAGAAAATTTGTCATAGTGAATGGTGTTTTTTTGTCGATGAAAAATGATAGTATCTGCTTAAATGCAGTAGATACAGTAAGGTGTTTGAAGATTCACCAGCAAACAGATAGAGCATTCCACAGAGAGCATCAGTATACCAAGAAGCAGTCATTGACTAAATGAAAAGAGACAGTATAGAGATTGACTTTTCTTTCCCAAGCCCCTTTATGCAAAACCACCCAAACACAGTTCATTTTCTAAGGCTTCATTCATTGGAAAAGACCATTCTTTCAAACAATCAGAGAGAACGAGAAATTGCAGGAATTGGCAGCTGATAGTTAAATATGCAGAGTCATAACAAAAACCACAATCTTTCGCCAAATTAACACCACCATATGCAAACAAATAGGTTTAAGCAATACCAGGGGCTGACGACTGGAAATCATGCCAGCAGCGTCGAATCATGAAGCAACCAATTGCTGCATGATTAATCGGAATGGAAGCGTAATCATGAGCGCGGACTTTCTTTGAACCTCCGTAGCCGGCGGAAGAGGAAAGGCTGCGCCACCCTTAGTTGCGAAGATAATTAGAAGCCACAACATGGAAAAGACGCCGTGAACACGACAGTGGATGGAAGAAGAACCGTCTCATCCTAGGCTTCGAGCTCAAAGGCTGGCGCGGTTTTTGAGATTTATCAAATATTCACTTGCTATTATTTAATTAAACTTGTCATATTTTTAAAACTAAAAAATCTAATTACTTTTTTCTTAAAACTCATTATAACGTGACTCAAAACTATTGGAAAATTAATATTATAAGTTAACCAGATGTATAAAAAAATAAGCAAACAATCACATTTGCACCTATATATTTATACAAAACACCCATATTCTTTAAGCAATTACATTAATTATTTTTGACAGTTAAAAACTAAGATAGTTCTTGTAATGATACTGATATTCTAATAAATACATTTATAATTTTTAAAGGATAGTGGTAATTTGTCTAAATAAACCATAAATCAAGAATATAAAAGTAATTATTCCAAAAAATTAACATCATAATTTATTGCATATACAATTGTTTGCAGTAGAGAAAGCACCTACTGGTTGCTGGATATATTTGGTATTTTGCTTGATGACAGGATTTGAAATAAGCACAATAAAAGGTTAATAGCAAAATTGCTTTCTAACCCAGAGTTAGAACTACATCTCATGATTTGCCCGCACTCAATCGTAACAGAATGTTCGGCAGGAATCTCAGACTATAATATAGAAACACGACTAATGTTTCATGATACAAAATTATAACGAGGCAATAAGCAGAACACAAACGGAAGCCCACAGCGGATAAGTGTCGTTCAAATCAATCCTGACAAAGTACAACTGCGTTTGTTGGGACACTCGTTATTGCCTTATGAACCATTCCATACTAGAAAGTATCTGCAATCCCGCCAAAATATCGACCATCCATATACATAATTCTTCCTCTGTACAACTGTATGTATTTTGTATGATTGTATCAAAGATGGGTGACGACTACAATAAAACAAAGTTGTTCTTGCCTTTTCTGAGTAACATCTCAATTTCACAAGAAAAACACAAGGCTGCAAGACTTAGTAAACCTCCAGGAGGCCGTAAATCTTTAGTACTTTCGTAAGTTAAATCAGGATGTTTCTCCAAGCCGGTACATTGTGATCTCCTGTTGCTTGAAATATCGACGGTCCTCTTCGTCAACAAGTACAAGGTTTAAGTAGTACTTTACACTAAATTTATTATTGATGTTTCGATATGTTGGAGTCAGCTCATACGGGCTTAGGAACAATCTAATTGGAATAGATTCACCTGTCAAAGAAAGAGTTCACCAAGTAAATCATCTACCAGTGTACTATATCACAAAATAGAGAATAGTTCTTAGTGTACCTCTGACTGGAGCACCATCCATCAATTCGAACTTTGCAAGAGTCTCTGTCTCGACATGAGTGTTCGGCCCTGAACCTGTCGATTCTCGACGCCTAATCTCAAGATCCATATTCTTTATCTTGATTCTTACAAGAAGGAAGTATATTTTGCCTAAAATAACATCCTTTAGATGATACCTGGACATTCATAAATATCAATCAGCATAGCATTATTATCCACTTCTAACAAACTTAACCATTTAAGTTTGTATAAAGGACAGAACAAATAAAGATTTACTAGAGCATTAGAAAGAAAAACTATTATTTATCGAATTTTTTGTAAAGTGACAGGCTACTGATCCCTGCTACTTCAGCTAAGCAGGCCAGGAGTGCAGTTTATCAATAAGGAGTCTTGAGCTGAACTGACCCCCAAAAATAAAGGCATTACATTGGAACAACTAAAATTACTAGTACGGAATCTAGGCTTTTCCCAAATAACAGAATCCAGGTTATCCCCAATACAGAAACAAACCGAGCTAAAAGATTAAGCAAAAGTAGTAACATACTTGCTTTTATTGTACTCAAACTCGATATGAAGGCAATCCTCAATTCCAACTTCCATCTACAAGTTAAAGACCATAGATTAACAGCATATTCTCTATAAGTAAAGAATTAGGAAGGAAGAGAGAGGGGCAGGGGGTGTTCCACAGATGCATAGTCTATCAAATGTTATTGGAAATCATGGTTCAAATGTCCTCCATTCCAATTTCATGCAAAGTTGCACAACCATCAAACAGCACACCAATAATGTACAAACTAAGAATAAATAGCAACTCACCTTGATGCTGTTGTTGATTGATGGGGTAGGGCTGTAATTCCGGACCTGATCCACGAGAAAACAGACGATTAAAACTAGCACGACTAGGGTAAAACAACAAAGAGCTTACAAACCCCCCATAAATTAGAAAATGGATGAAACACTGCTTCCTGCCGTAACAACTGCTTAGTTTTGAACAAAAAATGTCCAAATTATTGTTTAGGTCCAGGTGCACTAGAGGATTGTATCAACTAGTAGAGATTAGACATCTCTGAGAATGGTACCTGGCTGTGGGAATTTAAAAGAGGAAAAATGGATTACCTGATAGAAAGCCAATGAAATATAACTTCCTGGACTATATTGAGGCAATTACTTAAAGTTCGCTTCTACCAAAATCATGGTGCGTGTGTATATGTATATATATATATATATATATATTTCCTAAGTTGAGATTCAAATAAGTGAACTATATGGTCCATAATTGCTGCAAATGATTTCATACCATAAACTGCAACTAAATTACTTTTATTTCTAACTGTATGCTCAAAAGATATGCGACCTGAAAAATGATTTCTAAATCCAGATGACATTCATGAGGACAATATGCATGATTTGTACTGTGAACGTGAAATTGCTAGCTCACCACAAAGTCTTGATATTCCGTAATGCTACCAGCATAACCCCGGCTTATTGTCACTTTTAGGACATACCTGAAACAAGCACAGAATTTAAAATAAAATTGCACTGATGTTACTCAGTCTAACCCCATACCATGGGCACTCCCCCAAGGTCAGAACCATCCAAGAGAAAAACAAAATAAAACATGATTCTCCAACTCACACCAATTAAAGCAATCCATAAAGCAAATATGATGGTTGAAATTGAGTTCAACAAGCTAAAATCCTAATAAGGAATGTGGGTAATGGACCAGATATATTGAAATGAATTCTTTTCTACTAGTTCAGCTTTGCCAAATTGCAGCAGAAACTGAACAAAATCTATTCCACAAGTACATGAACAGTAAAGACGAAACTTATAATGCATGGAACCATTTAAGATACAGACAACTCACCTGAGCCGCACATTTACCCCATTGTATGTCTCGTAAGGCATTTCCACAGTTGAAAATTCAAATGGAAATGTTTTCCTTTCATAAATTTCTCCAGGAACATCCAGTTCACGAACTATAAATATAAGAATAAAAGTATTAAACCTACTAAAAGAGGAACTATACCTGCTTAAGGATGGGAATTATGGTATAGGATGATATCATGCACCGTGTTTAAATTAGAAATCATGAAATGAAGTAATTTAAGATATCATCTTCAGTAGATGTTATAACAACCAAAATAGCTGGATATATAGTACATAGATAGGGTATATATAGATTTCATGAGATACAAAACCAAACATTTGTACTCACCCAGAGAAGTGAAATCATAGAAGTTGCCTTTGTCAAAGTACATTTCTGCACATAGAAAACAAAGTTGACAAAAGTGCAATCAGACAATATGTGTCAGTAGTAATATATTATTCAAATCTTTGAGTAATCTTCTATTCTCATTTGTACATTTGATCAGGTAAAAAGAAGGCCAATTACAAGGTTACTTAAGATCAAGTGCAAACCATATGATAGATGCACTACTCCTGGCATGATATAGAGTAAACCTAAACCTGGAAGCTGCAAATTACATCGATGATCATGACGAAACATACCTATCTGACCAAGAAGCTCAACCTTGATACCATTGTGTTCCACCTTCTTCCCTAAAATTGGTTCGACAGAAATCTGGAAAAAGACGCATGGATGTGCAACCTCATGATAAATAGACCACCCTGAGCTTAACAGAGACTTGGGACCTAAAGTGAAAGATGAGTGCGTAACATACCTTGCCAGTTATGTTTTCTTGACTTTGGAAGAGCGGAACCATTATTGTTTGACCATTCTCCTTCTTCAATGGGACCTATGTAAGCATAAGATGAACAAAAAAAAAAAAAAAAGAAAATCAAAAGGAAAATATTGGAATTAACTACTCTACCATTCAAAAACAAGAGTGAAGATTCAATACCCAACTTTAACATCACTGATCCAAACATCCAATTAATTACCAACGTATATATCACCCGAAGAATGATATAACTTTAGAACATTAGTGCTTCATTCAAAACAAACATTGGTGCAAAATAGAGTAATAACAGAACTTAATGCTCCCAGAGAAGTTCATATACTAAGCAACTCTAAGCATACTTGGTGAAAGAGCGTGACTAATGTGAAATTATGAAGTCCATAATAATTAAATAATGCATACCTGCTTTCGAGATTTTGCATCTGAAAATGCAACTGAAATGTGGCACGCCGGCTTAAAAGCCCCAATTATAAAATTCTGCAAACAGAAGTAAACAATTAAAATCCATACTAGAAACCATTGACAAACAGGAAAAATAGAAAATAAGCAGTGTTGCGGCAGGCAGTGAGACTTTACCATCGCTGAAATCTAGCCCTTACTCGAAATCCCCAATGGAAACACCTGAAACAAATTCATTTCACAGCTCAAGCTCAAATAACAACTGCATAGAACAATTAGGAGCAATCCAACCAAAGAACACGAAACAATACTTGATAAGCTGAAATGCCATACATCGTCTCACAAAAATAATACAAATGTAAAGCTCCCATACTCAAAACAAACACAATAATCAATCTTTTAGGTTCCAAAGAGAACCTGACAAAGGCAATATTATGAATAAATTCAGGAAAACCACAACTTACCCGAGTGGAATTTTGACGAAGATCGGAAAGCGAGTGGTCTGAGATGTCGACGAGAAATGCGATCACAGGCGAGAGTTTAGAGAGAGAAACAAAAATATTCAGCAAATTCGAAATGCCAACTAAGCCACTTTGACGTATTTGGTTGTGGGGCACAGAGTCGAAAAGCAAAATGAAATTACTTGCTCCTATTCAATCCATTTAATAATACATAAACATTTTGTTTTTTCAAAACAAAAATCCGTATTCAATTTGATCAAATTTTAATTTTGATTTACAAAAAGTACCGAATACCATAATATCATTTTCTTTTTTTAATATTAATTATTGTATATTATTTATTACAAAATCCAAAAAAAATTAAGGAGTGTAATTATATATTAAATTTCAAGTATTTTTATATTTCTTCAATTTATGGAATATCAAATTATATAATAAAAATAATAATTATTTAAACCGAACCAATTAATTTAATTTTGATTTTTGATATACCATTTTAACATATTATTTTTTTATTTTATTTATATTTTTATTCTACCTCAATTTTATTTATTCCGCAACTGGACTTTGATTATAATTTTGATCATTACAGTTATATATTTTACTTGGGAATAGTTTTTCTATTACGTTACTAAAAGTTAAGAGCAAGACAAAAAAAGTAGTGAGAGACAATTAGAACAAAGATTTTGCTTCTTTAACCAAATTATGAATTTTAATAAAAATAAATACAAATTAAATTTTGTTGAGTAGTATGAATTTCAACAATTAAATACAAATCATCTATGGTAAAATCACCTAATATGGGCCTGACACAAAGCCCATAAATATTTGGGCCCACTTGTTAATCCAGCCTCATATCATGACATGTAAGAGTTTTCTAGTCTTGTTTACATACTGTTATTACCAATTTAACACATTTGATTAGACAATTTAACAAAAAATGTCGCATGCTTAACATGTAGTCATAGTCGTTATGGCCTTTATAATTTTTTTATTCAATTAGTTATGGAATTGGCAAATAAATTTAAAAAAGAAACATTTTTTATTTTATGCACTTAACAACTATTAAATATTTAACGAAATGTGTGATTTAACCAAAAGTACTACTTTTCGATCAAAAATAATAATGATGTAATCAATAAGACCAAAACTTTAAAATATGAAATATAAAATATTAATTTACAATATTACAAATGAAATGTGCGTATGATAAGCCAAAGTTAAAACATTTAAAAATTATAAGTTAAAATTCCAGTAAAAAAGTATGGAGTTAAACTAAAAGAAAGAAGCATACATTGTGTAATCTAGAAAATTAGACCTCCAAAATTTTCCTATACCATAAAACTAAACATAGGTCTCCTGAGTCAAATATGAATTCTCCTTCTCATGCACATCAACATCATCCAATTTATCCATACAAGCCTTTCTACTACTCCTCGCCCTCAATAGCCCGTACAGATTCTTTATCTCTTTAATCGGATGTATTCCGTTCTGCCCTTCTCTCCCAAACTCACCACATTCCTCCACACCCCTACCCGACCCCAACCCCTTCATCATCCTCATCCTGACCCGACCCGCCAATTCACTCTGCAATGCCGCGATAACGGTTTTCAGAGCCCGGCTGGGTGAACCCCGGTTCGATATCATAATTTCGCAAATCTCGGCCTGGCTCAAACTCGCCCCGGTCTGAAAAATCTCCTCCACTTGTGGAAACAGTTTATGATCCTTGAGCCCTAGATGACTGTTGGCCAGACTTTTAAACGCCGTGAAATCGCATAACGGGAAGTTAATGTGGACGTCAATTCGACCCGGGCGGAGAATATTCGGGTCGACGTTTTCTTTATTGTTCATGGTAAAAACCATGACTCTTTCTTCACCGCAGCAGGAGAATATTCCGTCCATGAAGTTGTGGATTCCAGATGAGCTCACAGCCGTCGATTTCTCCCCCAAGTAACGGTCGAGATCCTCCATCACTATTAAGGACTTGTTTGTTGTTTGCAGCAAAAGGTACTTGAGATCCGAGTCGTTTGCGACTTTGTGCAGGTTGATTTCGTAAATGTCGTAGCTCAAGAACTTGGCCATCGCGGCTATGAATGTGGATTTACCCGTACCCGCTGGGCCGTATAACAAGTAGCTTCTCTTCCAGACTCGCCCTAATCGGTGATAGTACTGCCTGGACTTCTGAAAATTCTCTAAGTCGGATTTGATTCTGGTTTTCAGATCCGAGTCCATGACGATCGTCTCCATGGTTGCTGGATGGGTGAAAGAAGTTGATATCCACCGTCCATTTCTCTGCAGTTCGTTCTCCACGTTGACGAACAATCTCACTTCTTTTCTTCTCTGCTCAATGTCATCAAACACTTGGTGAATATGCTGCAGATAAGGAACCAGAATTCTGCGCTTGTCGTTCTTTCTGACCTTCAGGACGAGCGATTTTACGCCATTTTTCTTCTCGCTGTTTTCGATCCTCCAACGAAGTCTGGCGCCGAGGAACTTATCTACGATAGTTTGATTTTCATCGAGAATCAGATTGATTTCCGCAGATTTGGAGCTCGAGAATAGGTTCGCGAAATCGGAGTCTTCAACACAAGGGAGAGAATTAAGGTACGTATAAACCTTTCGATACAGTTGATTTTCCTGCATATTGTCGTTGAATTTGGGCACCTTGTAGAACTGGTGAACGTAGCATTTCTGTTCCAAGGAACGGCAAGTATTCTTCAGGGAATGGATTAAGCTTGTGTTGGACAAGAATCTGAGAACCGCACACAGCAAAATGATGGTAACAAACAGTAGGGTAAGATTGACGAGAAACATGGTATGATCTATGTGTGATGATTAGTGAACTAAAGGCAAAACGAAAAGGGGTCTGGGATTATAGGAAGAAATTATGAGAAGAAATGATGAAAAAATTGGGGTGCAAATGATTCGGAGTGGGGAATCGCGTTCGTCTCCATTAAAGCTGGGGCTGCTGTGATGATGATGACGCTGCAGTCTGCAGGATGGGGAATTTATTTTGATTTACTTTTCCCTTTTGGGGTTTGTTGTGGGCACTCGGGATAAAATATATATAAAAATAAATAAACCAAGTCAAGTTTGAAGGGCAATGTTGAAGGGGTTTATCTATATATGGTGTGTGGGTGTGGCATTTGGGTTTGAATTTATGTAGAGAAAACCATTTTTTGCCGGCAGAGTTTCACAAAACTCTGCTTAATTGGTCAAATATTCTGGGGGTGAAAGAGAAATATGTGCGTGGATTTTGAGCTGTATGACTCTGATTATTGTGTGCTTGACATAGAAAATATTTTGGACGGCATTCCTCACTAATACAGACATACATTAACATATTTTCAGCCTTTTTTTTTTGTGTGTGTGTGTGTGTGTGTGTGATTTTTTGTTTTCAGATGTTTGGTTTTGTTATGAAGACTTAGGTGAAGATAATAATAATAATATATTTAGAATCATTTTAAAGTGATTTTAATGATAAGATTCACTTGACTTTCTGTTATCCTGTATTCTTTTTAAAATTAAACAACTTATTCTTGGACGGGAGGTAAATTTATACCTTTTTGTTTTATAAAAAAAGTTTTGCTCATTTACAATATCACGGGTAAATTTATTAAACCCCTTATTTTTCTTGATTTCACAATTTTGAATGGACCACGTGTTCCGCACTCAATCCATTCACTAGTTTTAGGGATGAATTACACTGTCATTCCTTGATATTTGTATTTACACGTAAACCATATGTGATTTAAAAAATAATTTAATAGTACCTTTAAAGTTTGTTTCTATTTAACAAATAAATAGACTATTTTGATACTCAAAATGCACAGAATTTGATAATATTAGCCAAAAAAAATTAATAAAAATTTATATTTACCCCCAATTTATTCATGATTCCATAATTGAATCAATTCCCTATTGTTTCCAAATTAAATTAGAGGAATGTTATGGTAAAACTTGGTTTGAAATGATGTGATAGAAAGTAACGTGTGACTTGAAGGACACGGTCCGTTGTGGATTTTTACATCCACTATTTTTTATTTATCTAGGCATGAGGGAGCTCTTGACTCGACATTGTTTGTTCTGTTACACCTAAACCCTTATTTTTTGTTGTGTTGTAAATAGTTTGCGATGGAGCTTGACTTATTATCAACTTATTACAGGTCAAATAAATTTTTTTTGGCCAAAATATTCTTATAAAAGTGAAGATATACTTCCTCACATGTATAAGCGTGTGAAGATGTGTAAAACAGTTTGGTCATAAAAGATTTTTATTTACCTATAATAAAAGCTTAATAAGTTAATCGTGTGTAAAAAAAAATCGTTCAACTTTTTTTTTATATCAATAAATTCAATGAATTTTAACTAATCGAATGATTTATTTGTTAAATAGAAATAAATATCAAATGTAGTAAATGAAGTTTTTTAATTACAGGAGCCTATATGTAATTACACTAATTTTTAGGAAAGAATGGTGTAATTATCGGATAATTTTACTCTTTTATTTCAATAGATATTATTCACTACTCTTTAGTTTCTTTTAGTCAGCAATTACACGGATTTCAGCCTCATGAGTGAATGATCTTTGTAAATTGTAATTAATTATGAAGTTTGAGCAATGAGTGATTAGCACTATTATTTTCATTGTTTACTTTCTTGATTTGTTGTGAGATTATGCATAGACTGTAAAGCCCTATTCATGATTGGGAGTATTTCATTCCTTTATTAGCCGTTTAAAGCTTCTCCATTTGCACTCATGTGAAATATTTTCTACTGCCCATTTCTGCTATGCTTTTTTGGGTATCAAATAATTTGATGTAATAAATTTACTTTATTAGGTCTCCAATTATGTGAACAGTTTTATTTAGATGCTACAAGCTATTAAAATCTATATTTATTGGAACCTACTCTGCTGGGGAAACATGCCTTAATGATGAGGGCGTTACTTATCTCTGACAAAATTTCTGTATTTAACCTATGACACTTTCATATAGAAAGTCAAACAAGCGACTTTAACGTATCATAAAAAGTCAAAGAAATGGGAGTTCGCCCTCCCTCCCACTTCAATGATTCGGTGCTGTGGCATTGATGATTTCGGATGGCCTTTCTCACAGTCACAGGAAATAAAGGAAAAGATTGGGTAACATCATATTCATCTTAGAGCTCTGGTTGCCTGTCAGAATCCATTACCATGCACTTGCAGTAATGACATATAACGGTATCAATTTACACTGGATTTTGCACTTTGTTTGTGGTGCGCTCATTTCAAGCACTTCTAATACTAGGGGTTAAAGAAGTAACCACGAAATTTTCTTCCACATTTCAGAGCTCTCATTTGTTAATTTGTCAATAAATAGATTAGATTAGTTGAGTAACAAGTAAAGGAAATAAAAGGACTAGTTAGCCTGTTTGTTTTTTATTTTGAATTAATTAATAAGAATTTATTTTATATTAGACTATAGTATTAAATTAATATATTTTCAATAAAAATAAGTATGAACAAATATATTTTCACTTTTCAAAGATTGAAAACATTAATAAACAAACCGCAGGTGATTCGCATGGAAATATATCCTACTCAGGGGTCTTACTCGGACTAGAATAATGAAAGACATGGTAGTCAAAGGTGTTTGCTAAATTGACACTGAATCCACTTGTATAAGAATTATATATCATATTATCATAACTGGAGTTCTTAGCAGGTATTCAAGGTTGAAAATTGAAAACTCGGCCTCCACCGCATTATGCCATTTACACATGACAGCAATCCCTGACGGTGACAACAACCACAAAAAAAGTGGTCGGAACCAGAATCTCTTAATATCTCACAACTCTGAAAGGTGGAATATTCAATTCTTTTTTTTTTTGGTAGAATGACATTATTGTTACTAAGCAATTATATAAATACAACAATTTTGGTCGAATGAGTACACTACGGTGGTTGGGAAGCAACTTCCAATTAAAGTCAACAACCAAGGCCACCAGAATAAGCTATACTGTCAACTGCTTCCTTGCACATGCCATGGAAAACTGGCAAAGTCCTTGTGGGTACAAAGTTCCTAAATTACACAACAGCTGGAAGATAATGGAAGGATGGCAAAATCCATCTGGATGTTATATCAACTAACCACAGCTTACGGTCACAAAATTCTGCCAGATGATGAGTTCTAGTAATACAACTAAGAGAGTCTTCTCAGCAGTTCAATTAATCCTGGAAGTAAAAGAGAATGAGGGAAGAGGAAAAAGAGGGGCTTAGTAGAAAGCAGATGAGATTCTACCCAAAAAATAAAAAAGCAGGGAAAGAAGATGAGATCACGGAAAATTAAAAGAGATCAGAATTGGTACAAGTGAATGCAACGGTCCCAAGATGCTAAGTTGGTCAGCAGGAGGTCAAAGATTTGATGAATCCTAACAGTATATCTAACCCAATATAACATGAAAGAATTAAGACTAGTTATAGAAGCAATCAACCTAGTCTGAAGTTATATTGGCATATAAGAAATAGTCAAGGATCATGAGCAACTGACTGAATGTTCAAAATTTGGGAAATAACAAGCTTAGATAGCTCATTAATGGCATCTTGGACCTGATAATCATCTGATTCTCTATGCTGTGACCATCCCAACGTTTGCGAGCTTAATCTGCTATACTCACTTGCAGCAACATTTGTCTTTCTTGTTGTAGCAACGACTGTTTCCAAATCTAACTGCGACAATGGCCTTGGCTCCTGAAAATAGAAATGCAGAATAACAAATGAATGTTGATATCCTAACTTCTAGAACTGAAGCATGCATGATCATACCAACATGCATCATGTGACTGGATAACTATGCATTTATAAGCTCAGTCAATTACACTGGACACGTCGTGTTCTGTTCTTAAATTGACATCTGTATTGCGTAGAGACAGACAACCAACTGATCACAGATAAAGACAAGACATGCATCTCAATATAATTAGTGATCTCCCTGCAATGCATTACTGTCTCAAAATTTATATCATGAACAACATTTGGGGTGCGGGGTACTTTTGTTGATGTGAAGATGTCGAAATTACATGAGGTCCTTGGGTAGATGCAAGGTCAGTTGTAAAATATTCTTTCATAAAATTGGAGAGCATGGTCTAAAGTTTCTCTCCCCATATATAGTGATTGGAACATGTACATATTTCTGCTTAAGGCTAATAAACTTAAACCATATAAAGTTGCGAAAGAAAGAAATACTAACCTGAGATGCCCTTCCGGTTTTCTCATTGTTGAGTAGGTCCCTAATTGGAAAATAGGCGGCCTTTTTGCAGAGCTCAAGGATATCTGAACCTGTGTAACCATCACATAAACCAGCTATGTGATCATAATCAATACCACCTTCAACCTTCTCATCCTTCAATATAACCTTCAATATTGCAGTCCTCTCCCTGCTATCAGGAATCCCAATTTCAAATGCCTGAGGAAGACGTCGCAGAATTGCTTCATCAAGTTCTGATGGTCGATTGGTAGCTGCAAGCACCATTACCTGAGCATGTTCTGCATGAACAGGATCATGCCATTTCAACCAAAAGACTTCTTTAAGTACAAGAAACAAAGAAATTAGACCAAATTTGGCTCACTGTAGCTAATGTTAACTGGCTACAAGACCCCCACTTAAAGACAGATAAAAACACACATCGTAGGGCAGAAAGAGGCTATCCTCAAGAGATATTAATAAAATACTTACGGTCTGTGGTGAACCCATCCCACAAAGCCATAAATTCAGTTTTCATGTTAGTTAGCGCTTCATGGTCTGTAGTCTTGCGTTGGCCCAAAAAACTGTCCACTTCATCAATGAAAATAATTGCTGGCTGGAGTTTGTATGCCAAGGTGAATACAGCAGTCACTGCAGAAGAATTTGAACCAAAGGGAAATAAAGATATATCTATAGATGTCATGTACATATTCAACAGCTTTTGTGTTCAAAACTTATCAGCACATACACTTCTTAGAAATTCAAGTTAAAAGCATACAGTAAAGACTAGGATGGAGAATCGGAAAAATATAACAGCCCACAAATAGGAAAAGAGACAACCTATTATCACAACTTTCCTTAATAGTGCTTGACTGATTTGATCACCTTAATACACAATAAATAATTAAATTCTTGAACACAGAAGACAATTCATCCAGCATCTGGTCATTAACACACTGAAAAAGGATTACTATCTTTATCAACTTGAAATTAGAAAAGCACAGCAAGGCTTGCATCATAGTAACTAGAACCCCAAGGATGAGGTCAACTGTCCAACCACTGAGTTGAAAATCCTTAAATCGACAACCACCAACTGCCCACCGCTCTTTCTTCTATGAGAACAACCACTCAGATCAGAAAATAAACTTGTCATTCATGACCATTAACCAGTATAACAGTAATGCAGGCAATCTTTCCTACTTGGAAAACAAGGAAGCTCTTGTTCCATGTTTTCTTCAGACATCATAAAGCAAAACCATGCAAAGTCCATTTTGATATGTACTCTCTCATGAGATCGCTATATGAACGATAATTCCCAAGTCAAAAGATGAAACACGCGATAAGGAGAGAAATGTCTCATCTCAGAATGAACAACAATGCAGAAGATGTGATAGGGAGAAAGAGTTCTGAGGCGAAATACAATATATGCACCTAGTTTCTGTGCATCCCCAAACTATTTGCTCATTAAGTTCGATATTCTCACGTTAATAAAAACAGCACCAGACTCTTTTGCTATTGCTTTTGCAAGCATTGTCTTGCCAGTGCCTGGTGGTCCATATAACAAAACACCTTTTTGAGGACAAAGAAGCTTCCCATGAGAAAATAGCTCAGGTCTCCGTAACGGAAGAATAACTAATTCATATAATGCTTGTTTAACGGCATCCAATCCTCCAACAGAGTCAAATTTGACATCAATATGGTCAGGGTTGATTACATCACAAGCTATAACATCCTACAAAAATTGTAACGAATTATAGTAAGCACATTATATATGATATCTACCTCGTAAATAATCTACACAGTCCACAAATCTAAACATTAAACCAGGTAACTCAAACTCATCATCATTGATGGATTTATTTGCTTAATTCCAACCAGGCAATCAGTAAGAAGATTCTGACTTAAATTACAGCTAAAATTGATTGCAGCAGAATAAGCATTTCAACTAATACCTAAACATCCACACAAGAAAAACGCCCATTCTGACCTCGCAAAACTTGCCATTGCATTGAAATCAGAAGAACTCTAGTCTCCTACCAAATACAAAGCATAAAGCAATAGCAGTAATTGCTAGCTTAATATCATCACAGTCATTAATCGTCGCATTACAATCATCGCGCCACTCCCTTAGTCAATTCAAACCAAACTCACCAAAAATGAAGTATATCACCGGAATACTTACGACTATGTTCATACTAAAGCTACAAATCAATCAAATAACAGAGCTGATATAAGATGACGCGAGGCAAATCTATCCGTTCCACAAAACATAAATAAATCGAACCTCATAGGGATTAGTTTGAATGAGAGGTCTTCCTAAACGCTTTGCGATTTCCTTCTTATGCTCTAGGGCTTTCTTCGAAGCATCGCGATTGGGGTCCAAATGTTTGAGCCCCACGAACAATACCAAACAGCTCAGAGCGGCGCTCGCCGCATACAGAATCAATTCTTGCACGAATTTCGTCTCCGACCGACCGCTTTTCATCTTCTTTTTTTTTTTTTTTTCTTTCAGATTTTTTGGGGTGCGTGGAAATAATTTTTCAGTTTAATTTTGGAAAAAGAAAAGGAATTATTATTGTTTTTGGAGGTTTGGAGACTGGAATTCCAAGAGGAGAAAAGCAGAGGAAACGCTTAAAGAGGCGGAGGGAAGTCCGCTAGCTGCCTTTGATAATGGATCTGAAGTTACTGATATACCCTTTAGTGGTTAGTTTAGGATCAACGGCAACACTAACGGTGCCCGTTACTTGGTTGATGGGCGCAACATCATTACTGGGCTTATGTTTATTCGGCCTAGTGCAATAAGCCTAATAACAAAACTAAACCCGTCGGGGCTGTCGGACTTGACCCGGATCCGATTATGAGATCCATTCGACCATTATTCTCTCTCTTCGCAAATATTCAAAGTTGGAAATGAATATCCCACTTCAAAAAGCTTATGTCATATTCGATTATCAAATAAATTATACAATGAAAGAGGGGAAAAAAAAACCTAATTATATGTGCTGAATCACGTGGTCGTAGAAAAGGCCAAAAGCAAAGGCATAGTCGTGGTCAGGTGGTCGGGCATAAATACTACTTTTGAGTACCTTTTGCAAAATGCGCTTTATGTTCTGGTGATTCTTGTAAAATGGCACCACCCTTTGGCTTGTGCTATCATTCTGCCACCAACACTAGTTCAGGTTCCTTAGGATTGAGTGATACGATAAAAAGTATCACCAATATATATATATATATATATATATATATATATTACTATGAGCTATAATTTTATTTATTTATCTATTAATATAGTAAATAACTATTATAATTATGGTTAAAAATAAAAATTAATATAAAACCTTAGATCATTCAGAAACTATTTTTCACATGATTTTTAATCATTACAAATATTTTAATCTTACTCATAAAAATTATGATCAATAGTTAATTATTTGTCTTTAGTCATGAAAAAATTATGATTAAATATTAAATTTATTCTCGTACGTATGTATAAATACTTGGCTAATAAAACCCCGAGGAGTGCGTGTGTGGAGAAAGAAACTTTGTTTTTTAAAATGAAAAAAGCACTTGAATAATATCATATAAGTACATATACGCAATATTGAATTCTCTATAGAAGCTATATTATTTTAATTCATTTAATATATGTAGCTCCGGACATAAAAATATATTATGTATTTTTATTTTAAAAGATTATATACACTTAATATGTATAAATAATAGAATAAAACAAAAATTGAAATACAAGCTGAGATGTAGTATTAGTTGAAAAGTTGATCTTAAAAAGGAAAAAGGGAAGAATCAAATTATTGTTTGTGTGTTTCATCCCCGGTTCCTTGTTTTAATGGCCAACACAAGAAAGTAAATCAACAAATCATAATTGAAAAGAAATGAAATGAGAACGCCATTATTAGCGTGCATGAAGAAGGCACAAATTTCAGAAAATGCGCTGCCCATTTGGATCAAAGTTTTCAATTTTTCTGTCAGCTGTTCTGAGTATCAATAAATCCACTCATAAATCTCTTACGTCACTCAATTCTCAAATTCAATGCAACAAGAACACCCCCTTTGATTTAAAGCGAAGTTTCCTCTAACGCACAGCCTTTCTTGTACTGCAAAAGTGAGCAATTCTCAATTCTTTTGAACCTTCCATGGTGGCTGAAAAAAGGTAGAAGAGAGACGTGTCATCTTATTTGTGGTTGAAAGGAGAAAGTGTTTGTAAAGGAAGTCAACGAGAAGGGAAGAAAGGGAAGGCGCAATTTGAGTCCACCATCTGTTTAACGATAATCCCAAATGGCATTTGCTTGAATGGCCGTTGTAGTACAAAGGAAAGCTAATAATGTTTGTATCTCTTGTACTATTACACTCCGAGTAGTACATGCAACAGTTTGTTCATGATTTTCAACGTTGATTGGTTAGCATTTCTGGATTCCATGCTATAAATTCGGAGAGTTATAGCCATGCTTGACATAATTCTTGTTTGGGAATCCCATTGGGATAGGCATACTTTACTGATTTTGATACCCTGATAATTGGAAGAGAAAACATAAATAAATGAGAGGTTTTCTTGAAGAATAGAGATAGATAAGATTTATATATTGTGGCTTTTACAGTAACATCATTTTTCTGTGATCATCTGGTTCAGGAGAAGGAAAAAGCCCATCTGGTAAGAAAAGAACTCTCTGACCCTGGAAATGAATTATTTTCATTTATCACTTTAAGGCAACCTGCTGATGATGAATTGCTTAGGAATGAGGGCCAGTGACAGGGGAGAAATGATGGAAACTGAGAAGGAGGATTTGGAAGAAATAAGAGAGCAGCCTGACGATGTGAAGAGGATTCCTCCATGGAAAAAACAGATTACGATACGAGGAATAGTTGCAAGTTTATTGATTGGAATTATTTACAGTGTGATAGTAATGAAGCTCAATCTTACAACTGGCCTTGTCCCAAACCTCAATGTGTCAGCTGCTCTTCTTGCTTTTGTGTTTATCAGAACATGGACAAAGCTTCTTCAGAAGGCCAAGTTCACGACGACTCCGTTTACAAGACAGGAAAACACAGTTATTCAGACTTGTGCAGTTGCTTGCTATAGCATTGCTGTGGGAGGTTAGAAAACTTGAAATGTTGAACATACTTCGTGTTTAGGCTTTATTTTCTTGAATTTTTCAGTTCTTGTGTAATTGAGTTGTTGACTTCTAGTAATGTACTTGGTTTTCTTGGCTGATATGGTGTTATCAGGTGGCTTTGGGTCTTATCTTTTGGGATTGAATAAGAGGACATATGAGGAGGCAGGAGCTGACACAGAAGGGAATTCACCTGGGAGTTATAAAGAACCTGGGCTTGATTGGATGATTGGCTTTCTTTTTGTAGTTAGCTTTGTTGGCTTGTTGGCTTTGATTCCTCTCAGAAAGGTGGGCTTACACTACTTGATCGGTTATGTCTTTCTTCATGAATTTCAATGTTAGAAAGTCTTCATTCTCATTCATGCATTTCTTATCTTTTTGGCAGATTATGATCATAGATTATAACTTACGTTATCCAAGTGGAACTGCAACTGCTGCTCTCATCAACGGATTTCACACTACTAAAGGAGACAAGATGGCAAAGTAGGCACTTCTTGGTTCTTGCTATTATTTGTTGAATTCTTTCAAATTTTAGTGGAGTGACCAAGTTCTTTGTACTCTTCAAACTTCAGGAAACAGGTCCGTGGATTTATGAAATTCTGTTCATTTAGTTTCATATGGAGTTTCTTCCAGTGGTTCTATTCTGGTGGAGAACAATGCGGATTTGTCAATTTCCCCACATTTGGGTTGAAAGCTTGGAAACAATCGTGAGCACAGACTCTTATTCTTTGCAAGTTCAGCTCCTCTAAGTTTGATGTCTCCCCAATAAAAACTAATTTGAAATATTGAATTCTGCAGATTTTACTTCGATTTCAGTATGACTTACATTGGAGCAGGAATGATCTGCTCCCACCTTGTAAACTTGTCATTGCTTCTCGGAGCAGTGCTTTCTTGGGGCGTCATGTGGCCACTAATAGGTGCAAAAAAGGGAGATTGGTTCCCGCAAAGTATCAAGGAAAGCAGCATGAAGAGCCTTAATGGTTACAAGGTATTTTTATGAAAGTTCCTTTTGATACTCGTAAAAACAACTCAGTTCAGTGTTTTTCTGTTCACGTCATCTCCAAATTAAACTATATGATTCATGTTCATCTGCAGGTTTTCATTTCAATCGCTCTTATTCTAGGTGATGGTCTCTACAATTTTATCAGGACCATTTTGTTTACCATTAGAAGTATGTATTATGCATTCAACAAGGAGAATCTGAAAGCAGGTGAAAAAGCAATTTGCACGAAATGTTGTCGTTGGCCTTTGTAAACAAATTGATTATCAATTTTACTGAAAAAATCTGTTTCTTACAACAGTTTCAGACGACAAGAATCAACCCTTAGATGATATTAGAAGGAATGAAGTATTCATAAGGGAGACCATTCCTTTCTGGGTAGCTTGTGTTGGCTACATGGTTTTCTCCATTATCTCTGTAATTGTCATCCCAATCATGTTTCCTCAGCTGAAATGGTACTATGTTCTTGTTGCATACATTCTTGCACCATCTTTGAGCTTCTGCAATGCTTATGGAGCTGGTCTAACTGATATGAACATGGCATATAACTACGGAAAAGTAGCTCTCTTCGTGCTTGCAGCTTTGACCGGGAAAGACAATGGTGTGGTTGCTGGACTGATTGGATGTGGCCTCATAAAGTCGATTGTTTCCATATCCTCTGACTTGATGCACGACTTCAAGACCGGCCATCTCACCCTAACATCGCCACGGTCCATGCTTGTCAGCCAGGGCATTGGGACGGCCATCGGCTGCGTGGTGGCTCCTCTCACATTCTTCCTCTTTTATAAGGCCTTTGATGTGGGCAATCCGGATGGGAATTACAAAGCCCCTTATGCAATCATATACAGAAACATGGCAATTCTTGGTGTGGAAGGCTTCTCTGCTCTGCCTCACCATTGCTTGCAACTGTGTTACGGGTTTTTTGCATTCGCTGTTTTGGCCAATCTGTTGAGAGACATAATGCCGGAGAAGTTTGGGAAATGGGTTCCTCTACCAATGGCTATGGCGGTGCCTTTCCTTGTGGGAGCTTACTTTGCCATCGATATGTGTGTGGGGAGTTTGGTTGTTTATGTTTGGCACAAAGTCAATAGCAGGAAGGCTAGTTTGATGGTTCCAGCAGTTGCATCTGGTTTGATTTGTGGTGATGGACTCTGGATTCTCCCTTCTAGCATTCTTGCTTTAGCTAAGATCAATCCTCCAATCTGCATGAACTTCTTGCCTACAAAGAGCTCGTGAGTCATTAAAAGCATACCACAACAGTAGTTCAAGTTGCGAGATCTAACTGGTAAGGATTTGACATGTCT
Organism: Sesamum indicum; assembly: GCF_026168435.1. NCBI lineage: Eukaryota > Viridiplantae > Streptophyta > Magnoliopsida > Lamiales > Pedaliaceae > Sesamum > Sesamum indicum. The sequence continues at coordinate 11,699,714 of NC_142660.1, read as the reverse complement.
AGAAGTTAGAGCATAACATAATTAGATATTCAGAAATAAAAATGCAGTTTTGGATTTGACATGTCTAGAAGTTAGAGCATAACATAATTGGATATTCAGAAATAAAAATGCAGTTTTAGTACAATGACGTTCCAAGCTAGTGCAAGCCTTAACCTATGAAGGTCAGTGTCAACATTGTATCTTTTCAGCAACAACAGTGATTATACGAGAGCGAAATTTTTACTAACACAGATTTAGTTGGAAAAGAAACACCGAAGACAATCTACCATTTAGCATGCGCTATTAATCAAAAACAGTAAAGGAGAGAAAAAGTACCATGTGAGGGTACCCACAACCTCTACCATTTAACATGCGCTATTAATCAAAAACAGTAAAGGAGAGAAAAAGTACCATGTGAGGGTACCCACAACCTCGGTGCCGCATCCCATAGATTCTCTGCTTTATCTTATTTTCTTCTGGTCCGGCCCTGCCAGAAGCAACTATCTGAATACGAAATGCCAATATACATGATGAACGTGATGCAAGTTGAAGCACCACTAGGATTCCATAATGACGGTGATCGCTGATGAATTGTAAGGCCACACTCCCATTTCGGCACAGATACTATCAACTCAATGTGTGGTAATGCATCACCACTCTTGGTGCCAGTTGTTTTCATTGCACCAGTGCTAACTTTTAAGATTCATGCATATCTATATATGTCATTTTCAGCACAAATTCTTTTTCTAATAAGACCAAAACTCAGTTTAGACACAAATGAAAGAAGATTAAGCAACGTAAGATAGGACAAAGCAAAGATAAGAATAAAATACAAAAGATGAGGATGGATAGAAAACACTTCTCTTCAAAATAGCAACCACGAGTAGAGGTGAGACATTTCTCACACAAGTCCTCCCACAAATAAGCTTTAGCCTAAATTGAATTCTGATCTTAAATATTAACGATCCAGGAGCAACCTGCCTTGCCAAGATTACCATCTTCAACACTGATAAAACCCTGAATTGGCTATAACATTATGCACAGCACAGTACATGCATAAAGGTTGGCAACATGGTAATCTCTTTCTTAAGAGAAATATACACTAGTTGGTCCTAAACAGGTGTTGCTGCTGAACTTTTTTTCCCAGTTAAAGCATACAGTTTAAAAAGATATCGAATAAGCACAATATGCAGGTTCAGTCTCAGGTTGAACTGCCAACGGTCCAAGACTCCACCACAACTTCAAATTCAATGACATAGCAACAATTTGAGATCATATCAAGGGCATTTTACGATTACATCTGATACCTCATAGCTGGAAAAAGAGCAAGGTTGACTTCTGCAGTGCCAGAGACATGGTGAAAATATATGCTATTATTAATAATTCAGTCAAAGAATTCCTCCAAATACAGAGGCAAAACGTTCACAGATTGCAAAAGATAAAATATCAAGACAACTAGAGTTACTTGACTGAACTCTGTAATTTCGTTCTTCAGCAGGGTTGAAGCATTCCGGAACTTGCTATAACATAACTTCATGTCATTTTTCAAAAGGCTGGTGATATTACCAGAACACCTAGTTGCTGTCAGAGAACTTCCAAGAATTTCCTAAAATGGCTCATAACCTTAGTTCAAATTGTTAGGTTTGTGATGATTCATACAGCATATCTCTTTTCATCCAGTCCCATCTCTTCTTTCTTAGTTAGTGTGAATTTACCAAAGCTCCATTATTATAAAATGTTGACCAGAACGACAAATTCACGCCCATCAGAACAATCATAGTTAACTCTGAAATTTTCAACACCATATATAGATCAGTACAGTGCTAAAATGGTACTCCATTGCTAAACAAGACTCACAGAGAAACAGGACAAAAGAGGAAAATTACTCAAAGTTACAACAGAGATTTGTCATCAAAATCGTAGTTATGATTTTTCTTTTTTTGTCTGATTTCAATCAATGAAACCTGTTTTCTGAAACACGGCGTTGCGGACGCGGCGCAAATCCCGGCCCTTCAGCGTCCTCCCTGCTCCTTCAAACACCGAGAACGTGACGTGCGACCTGGCAACAATCACGTGTGGCGGCACCATCTCTTCTTCCCCTTCAACCTCATGATCATCCTCCGCCTCATCAAACCTCCCCAAGTTGTCATTTTTATATCTCCCGCGAAATTCCTTCGGCCACAAAGGGATGTTCACAGGAGCCGAATGGTTAAACTTCGCCAGAATATCCTCCTGCCGCGTCGCCGACGGAATTATCTTAGGGTTGAGGCTGGACTTCCGGCGGATGAGGTGATGGACGTCATCGGAGAGGGCATCCGCGAGACCGGATTTCGCCGGATTGAAGCGGTGGCGGTCGGACGGCGGAGACGGGGACGGGTTGTTTGAGTAGGAAGAGGGGTCAGAGGAGACGGCAAAGGACCAGACAACGTCACTCTCGTGGAGCTCAAGCGGGTCCGGGTTAGGGGTGGGGGCGGATTCTGGTTGTTTGATGAATCCGAGGAAGCGGAGAGTTGAGGATGAGGAAGGGTTGTTGCTGGCCATGGGGATTGACCCACTCCCCCTCTCTCCCAACAACTCCTCCCCCTCTTCCTCAACCAGCACAATTTCATCTTCTTTTTTTTTTTTCTTTATTATTAACAACTAGATTATATGTATAATTGAATTTTGTTATCATTTATATTTAAAGTAAAAAAAATATATTTTTAACCCCAACAGACTTAATGCAAGTTAAATAAAATTTTTTATAACTAAATTATTTTCATGCATTGTCAGGAAGTATATTTTCATTGTTATAAGGATAATTTAATTTGAAAAAAAAATAATTTTATCTGCAATAAATAAATAATAAATCTAAATATTAATCTTTTATTTTTATTAACATCAACAAATTTAATGAATTTAAATAAAAAATTTATTTATGCAAATCTCAAATATGCTAAATGTAATATTTTAATCACATAAAATTTAATTTAATCATACCAAATATAAAAAAGAAGAGTATAATTATATATATAATAATATGAATTTTGTTGTGAATTTTTGTGGTGATGGGAATGTGGAGTATAATAATATGAGTGGTGATGGAACAAGTGGATGAGGAGAATTGAGGAATGAGGTGTAATCTAAGTGGCCACCGCTTATTTGTTATTTTATTTATGTACAAAAAATAGGTAAGAAAAGTATAAACATCCATTCCTAATTAATACCCATACCAATTACCAGCCTTCACCATCTCAATACACCTTTCACCCCCATCAATTTTGAAAAGTGGGAAAACGGTTGTGGGCTTGGGCTTTGACAAGTCTCCACGTTTTTACCTTTATCTACTTAGCCCTTAGCTTTGTCCCCATGGCCTGCTTACCAAATGGGCCTATGTTTAGTACTAAAATTATAGGCCCGGATTCCAACCGTTTCTTTTAATTTGATAAGTATTATGCGAGAATTACATTCACACTCCATCATTTATGATCTATTTATATAAACTTCCCACATCTTTTGTATAATTGCATATATACCCATAAAAATATCAGTCTTATTTATATAAATTATTTCTATTTTTTAAGAAATTACACATATACTCCCTAATAAAATATCTTTACACAAACTACCCCTACAATTTGACTGTTATAAATGACTTTTGTAATTATAAAAAAATATAGGAGTAATTTGTATAAACATACCATAAATTAGGGGTGTAATTGTATTATTCTATCGAATATAATTAATTAGTCAAGTAAAACAAATTATATTCCATTCTAATACAACATAATTGAAGGAGTAGTTGGTTTGAATAGGTAATATTATCTTAATGTTGATTTTTTTTTTTAAGACAAAAGATTCATTTTTCCAATCTTAAGGGGTTAAAGCAGAAAGTCAATTCAACAACCACTTTAGGTCATACCACAATTTTTAGACTGATAAGGAGTCATTTTTCCTAATAAATTTTCCTTAGAATCATAAGAACAGGGGATAACTATACCCTTTTTTTAAAATTTGATATAATTACATGTAAATTCCTATAATTTAAAAATTTATACCTGATACTTTTGAGATTTACTTCCGTTTAACAAAAATGAGATAGAAATTCATGTTTACCCTCGATTGACTTATTGCAGGTCAAATAAATATTTTTATGATCAAATCACCCTTATACATCTTCATACGTTAATGCATATGAGAAGATATATCTTCATCATTATAAGAATAGTTTAGTTACAAAAGATTTTTATTTAATTTGTAATAGGTCAGTAATAAGTCCATTGAAGGTAAATATTGATCTTGATTCAATTTTTTTTATCGATATTAACAAATTCAGTATATTTTAAATAATAAAAAAACATATTTGTTAGACGAAAGCAAACATAAAAAATATCGAACATAATTTTTCAAATTATAAAATATCTATACGTAACTATACTTGAAAAGGGGAGTGTAGGAAGAGTGAACGGATTTGTTTGTCTTAGTTGAAATATCACACATCTTTACTTTTCAATTCAAACGGTCTCTAATAAAGCCTTTAACCACAAATGACTACAATTGTATTCCTTTGAAATGTATGAGACTTACACTTAACAGTTTGTACATGTGGTGGAAATCCGTGTACCAATGATATTTCCTGTGGGCTGTATCTACCCAGTGGTCCCACTCAACACTTTGTTTTTTTCTAAAGACTACCTTTGAAGTACGTTGTTTCTTTGGCGTATGATAAATAATATTTTATATTCTTAAATATTAATTAGATAATTATGTCAATATATAATTTAAAAGTTTAAATAAATTAATTTAGTTTATTAATTGATAGAATAACATCCTCAGAAGTTGGTGGATTTCGACTTATAAACTTAAAGTTTTATGGAGCCTCAACTTCACCAATAAAATTAAATTTTATTGGCGTATCATGTTTGTTATGATCAGCACTTTATACTCCTTATTTATCATTTATTTATACAAATTATTAATGTCTTTTTTGCATAATTACAGAAACAACTAGCCAAAAAACAGAGATAGTTTATGTAATGATACTAATATTTTTTAGAATGTATGTAAATTTTTTTAAAAAGTGTTGATAATTTGTATAAATAATATTGATGTTTTTAATAAATATATTATATAAAAAAGGTAGGAATAATTTGCCTTAATTTATATATATGCAGTCCAGATAAATATTTTACGTCTACTTGCACCCGTATAAGTTTGTTTAGCTGAACTTTGAGATTAATATATCTCAGTGATTGTGATACAACAATTAATTTAGAGCCCTAATAATGATTTCGAACTTTCGAGAATAAGGCAACAATCACGACAGGTGGGTTTGGAGTTGGAAACATAAGGGCAAAGCCCCGTGAATTTCTTCGAAGTTGGGGGTATTACTACAAAATCTGCATATTTATATATCATTCGTCATTCCATAGTCTTCACTCGCTCTTTGGTCAAAACGGCAAATTTGGTGAGAGGGGGGAATTCTCGGTCTTCTCTCTCTTGTGAGCTCTTACGTTTGTTTGCATAATCGATTCGAATTCTATATGTGGTGATCTTCTGTTGAATGTTAATCGTGGAGAATTTGTGTTGATCGTTGAGGTTTCTGTGCAGTTCTAAGGAAATAATGGCGTCAGATCCGAAAGTTCACCTGTTTGAGGAGGTTGCCAAGCATAACGAGGTTAAGGATTGCTGGCTTATTATTAATGGAAAGGTAAGATTGTTTTCCTTTTTTTACTGGAAAGAGTAGTATTGTACTCTTACTACTGTTGAAGCTTTTTTGTTTGCTATCCTATTATTATTGTCATGTCTTTTGAATTCTTAATTGATGATTACTGTCTTTATTAAGTTTTAAGTCCTGATTATTTTAAGTAGCATGCGTTTCATTTTCAACTTTTATGTATCAATCGTTGGAGTATGATGGAGTTGCTATCTAAATTCATTCTTGTTTGTGTTTCTTGACTCGGACTGATGTGTGATACTCTCAGTATTGAGTTTATCAGTTGGTTCTGTATTTTTACGAATTCAGTGAGTCATGTTATTGTCGGGGGAGGATAAATGAGATGATACATACACAAGATTTTGAGGCGTAATTTCAGTTGGATAATTGGTAATCAGATGCTATTCCTATTTACAGGCAAAAGTTGTCCCATTGGATAAGAATTGACTTTTATTCTTTGCATGCACAACACAATCCTTTCATCCTTCTATTTTCCAACTGAGGAGCAGATAGTGGAATTACTTTTGCAGGACTCGTTTCCATAAAAGCAGTCTCTCTCGCTGCAGCCCACACGATCCAGGAATTGCATTTGATTTATTAAGTTTCATATATGCTCTTCTGGAACTAATTAGGGTTTTAGATGGAAAAATTCAGTTTCTAGTTCCTGACTCGTACACTTTAGAGGGATATGTAGTTGGATATATATGTTGACTTACGGGTTTTTCTTTGAGCTTCTTGTCCATAATTTCCCTTTCCTGAAGTAATATTGAGTTGGTGAATATTTGCTTAGAATTTTAATTATGCTTTCAGGTTTATGATGTGACTCCGTTCATGGATGACCATCCTGGAGGTGATGAAGTATTGCTAGCAGCAGTAGGTAATGTTGGACTAACCCTTTATAAACACTCCTCTTCATTGTATAATTGCTCTTTCATGAAAAGACAATGTGCTTAATTACAGGCTCTTCATCCCTGATTATGTTTGCAATTTGCAGGAAAAGACGCAACCAATGACTTTGAAGATGTTGGCCACAGTGATTCTGCTAGGGAAATGATGGACAAATACTACATTGGGGAGATAGACATGGCAACGGTTCCCCTGAAACGAGCTTACGTCCCCCCAAAACAAGCATCTTACAATCCGGATAAGACGCCTGAGTTTGTGATTAAGATTTTGCAGTTCCTTGTCCCTCTCTTGATCTTGGGTTTGGCCTATGGTGTCCGACACTACACCAAAGAGAAATGATCAAGTTGAACTGGGATACACTTCATTATTGTTACTTTTTAGAATTCCTCTTCACAGTTGTGAGAAAAATCTCAGTTACTTGGGAATAAGCTGAATTTCAGATGAATTTCCTCTTTAGACAAATCCTTTTCCCCTGCAATGAACCTAAGATCCTCCTTACCAGTTTTGTGTGGTTTTCAATGAACGTCTTAACAGAACAGTCAGAATCCTTCAAAATTATCCTTTCTTATCAAACTATGAGTAATCCATATCCCCATTTCCTATAATCTGGTATAACAATTGAGTTAGCTAGACGTGACTCTTTCGTTTTATTTTGGGAGAGGAATTCAGCACGAGCCGAGACAAATAAGGTGCAGATGAGATTTTTCAATCTGTAGTGTCCATGGGCAGGATAGAATTTCACCAATATTTTGTCATCAAACATAACATCGTTCACAACAGCCTGTCATATTAGCTTTGCTACTTTGCGCAAAGCATGTCCCTAGTTTGTTTGCGGAGAAAGATTTTAGGAACATTTTTTTCTACCATACTTAAAATGAATAAATTAGCTGACTGAAACCTTTTACGACACACATCATAACGGAGTCTCTATTTTGTCATGGAGGGTCACTACCAAGTCGTGTGCATCATCAAGGAGCTTCCACACATCAAGATGCCCAGCCATTGCGTTGCACTCCCTTAAAATCTCATCCATGCTATTATACTTTTCTATAATTTGTTTCCTCCTTTGCAATACGGAAGCTGCAATTGCATATAACAATAGATCATCGGTTGGGGGTGCTCGTAGCCTTATCCTGCTCCAAGCAGACTTCCCAATTCCCGCCCTAATTGCAGCCTGATCAGCCCAAACGACTTCCCAAAGGCACAACGTCTGGTCAAACGTAAGTTCCCTTCTAAATAATACTACCACCATTCTGTACACGAAAAAACAATCCTCGGCTTGAAGTTTTTCCAAGTGCCTGTAAAGATGCGAGTCCTTGTACTTGATGATTTTAGAAACGATGTTCAGCTGCCTTCTGATTCCAACTTCATCGAGCCTGAAATTGTGACGGGCCTTCTTCATGAAACCCACAAAACACCAGAAAGCTTCGTGGTCCTCTGTCATCACAGAAATTATGGGAGAAAGTAGATCACTCATTCCCTGGCAATAGCCAATTTCAGGATCATAGAGCGCGTAGGCCTCAAGAACAGCAACTAAGCGAGCAGCATGGAACATCCTGCCAGGATCGAGGTGATCATAATCTTTCAATCCAACGACCTCAGCAGCACGACGTGCTTTGGCATCCGATACTGCAGCCTGTACTGGGGAGTATGTTTGCCATTCTGCATCAGCTCGAATAGCATCTAGGCGGATAATTCGCTGCCAGGTGGCAAAATCTTCTCTACTGCAGGGTTCTGACTGGATTTCCATTTTCGAGGGAGACAAATCCTCCTTTAAGGGCAGGTCAGCATCATTATCCTCTGCGCTTACTGTAAAGTTGAAAGTTTGACTTACTTCAGGGTCATCGGAGGAGTCAGAGTCCAAAGAATCTGAGTCAGAAGCAATATTTGAATCTGTAATTCGTTTTGACCCTGCATATCCATCCATCATTGAGCTGGTAGGCTGGTCTGCTTCCTCATTATACTGTAACCCTTCCTCACTGGAAAGGGATTCTCTGGCACTCACAACGTCTTCAGAGTCGGGGGAACCCATGCCTTCCGTGAGACTTCCACTACCAGGACTCCTATATTTAAGAAGTCGCCTACATTGTCTCCGTAATTTTTCATATTCCTTTCTGCATGCATTATTAGAATGCCCATAGGAAGTCAATATGTAAGAAATCTAAAAGAAAAACATCTGATAATCTAACTTGGATGAGGAAAGGAAAAAGGAAACAAGAAATCCGAGTGCGGACCAGGCACTTCTTTCTCTTTTCTTTTTTTATTTGCGCATGTGCATGTTTTTATGAGGAGATTGTGGTGGTATTTTGGTGCTTCAAACGCTTAAATAAGGGGAGCTGAAGTTTGTCGCCTCACCTTTTCTGAGTTGCAATGATATCTCTTTCTTCTTTAGTACTTGTCAAGTCATAGCTGTGAAAAGAAAAGAGTCAGCATCATTAGGTTTAGAAAAAGGAGAAAAGAAGAGAAATTGGTATCTGGATTTTTTTCAAGTACCCAATATACTAAAACAAAATAACAAGACTTGAAAACCAAATTAAAAGACATTAATGCATCCACAAGAAGCTTTATGAGTGCATTGTTCCCTCATGAGTGAAAAGGATTGCTGGAAAATCAAGTTGTTCACATATACTGATATATAAATTTCAAACTCTGAAACAACATTTTTGATGACTACTGTGAGTGCAAAAAGCAAATTAATTTCATCCCTAAGACCATAAAAAAAAGTAAGACAAAAATAAGGGGGAAGCAGAAGGTGCCAAAGAATAAAGATGAGGCTCAAAGGAGGGGAACTTTGTGATCATGACATGTCGGAAATTAAATGGTTGTTACAAGAAAAGATGAAGTTCGGAAATATAGAAGCCAAGTAAACACAGGAAAGTATTCCTGTTTTGAAATGATCACCTTGAGTCGAACCAATCCTTTGCCTTCATTATCTACACTAAAGCACTTCCAATAGAGACTTTCAGAAGTACAACAATGTTGGGTGTTTTATCAGGCATAAACCCAGAAGCATTTAACTATTAATGGAAATTCGAGAAACAAATGCACAATGCATTACAAGGAAAGTACTGACATTCAGATGCATACTCCAAGGGTGAATCAACTTACACTCCAAGAAGAAATGGCCAAACCTCAGCACGAATACTCGGATCAACACCCTGCATGAAACAAAACACAAAAATTACATTCAAACAGCTACTAAGAAAACTAGTCATTCAGATTTACAGAAAGCAGAGTCATATCCTAGAAAATATGAAGAAGAGCTTTAAGTTATGTGAAAGGGCAACTTACTCCACTGCGGACTTTCTTCAAGAATTTAACTCCATTGTCACGGAGTTTTCCATCTGGAGTGAACAAACTTCTCCATTGCTGAGGTGAGAGTACGCGTTTCCTTTTTCTGCGAGACCACGGGGATTTGAGACGACCCCTGAGAATTGACAAAAGCACTAATTATTCATCCAATAAATGAGAAGCCAATGTCAACAAAATAAAACGAGTCTCAGACATCACAAAGGAGGTGTTCATACAGCCTACGGACAATTTTTTTTAAGAACAAGGACTAAATAACAAACACTGGTTATCGAGTTTCATCACATGATAATTAGAAAGACAAAATCCAGTCAGATATGAAAAACACGTTTCTAGCTTATGGACCACATGAACAACTCAAGAAAAAGTCAATTTCCAGAAGCTTTCCAGCAGATTAAAATGAAGAGTAGCTTCCTAATTTTATACAAATATGAACAACTTTGAACTAGAGAATTTCTTTTCTTTCACTATAAACTGGTGCTTGAATATGATAGATATGCAAGATGTGATACAACAACAAAAGTACAGGTTTTCCAAACTCTGTCATACCAAATTCATATAGTGCTATACAAAATATCTAAATACTCAACCTGAAAAATCTACTGGTTCTCAGTGTTTCGCCACATCTATTTGTTCTGAAATACAGTATAGAACACCACTGTTTACAAGCAAGCCCAATCAAATTGTTTTTTTTACAGTGAAATCATTGAAAAATGACCATTTTATTGTTCTAAAGGTGCTAATTAAATTACAAGAAATATTAGCTCCGGAATGATATAGTAAGTTTCTGATTGAAATTTGAGAATCACAGCCTTATCTGCTGCAAAGATCACAAAGCAAATGAAAAAGTATGTGAGCACTAGAAAATGGAAAGCTATGTTCCTCTTCAAAAACTTTGATCCTGTTCAATCATAAATATCGTACCACTTGACTGTTACTGCAAAAGTCGCATCCATTACTAGGTAATGGAAAAGGAAAATCATGACATGTGTAGAAGGAAACCACATGGGGCACACAAAACACAAGCCAAATGAAATGCATAAATTGTATAACATACATTGAAAAGCAGTTTTCCAGAACATAAAATCACTATAATCGGTAATCCTGATATCAGATCATCCATATGGTCATTGAACAACCTATTCAATCATTACCTTGAAATATTAAGCAAGGCAGAGAATGGGATTAAGATATCCAGGAAAAGGATGTTTATGGGCAGAAATATTCAACTTTCTTCCGAGCATTCAACATCTGCAAGTCACTTGTATATTTAAAGTGTAAAGCAGGAGTTGATACAAGCTATTGACCTCCACCTTGCTTGAGGAAATTTGAGGGGAAATGGAAAAGATTTAGTCTCCACGAGAGAAGGTCAACCAACAATTTCCAGTTCAAGCAAGAATTTCTTTCTCATTTCGTTTCCATTTCCTCATTGGATTAAAGTGGAAAAAATAGATATCCTAACTTCATGAATTATTCTCAGCAGTTTTCCAATTCACTAGTACTAAAGCTCAGTACGTCTGTTAGACGCTGCATTACTCTTTACCCTACATCCAAAATGAGGACACAAGGTCTTCTAAGCTATCAAATACAAAATGAATTTTTCAAAGTCCTCAGCTCATCTTTGACCACCAATCATATGAATGCTACTAACTTACCTAGTTAACTTAACATTAATCTTCCTCATCCACCCAAACTAAACTGAGCTTAAACGCCTAAAATCATTGCGAAAAATGAAGAGATGTGAGAAATGGGATTGGGCTGCGTGAATTAAAGATTGAGCTGAAGAATAGGAGGAAATATAAGAGATTAAAGAAAGTAATTCTTCGGAAGTATAAGATTAAGATCTGAACTTAAATCACCAAACTACACCACAGAATGAGACAGGAAAATAAAAACAATGACAAGGGAGTAACTTCAAATAGAGTAATTTTAAAGTGGGGAAAGAAGAGACTCACCGATCAGAAGAAGAAGGACAAGAAGAAGCTGGTGAGGAGTTGGAGGAGGCTACTACGAATAGAACCGATCTCAAATGAATCCACGATGAAGATGGCGACGACGAATTTGAGGATGATGATGATGGCGAAGATTTTGACGATGACGAAGTCTGACTTCGTCTTAAAGCTCTCATCTATAAACTGTCTTTTACTACTACTTGGTTTTCTTTTTACTAAATAAATACTGTGCCTAGGGTTACAACACCTGATTTTCAGAAATTTTCTGCGATAACTTGGCACATATTTCTCCTTTCTTTTTACCTAGCGGTGTAGAAGACAACGGCAGCTAATGCGACGCCAGCAAACACCGTGAAACCGAGGATTACGGCGCCATTTGCCACCGCATCTTTCCAGACTCCTCCTCCGCCACCTCTGATGAACACCGTTCTGCTTAGCCGACTGATGGTGCTGCCGATGGCTGCAACCGGCGCGGCCCCGGCGGCAAGCATGGGAAGGATGCCGGATTGACTTATTTGCCCCTGGGATGCCGCAACACGCCAAGTGGATTTTCCACCATCAACCAACTGAAAACAGCAACTGCTTTAATGTTTTTTTCCCACTTTATAAACTTTGCTTCCCTTTCCTTTTCTCACTTTCTTGTTTTGTGCTATTTATTGGTAGTTTCTGTCTTTTCTCTCACTGATCTATCTACTCATTTTCTCTCTCTAGAGAGAGCGTTTAGAGAGAGGGAAAGTAAAGTAAACCCAATGAAGACTAAAGCTACTCTCCGCCAAATCCAATACTTAAATTGAAAATTGTTGGGTAAAAATACTCTCCCTTGGCAGTTGCGACGAAATAATTGAGACTCAGGTTCCCAGGCACCACGACGCCGTATAACTCCAAGTTGGTCATCACCAAGTTTAAATAGTTATCATTATTATCAACAAATAATGATACTCGGGATATTCTAATATACTTTATTTCACTTCACATCTCCTTAATAATATTAATATTCTACCTCATCTCATATTAATAACATTCACCCCACCTATCCATTTTCTATATACATACACATAAAATAAGATTTATGATAATTTTATTTATTTTTTAATTTTGATTCTTTATAAAATTACAATTACACACCCTGATGGGATATCCATGAAATTCAAACTCAAGAGTTTTTGTAAATTAAAGACTGTAGATGTAAATATCCGATATTTCTTTATTTCCCAAAAAAAAAAAATCAAAATCCAATCATGTGCATGTGGTTTAAAAAATGGTAGGGTTAGGCATGCATGTCTCACAAGTTATTCTATGATTCCAACTCCAAATCACAAGCTAAGAAGTCCAATTTCCGTAGACTAAAATCACAATGCTCCTAAGGAAAACAAGTTGTGAGTCGTCTTTCTTGTTGAGTATGAACAAAAATGAAGCAACTCATCATTTCTGTGTATAATAACATTTTCGGACGCGAATTGTAGTTCTATGATGTTAGAGGTTATGGGTTCAAACCCCCACTTTATGCGTGTGACGTTGTTTCTACTGAATAGTAGATGGTATTTCTACTATAATAGTAGACATTGGATTTGATATAGTGTATTTGATATGGTATATTATAATGATTTGTTAGAGATTAATATCCGATAAAAATAATTATAATTAATAATAATTTATCACTCTTATTCGAAAAATGAAAAACTTTACGGGACAAAATGATTTGGAAGAATTTGGAATGCAATACTCATTTACTTGAAATTCAAGCGAGATACGAATAATTGCTAGTTAGGATCATGTGTTGATGGTTTTTGTCGCATCTAGCTACAACGCTTTCATCCTCATAATAAAAGTTAGTTTCAAAGCTAATCAAGTATTTACTTTAATTTATTTATAGCAATAATTACATCATTCTCTCTTAAAATTTGTTGTAATTATATATTGATTTTGAAAAATTATATTTAATACTCTTAATATTAATTTTCATTCAACAAATACATAAATCAGTTAGTAAAAATTTATAGAACTCGCCGACATAGTGAGAAAATTGAATGCAAGTATTGAGGATTAAATAATTTTTTTCTAACAAACTATCTTTATATAAATATGTACCTCATCACATGTATTAATGCAAAAAGATGTATAAGGGAAGTATGGTGAGAAAAAAATTACTTGACCAGCAATAAGTATGTAATTAGTCAATCGAGAGTATATATAAAATTTTCATTCATTTTTTTTTTACGAATACATCAATAATATAGTAAATTTTGACCAATGAAAAATCTATTTATTAAAAATAAACAAACCAATCATTGTAAATATAATTTATTAAAAAAATTATATATAAGTACATCAATTTTTTTAAAAAAAAAATAAGGATGTAATAAGTATCCGTATTTATATCTTGAGAAGGGAAGCGTGGACAAGTGTTGTTCTATTCTCTTATTGTTTGTTTATGTTCCAATATCCAACCCTTATTGTTTTAGTGATAGGGCGCCCCATTTAGTTGACCACTAGTCCACCTCCACCATCATCAATTTCTGGACTTTAATCATTGCTCCCATTCTTGCTTTTTCTATTTTCTGCTGTTAATCCCTCAAATCTGGGAAATTTCAATTTCAGCATATAATACTTTATTTTACCAAATCAGATCATGATGAATATTTCAAATCCCTATGTTTATTTATGTTCAATAAATGCATAAATTTGAGAATACTTTAAAAGATAGTAATACTGTTTGTTTGGATTTAATTTAATAATAAAAAAATAAATAAGAATGGAATTATGAAGTCATGTAATGTGGGTTAACAAGGCCAGAAATGTGGGGAATGCTTAAGCTGTCATGAAATGTTATTTCATATCATATGCCCTGTTTGATAATCATTAAATAGCCACCACTAATTTCCTCTATTTTTATCCTAAACAATTTGAATAAAGAAAATTCACACAAACAGATCACTGGAAACTGGCAAACACAATCATTGGAGTTGTACACATGAATATAATCTGGTAAAAAAGCAATATCTTTTGGCTTGCACTGCACACTGATGACGGAAAGAATGATCAATTTTCAACAATTTAGACTTGATGTTTATTTTTAAAAGGAAGGAAAAAAAGAAATAAATAAAAATTAATTAAGTATTAAAGCAGTATCACTATTTCCAGGGTCTATTGTATTAAAAAATTATGGACGCTCATTTAGTATACTAATATGTGAAATTATTTTTCACTATACTGATATGCTTCTCTATTGTAATAGTAATTATGAATTCACAGTGGATTTTTCTGTGTATTTGTGGTTGGTAAGAATAGGGAGAATATGTCAGATTTTGGGGAGAGTTGGCAATTGTTCTTTCAACAGTGGATATTTAGAAACTCGAAAATTGGGCCTAACCCAAGGAGATAATGGACAACGTTGAGAAACGCACTCAACCGTGTTCTATTTGTTAATGTTGTCTACAATCAGAGAATCCCAGAAGATGATAAAAGTTAGCTGTGCTCCAACAGAACGTTGGGCTCACTCCTTCTGAAAAGCAAAAAAAGAAAAGCTGTCTATTAAAGAAAAGAAAGACCTAAATTTCGGTATCATTTGTAGTGGATGGTGGCCTAGCCAATGCAAAAGGTGGTAGATGATGATCAAACTACAATGCTCTGCCACGAGCAAGACTTGGAGCTAAGAACAAAATAACAGTCCACAAGCCTCAGAAATATCGAGTAGAGATTATTATTGAATTCAACAAGTCAAGCATGTCCATGTTTAGCTATTCATCATGGAGATTATTAAGGAGCTAATAGTACAGACAACAGTGATGTAGCAATGCCCTAGCTTCCTGCAATAGGATGTTTCATACTAATGATTATCCATCAAAGTGCACAGTATTTTACAGTTTCGAAGCAGCATCCTTGTCCAAGAACCATGTAAGCTCTCCTTCAGCCGAAACTTCACAACAGGGCAGGGGAGTTGAACCTGGAGTTTGTCCATCGCCCAATGCTATCTTAGTTGTATCAGCCAAATCAGCCCCAGTGATCACCATTGCAATCTCTGAAGCTGAGTTAATAACTGGAAATGTGAAGGTGATCCTCGGTGGAGGCGGTTTGGGAGAGTCAGTAATGAATGTGACCCACCGCTTCTTCTCATAGCGATGCTGGCGTGACGGGAACAGAGAGGCCACATGCCCGTCTGGCCCCATCCCAAGCAGCATAAGATCGAATTTTGGGAACCCAGTGACATCTGAAACAGGTAAAATTTTGCTCTCAACCAAATGTTTGAGACGCTCCTCATAGTCATCTGCTGCATCCTCAGGAGACTTCTTGTCATTGATAGCATAAATGTTGCTAGCAGGAATAGGTACCTAGCAGAACCAAGAAAACTGATGCTTTTAACGCTGTAAAATCAAGACAAACATTTTGTCATCAAGAAAAGTGAAAATCGGCTAATATCAGAGTTTAATTTTGTCCGTCCATTGCATCCGTTTTCCATTCATTAGGATTAACCATTGAGAACCTCTTTCATCTCTTTATTTCCCAAGGAAACCTATTCCTAAAGCACTAACCACGCCAAAGTATCAAAACTGGGAATTGGCAGTTCGTCAAAACCCCGCCTGCTTGGTACCTTGTCCGGTTTTCGTTGTGCTTTTAATAAAACTAATACAGGAATTGTGCTGGAAGAATAAAACTGATATTGTTGATGCTTTGATTCAGCAATCTGATATTAGTGTAAAGACTTCCAATTTCAATAGAAAAGTAATGTTGACATGATCGATCTTACCTTGGACAGAAAACCCCGGTAGGCAAGCAAGTAATTGCTGTCTTCATGATCCAGAGGAACCACTCTCTCATCCACCCAAAATATCAGCCATTTCGACCAATCAACAGAATCCTTGTATGGAGACTCTACTAGCTTCCTGCAACATCAGGAAAATTACAATAACACCTCAGAAAATGAGGCGCAAACTCTGACGCACGTACATACGATGACTAACATTGACCTACATTTGATAATCATTCTACTAGGGCAAAAACGGCGAGAAATTCAGGTTTACATACTCAATTCACATGCAAAAACTTTGGAAATCTATATAAAGGAAACTGCAGGAACCAGTTTCACTACTTTCCACCAAAATTAAAACATTAAAAATTAAATAGAACCCATCTGATTCAACAAATTTAAAACTTCTAAATAAGAACGGCGAGCCCATTTTACCAAATACGTGAAGTGCATCACAGATTCATAGAAACTGAGGTACCTTTTCTTTTTTGTTTTGATCAAGAAACTGATTACCTGAGTGTATCTATTAGGGTGCCGCCGGAAAGAACAACAGAGAAAGAACCCTTTTGTTTTACGTATTTTTCAGACAGATCGGCGGTGTATTTTGCCAGAGCCACGGCCACATCTTCCTCGGAGTCGAACTTTAGTACTTTTGTTTTGGTTTTGGCTGCCATTGATGCAGTTGGAATTACGAGTTCAGTAGCTACAATGAACGAGGAAAGCGCTGTGGAATATACAACGAGATACACGTTTTACTCTCGGTCCATTCAAATATTCTACAGGCCTATTAAACTCATTGGCCCAATATACTTAAGCTCAACTTATTGGGCCTCATTTATTTGAAGGCCCAATTGGATTGTCGAGAGAACATTTGTATTTTTCTCATCTTGCTCAAATTATCATTATTATGTTTTGTAATCTTTATAGAAATCTACATATTATAGTTCATATGGACGATCACAATATCAAAATAGACAAAATATTCCCTCATAATTTACATTAATTTTTTTTTACGGTGAAAATACTCATATTATTTATACCCCTAAAATATCTCTATTATAATCATTCTCCTAAATATAATCTGCATTATTATAAAATTTTTACTATAAACACTGCCCTAAATTTATGATTTTTATACTGAGTATAAAATATGTATAAACTTTATAAATTTATAATTCTTATATTTTTTAAGCATCTGATAAAAAATTAAATAAAATTTGCTTCTTTTGTTTTATATATTAAAAATATATTATCAATAAAAGTTTTAAATATTATATTGAACATATATATATTGTAAATATGCAAATCTATAATATAATAAATATAGTATTCTATATTTTTTAAATTAGTAATGATATGATTATTTTTATTATGTTGACATGTAATTGAATAAAAAATTATAAGTTATATAACATACTTTTCTTTAAAATCCATTATAGATTTTAGCCCTGGCTCTCCAGCCAGAAAAATTATTTCAGAAGAATTTAAAGACGCAGGTTATAGCCAATTCAGAGAATGGTTTTTTCAAAGCTTTGATAAGCAAGAAATGTTATATTTTCAAGATGAATTTTATAAGGTTTGCAAAGAAAAAAATGATTTAATTCCTTTTGTGACATGGTTTATTGATACATATGTCAAAAACTATATTTCTGTTATAGAAAGAAATTATAGACTAGAATCAGGGAAAGTTTATCAAGGTCTTTACCCTCCACAACAGTCTTTTCATATTGAAAAGAATGGAAAAATTTATAATTTTTCAGCCTTTTCTAAATTAATAGAAACAGACACTCTTACAGTAACCTGTAAGCATATTAATAATATGTTTGAACAACAAAATTATACAAATTTATTCCTTAATATTTTAGGAGAACAAATACAATCAATTCATAATAAAATTGAAATGATTATTAAAGCTATAAATAATATACAACCGGTCATAATAGAAACAAAATCTGAGGAAAAAGAAGCATCTCCTAGCTTTCAGCCTCCTCCAGTTATATCTGATTTCAAAATAAGGCCAATACATGAATTAGAAAAAATGCTTGAAGAAAAATTCAGTAAATTAAGTATAAAAACTCTTGATAAGGAATTACAGTATGAATTGATAGAAAATACTAATCATAAACAAGTTTTTAAAAACCAAATCAATAAAATTACTAACAAATGGGCTGATAAACCTATCCAAAGTAAATTCTATTATAATAGACCAACACCTATGGATGTTTTACATGAAGAATATACTGATACAATAGATATTAGTTATTCAGGTAATAAGATTTATGAATGGAACATAGATGGATATTCTAATAAACAGATTTATAATACGGTACATAGAATGCTTATGTATTCCACTATTTGTAAAAATAGTAATAATTCAGATAAAACTATTGCAGCAATGATTGTTGCTGGATTTACTGGACAACTTAAAGGTTGGTGGGATAATTATCTATCTCAACAAGATAAAGATAGTATTATCAATACTGTTAAACAAGAAAATAATAATTTAGTTGAAAATGCAGTTTATACACTTGCTGTTAATATTATTGAACACTTTACAGGAAGATTTAGTGATAATAGTGATACTATTAGAACTTTACTACAAAATCTAAGGTGTAAAACACTTTCAGACTTCAGATGGTATAAAGATACTTTCTTAAGTAGAGTAATGGAATTACCAGAATGTAATAATATACACTGGAAATCAAAATTTATTGATGGTCTACCTAGTCTATTTGCAGAAAGGATTAGAAAAAAATTAAGAAAAGACCAGATTAATATTCCATATGAAAGTTATACTTACGGAGCTCTAATAGATACTTGTATACAAGAAGGATTAGCTTTGTGTAATGAAATAAAGCTTAGTCAACAAATTAAAAAACAAAACCTTGATGAGAGGAAACAATTAGGACAATTTTATCAACAATTTGGTTTAGAAAATCCTACTACTAGTAAGGACCATAAAATTAATAAGCCTTATAAGTCAAAACATAGAAAATATTCTCAGAAGCATATAGAGAAAAAGAATAAAAGAAAAGAAGAAAAATCTCAAAGAAAACCGAAATATTCGAAATATAAAAATAGATATTGTAAGATTTGCAAGAAATCAGGTCATACTGCAAAATACTGTTGGACTAAAAAGAAGATTAATAATCTTGAAATATCAGATGATATAAAGAATATAATAATACAAACTTTACAAGAATCAGAATCTGAAAATACAGAAACAGAATCAATAAGTACTTCTGAAACAGAAGAAGAAGAAATATTAAATGTGTTAGAAAATGAAAATATTTCAGAATCAAGTTCAGAATGTGAACCTTGTAGCCTAGGACTAGCCTGTCCCAAAGAACTAAATAATATTAATAGTAAAAATGATATTGAAAAATCGGAATTGTATAAAATACTCTCCCAATTCTCAGAAATGAATATTAATGTTCTTACTTCAAATCATGCTTTTGAATTATTAAAAGCAATTAAAGACCCGAAATTAAGAATGCAAATTATTGATGAGATTAATACTGAATCCAGTACTTCTACTTCTTATAATACAGAAGAAGACTTAAATGGAACAATTATAAACCCAAAGAGATCATACAATATGAATGAGGTAATGAACCAACTTAGAAGTAAATATCAATATAAAGAAGATAATATATCTCTTCAAAATTTATATAAAGAAATAAATAATCTAAAAGAAGAAATTAAAATATTGAAAGATAAAAATACTATTCAGGAATCTAGAATTTCTGACTTAGAAAATATTTCTAGATTAGAAAGTAGATCTCAAAATGATAATAAACTAAAAATAGATGAGCATAGTATTTTCTCTGAAAACTTTTTATCAACCATAGAAATGGTTATATCCCAAAAATGGTATATAAAAATATCTCTTTTGATTGATAATCATTATACAAAATCATTTACAGCTCTTGTTGATAGTGGTGCTGATTTGAATGTTATTCAGGAAGGATTAATACCAACTAGATATTTTCATAAAACTAGTCATACTTTATGGCATGCTGGAGGTGATAAACTCCAAATACAGTATAAAATTCCTAAAGCTTTTGTCTGCATTGATAATAAATGTATTTCTCAAAGTTTTATTCTTGCTAAGAATATAACTAACCAAGTAATACTTGGGACTCCATTCTTACATAATATTTATCCAATAAAAAAGATTGATAGTAAAGGAATTATAGGAACTTTCCAGAATGATGATATATTTCTTGAATTTATTGTTGAACCATTTAGTAAAATGTTGCATAATATTTATGATAATATTAAAGCAAAACAGAATCAAATTAATTTCTTAAAACAAGAAATAAACATTATAACAATTGAAGAGCAATTGAAAAATCCTAAATTACAGGATAAAATTAGTTTATTAAAAAATCAATTTTCTTTGGAAATTTGTAATGATCATCCTAATGCTTTTTGGGGTAGAAAGAAACATATAGTTTCTTTACCTTATGAAGATTCTTTTGATGAAAAGAATATACCTACTAAGGCAAGACCTTGTCAAATGAATTCTGAATACTTAGAATTATGCAAAAAAGAAATTGAATCCCTTTTACAAAAAGGATTAATAAGTCCTTCTCAATCTTCATGGTCATGTACTGCTTTTTATGTTAATAAACATTCTGAAATTGAAAGAGGTATTCCAAGATTAGTTATAAATTATAAACCACTTAATAAGGCATTAAAATGGATTAGACATCCTATTCCTAATAAAAAAGATCTACTTGATAGATTTTATGATAGTTTAGTATTTTCTAAATTTGACTTAAAATCAGGATATTGGCAAATACAAATTAATAAATCTGATAGATATAAAACTGCATTTAATATTCCTATTGGACATTATGAATGGAATGTTATGCCATTTGGTTTGAAAAATGCTCCTTCTGAATTCCAGAAGATTATGAATGATATTTTTACTCCTTATAGTACTTTTATAATAGTATATATTGATGATATATTAGTCTATTCAAAAACAATTGAAATGCATTTTAAACATTTAAATATATTTAAACGTCTAATTATACAAAATGGTTTGGTAATCTCTAAGTCAAAGATGGAATTATTCCAGACAAGAATAAGATTTCTAGGTCATATCATTGAAAAAGGAAGTATTATTCCTATTAATAGAAGTATTGACTTTGCAGATAAATTTCCAAATGAAATAACTGATAAAACTCAATTACAAAGATTTTTAGGAAGTCTAAATTATATTGCTCCTTATTATAAAAATTTAATAGAAGATACGGCTATCTTATATGATAGACTGAAAAAGAATCCTAAGCCATGGACAATTGCTCATACAGAAGCTGTTAAAAGAATAAAATCTAAAGTTAAAACACTTCCTTGTTTAATGTTAAGTAATCCAGATTGGAAAAAGATCATAGAAACTGATGCATCTGATATAGGGTTTGGAGGAATATTAACCCAGATAAATCCTGAAACAAAACAAGTATATCTTGTTAGATTCCACTCAGGAAAATGGAATGATTCTCAGAAAAATTATGCAACTATAGCAAAAGAAATTCTAGCTATAGTCAAATGTGTTTTGAAATTTCAAGATGATTTATATAATCAAAAATTTGTGATTATGACAGACTGCAAAGCAGCCAAATTCATGTTTCAAAAAGATTTTAAACATGATGTTTCTAAACAAATGTTTGCAAGATGGCAGGCTCAATTAGCCCCATTTGATTTTGAAATATTCTATAAAAAGGGAGAAGATAATAGTCTTCCAGATTTCTTAACTCGGGAATATTTTAACAAATGACAGGCATGAACTCCCGAGGTCGGGGATCTTCCTCTTATAGAGGAAGAGGTGGTCGAGGCAAAATACTTGAGATTATATCTCAGAATGGAAAACAAAAGCTCATAGCTATGGATTTATCACAAGATCCTGAATACCAGGCATTCTTGGAATATAAGAAAGGTCAGCAATCTCAAACTGAAGGGAATGATAGTCCCTCGTATGCCAAAATAATTGGTGATGAAGAATCTGAATCCAATAATATTGGATTTTCATTATATTTCTTTTGGAAGAAAAAGATTTGAAATGGAAAAATGATCCATGGGTTTTAATGCAAAGGTATTTGGATAATTCATCCTTACCAGCAAGGACTTATAAGTCCAGATATTTTTATGAACAAATACTTGTTCAAAATGGCTCATGTGAAATATCACATTTTACGAGCACAAATAAAGAAATTTATAATTTCAGCAAAATGATTATCAAGAAGGTTATACCTTTGGAAGATTGGGGAATTTCTCCTATGAAAGATAAAGAAATTTTGATCAATAAATCAGCAGTAAAATATAATTACTGGGATTATTGTGATGCCTTTATGAAGGTGTTAGATTATGAGAATGATAAGCACAAACATTCCTGGTTTATAAAGGTTTGTGCCAATGTTTATAACACTGATATACCGCACTGGTTTATACACTGGTTTTACTATTTTGGTCCCACTCCAAATATTTTACCTGAGAAAATAAAATTCTTTTTTGATAAATGGGTGGATATTTCACCACAATTGATAAAGAAACAAGAAGCTAAACTGTTCATAGAGGGAATAGCCTCATGTTTCTTCTTCATTGAATTTTCAATACCTTGGATTTGGAAATGGACGCCAGAAATTGGTCAGACAGAGGCTGGAATTCCTTGCTTATACAGAATATCCCATATAAAATTTTGGGATAAGATGATGAAAACTGATCCTAATACAAAGGAAATATTTGGAAAAGAGACAATGGATCTCCTCCAGACGAAAATTAGCGTCTATGAAAATCAAAAGGAAGATATTGCTACCCCATCTCCTTTCGATCATATCTCAAGGAAATTCAAAATGAAGTCAGAATTTCTGACTAAGGAGCAGATGGTTGCTGCATATGTGGAAGAGATGAAAAATGACCTTATGGCACATTTTGGTGAGGATAATAAATCCACCAAATCAGATTCAACCATGGCATCCGAATTCATGCAAGATGCTCAAGATCCAAATGATGTGGAATTTGAGGATATTTTTGAAGCTATCAAGGAAACCTTGGTAGAAAAAATTCATAAGAAGGATATGGAAGAATCTTCCTCAAACCAGGCAAGAACTGGGAGAAAATCTGATTAAAGAAGGTATCAATGCATGATTATCAGTGTCAAATGACGCATTAATAAGCAATTAATAAGATGACGTAATCAATGACGTCAAAACAGACAAGAGGCCGGGAATCTCGGCTTTTCTACTATTCATTTTTGACTTTTAGTTTAATTATTATTGTAACTGTAGCACTTTTTCCAGAAATATCGGTCTTATACTGTGTAATACACGGTTTCTACTGTAGTTTGTAGGGCTAGACCCTTGTAGAATAGGATCCCTTGTATCCTATAAATACAGGTGTTTAGAGTGTTAAGGGCAGAACCTTAGAACCTTGGAAGAAATCTCTCTTTTTTGTTTTCTCTCTTTCTCTTCTGCTCATGTGTTGAGCAATCTTTTCTCATTGTAAATCTATATATTGAAATAAAAGAAGTTTGCTACATAAGGACTACTGTAAGTTTTACTCGCTTTATTTAATTTCTGTATTTTATTTATTATCTTATTTTATTGTTCATGGATAGCCTTATAGGCTAACCGATTCATGTGTTGATTCCTAACTGTTAATTACACTAGCATGAATTTGGCATCATGAATACTTAGGACTCATCAAATTTATAGGTTGGATAATAATAACTGGCCTTGACATAAAAATTATGTTCTAAATATATGGCTCCTGGTAAGACCCCGGTCATAGCCGTGTTGAAGGCGTTTTTAGGGGCAGTTTGGAGTATTATATTTGGATATAAATTTTATGAAAGGTTGCCGGTTATTCATTATCTTGTAAAATTATCCTATCCCTGCCTGAGAATAAAAAATTATAAGTTATATAACATACTTTTCTTTAATATTATATACATTATGTATTGACACATATTTACATGTACTTTTAACATAATTTATTTATTTTGTAAAATATATTTACATATATTGAGCTAGTAAATATTAATTTTTTGTGTTCCATTATTTATAAAATAATATAAATTATAAATATTATTTTTAAAATTTTAAATCACTAAAAAAAGTTTGAGGGAAATATTTTAATAAAATAAATTTAAAAAATAAAATAAAATAAAATATATAGAAGTAAGTGAAAATGGCATTTTTATTTTATCAATACTAAATTATATTGTTAGAAATGCCTTTATTATTTTTTTTGTACTTTAAGGACGTAAATAAAACAAAGTATATACATAATTTAATAGTGCGAAATATATCTAACCCTATATAATATGGAAAGATCTTACAAATTTATATTTTATACATGAATGAGCATGCATGTCATATAGCACGACAATGACATGCTCAATTTTATTTTATTATAGATCACACGACAACGTTCAAAGTGAGTAGGAACCAGCAAAAGACGACCAACGGTCATGATCCTTTATTGACATACTATCTGGGATCATGAGCACTAATTATATTAAGACAACATATAACATTAGAAGCTATCTACTTATTACATTTAGGAGCAAGTTTGGAGGCAGCATCCTTGTCCAAAAACCAGGTCAACAGCACCTGCGCCTTCACCTCAGAGCAAGGCAGCGGCGGCCTAACCGGAATATTCTCCAGAGTAATAGCGACGGCGTCAGCTTCCTCCTTGTCCGTCACCACCATCGCGATGTTGTTGGCGGAGTTGATCACCGGAAAAGTGAAGGTGATTCTCTTCGGCGGTGGCTTCGGGGAGTCGTTAATGTATGTCACCCAATCAGTTTTGTCGTAGCGCTGGGGGCGGTTGGGGAAAAGAGAGGCGACGTGGCCGTCGGGGCCGATTCCCAGCAGCATGAGGTCGAACTGGGGGAAGCCGGTGGGCGATAATGGGAGGACCTTACGTTCCACCAGTTTCAGCAGCTGGAATTGGTAATCTTTGGCCACAACTTCCGATGAGGGGCAGTAGTGGATGGGATAGATATTGCTACTGGGGATTGGCACCTGTACAGACCAATGAATCACTACCCAATTTTTGGGGTAAATGTGCTATTAAGTTATTTTTTGAGGGGCAAAAGATTAAAATAAAATGAGTTCCCAAGTAAAAATTACTTTGAAACATCATGAAATGAAATATTTATAAGTTTATGTATTGATGTAATTTAAATTAAATTAAATTGTATGTTTTCCAACGACATAGACAAATATGTTTCAAATGTCTTTGGCTATCCTTTAGATATGGAGAAATTAAAAGCCAACACAACATGCACGATATTCTTTCATATTGGTTTGGTTTGTGAATACGAAGATAATTAGACGAAATCAAATTTCAAGAATACTAAATATAATCTTTCAAGCGTCGACGTTCGATGTGTAGCTATAAAACACTTAATGAGAGAGAATTATAATTAGCCCTAATTAATATTAATTAGTGTATTAAAACTAATATGTTTTTGTCTAAAATGTAATCTTGATCATTCTGATCTTACCTTGGAAAGAAAGCCGTTCCATGCAAGAAGGTAGTTACTATCAGGATTATCCAGAGGAACCACCCTCTCGTCCACCCAAAATATAAACCATCTCGACCAATTCACAGTTTCTTTGTACGGAGATTGAGTCAGCTTCCTACAACATTAAAACACATATGCAAAAAACAACTATATCGATCAACGCTATATATATATATATGTATGTATATGAGCAGATACCTAAGTGTCTGTATTAGGGTTCCGCCGGAGAGAACAACGGTGAAAGAACCCTTTTCTAATATGTTTTTTTCAGAGAGTCCGGCTACGTAGGGCGCTAAGCCCATCGCCACGTCTTCCTCTGTGGGCAAAATTATTACATTTTGATTTCGCATTTTGGGCGCCATTGCTGCAATATCTCTCTCTTTCTATGGCCTATATATGTTTGTTGTACATGCACATGATTCTACTCTCCTCTGTTCTTGGCTATTTATAGCCTCATTTTAGGGTTTAGTGTTGAGAATATTAATTAGTGTGATGTTGGGTGGGCCTGGGAATCATTATTCACTTAACCTTTCTCATAATCTGCATGCGTCTTATCGAATCAAGGGAAGGCGACGTCCACTAGAAATATACGCATGGTATCCGGTTACAGAATTTCGCACTTGTAATAAAGTTGGATTCTTTTCAGAAATGATATTCATTTTTCCTAATGCAATTTGGAAGGCAAGAGAAAGACGGGGTTCTGTGTTTGAAGCGAGCGATTGGAAGTCATCGACGGCATCATCCACCTCTATAAGGGTGTGTTCTTGGATTCATGGATTTGGATTTGAATGAAATATTTGGATAAAGGATTTCAAATTAATTTAAAATTTATCCATATTTCACCTAATCTCAATATGTGTCAAGATAAATTTACCCTATACTTAATTAAGCTAAGGGATAATTACACTCCACTCCGTTGAGGTTTGATGTAATTACACCTAGACCTCCTGTGGCTTGAGAAAATGTATATAGTACTCTTGAGGTTTGGTTCTATTTAACAAATAAGTCTCTCGTTTAGTCAAAATTCACTGAATTTGTTGATATTAATAGAAAAATTGAATGAAAATTGATGATTTAACCCCAATTGATGTATTACTAATTTATTGTTGCTCAAATTAATTTTTTTCGGATTAAACAACCCTTATAATGGTGAAGACATACCTCTTTATATGTATTAATACGTGAAGTCAGTAACAAGTTAATTTATTTAACTTATTACTAAGGATAATTTGATCATAAACAAATTTATTTAATTTACAATAAGTCAGTAATAAGTTAATTGTGTTTAAATATAGATTTTTTTTATATTTTTGTTAATATCAATAAATTCGATAAATTTTAACTAATTGAGTAACTTATTTGTTAAATGGAAGCAAACTACATAATATTTACGTATAATTAATTACACTAAACCTCAAGTTAGGAAAGTGTAAGTATCCCTTAAGTTAATTACATATACATAACTACTATATACATAAAGGTAATTATTGAGATGCATAAGATAAAATGCAAGTATTTCAACTTAAAATATATACACAAATAAAAATATTTTACAAATCAACATTAAAACAAAAAGAAAAACCCAATTACAAAGTGAGTGAAACATAAAATAAGATAAATTACAACTAACTCCTACGACGTTTGATATAATTATAAATATTTTTTTTTATTTGAAAAATTATCAATACTTTTTTTGATTTTAATTTCGTCTAACAATTAGCTCATCACATTAGTATACATTTGATTTCCATCACTTTTATGATGTAATGACCAAAATGTTCTCTAGTTATGAATTATAATTTTACATATTTTTTTATATTTTTTTATGAATTAGAAGGACCATAAGAAAAATTTTACCTTGTGAGTGTTTTTTATATTTAAAAATTTTCAATTTTTTGAGAAAATGAAAAGATAGATGATATGAATGTGGGGAGTAGGATAAGATAAATATAAGAAAAGGCAGGCAAGCCCAGATGGAGGAGGCACCATATCATTGGTTTTTCTACTATTATTGCTCTCTTTTATCCACGAAATTCGCATAAACAAAAGAAAAAGGGGGAATCTTGATTTTATATATGATTAAAAATCTACTCTTATTCTTTTGACCATTAAAAAGAAAAAGAAAAAGAAAATTGATTCTTATTCTTATATATCTCCCAACTTCACAATACCATTATTTGTTTCAATAATATGCCTTGTAGATTGTCGCAAGGAAAAGGAAATAAATTTCAAATAAAAATCATTTGAAATCATTCATTTGGTGCAGACATGCTTGAGTAGTTGGGTTCATTTTGTAAATTGCACAAGAGGCAGCTTCTGCCCAATACTTATTTGGCATGTTTCTGGGTTCAATGACGATTGTGCTATAGATCCACAAACATCCGAGTCTATTAACTTCAATGGATATTGTCATTGTCATTAATTTCTTAGAAAAGCTCTTTCTCGTTTGTGTATCATAAAGGTATCCTTCATAGAGTTGATTATGATAGTTTGGCAAGTAATTATTTCATCATTCTTTCTTTGCTCATCATTTTGAAGCCATCAAACTTCAAATGCTCAAATCTCAGATGTCATAAACAAGATTGTTCCTTGAAACTTCAAACACATATCAACTTCATTTTGAATATTTAGCAAAAATATTTTTATAATGTTTGAATTCGTTTTCTGAGTGTTTTGTGGAAATAGAGAAAGAAAAATAAAAATAAATAAGTGTGTGTTAAAGATAATATGTATGTTTGAAAGTTTTTTAAAATAATTTAAATTAAGTATTGTATGTTTGATGTTGTATTTTGGAGATAAAAATTACTATTCATTATCAAATCATATTTTTTTTATATATATTTATATATATGTATGTGTATATATACATATATGTAATTATTTATGCTAAAATAATTTAAAATATTGAGATAAAATATTTTTTAATTATGATAGACCTTGGATATATTTTGACTCGTAAATATTTCTTGCACATTTTACATGGTTATTATCGAATACATGCCCAATTTTACAGTGGATTCAAGCAAACCAATATCTCATGCATACAAGAGTTACAAACCAGCAAAACGACCAACACTCATGATCCTTTATTGGGACACTAATCTAGGATCATGATTATCCCTCATATTACGACAACATATAACATAAGCTATCTATTTTTTATTAAAATTAGGAGGAAGCTTGGAGGCAGCATCCCTGTCCAAGAACCAGGTTAAGGACACCTGCGGCTCCACCCAAGAGCAAGGCAGCGGCGGCCTAACCTGGAGCTTCTCCAGAGTAATAGCGACGGCGTTAGCTTCCTCCTTGCCCGTCACCACCATTGCGATGTGCTTCGCGGAGTTGATCACCGGAAAAGTGAAGGTGATTCTCTTCGGCGGTGGCTTTGGGGAGTCGTTAATGTATGTGACCCAATCAGTTCTGTTGTAGCGCTCCGTGCGGTTAGGGAAAAGAGAGGCGACGTGGCCGTCGGGGCCGATTCCCAGCAGCATGAGGTCGAACTGGGGGAAGCCGGTGGCCGATAATGGGACAACCTTCTGCTGCACCCGGTTGCTCAGCTGGTATTGGTAATCTATGGCCACAGCTTCCGAACAGGGCGAGTAATAGATGTGATGGATATTTTTACTGGGAATTGGCACCTGTACAGACCAATGAATCACTGTGCAACTTTTGGGGGAATGTGCTATTAAGTTATTTTTGAGGGGCAAAAGATTAAAATTGGAAGTTGAAACCAATTTTCTAAGTGCACCCAACAACATGAGCTCCCAAGTAAAAAATTCTTTGGAACATCATGAAATGAAATATTCATATGTTTTTGTATTGATGTAAATTAAATTAAGAAAATTAAATAGTATGTTTTGTAATGATATAGACAAATGTTTCAAATGTTTTTGGCTATATATCTTTTAGATATGGAGAAATTAAAAGCAAACACAACATGTTATTCTTGATATTAGTTTGGTTTGTGAATATGACGATAATTACACTCATCTCTCCTAAAATTTGATGTAATTATATGTAAATTCCTTATAATTTGGAAAAAAATTATTTGAGTTGAATAAGTCGGTAATAATTCAATCGAGCGTAAATATCAATTTTCATTTAGTTTTTCTATTAATATCAATAAATTCAAAAAAATTTGATTAATTGAAAAATCTATTTATTGGACAAAACCAAATATCAGAGGTATTAGATGTAATCTTTCAAATCTCATAGGGTCAATGTACAATTAAAAAAAAATTATGGGAGGAAAGTATAGCTATCCCTAATTAATATTAGTATACAAAAACTAATTTATTTTTGTCTAAAATGTAATCTTGATCATTCTGATCTTACCTTGGAAAGAAAATCATTCCGTGCAAGAAAGTAGTTACTGTCCGGATTATCCAGAGGAACCACCCTCTCATCCACCCAAAATATAAACCATCTCGCCCAATTCACAAGTTCCTTGTGTGGAGACTGAGTCAGCTTCCTACAACATTAAAACACAGCACCGAAAACAATCAAGTTTTCTTTTATAGCCTAAAACATTTTCTTCTCTTTATTTTTGAAAAATTCTAATGATAGCGATTAATGATGATTAAATGTTAAATTTCTTCATGTGATGCATGCCAAATTATATATATATGAAGACATATATACCTAAGTGTATGTATTAGGGTTCCGCCGGAGAGAACAACGCAGAAAGCACCCGTTTCTGATATGGCTTTTTGAGAGAGTTGGGATACGTAGGGTGCTAAGTCCACCGCCACGTCTTCCTATGTGGGCAAAATTACTACATCTTGTTTGGGCGCCATTGCAGCAATAGCTGTCTTTTTCTATGATCTATATATGTTTGTTGTAGATGCACTGACTCTACTACTTCTAAGCCTCAGCTATTTATAGCCTCATTTTAGGGTTTAGTGTTCATAATATTGTTAATTAGTGTGATGTTGGCTGGGAATCAATGATCACTTAACCTTTCTCATATCGAATCAAGGGGAGGCGACGTCCACCAGAAACATATGGTATCCAGTTACAGAATTTCGCACTTGTAATAAAGTTAGATTCTTTTTTTCGAAATAATGCAAGAGAAAGACGGGGTTCTGTGTTCGGAGCGAGTGAATGGAAGTTATCAACGGCATGATCGCCATCTATCATTTTTTTTGTTGTCTTTAATTCATGTTTCCTCATAGGAGTTACGCTATGTGTAACTAGTTTTCTTTTCTAGTTCAAGGGAAACACCGAACCCGTTTGTTATGTTTTGAAATTTTCCATTCCTTTGATCTCGCCAAATATTTCTGTCTTGATTTTATTATTTATGATATTATTATTATTAATATCATGATAATTGAATTTAGTATTAATTATTCTATTGATATCCATGAGTTTAAGGGTCAAATTCATTTTGACCCCCTGTGATATATGTAAATATCAAAAACCCCCCTATGAAAATTTTAATATCAAAAACTACCCCTGTGTTATGAATAAAATATCACACTGCCCCCTAGTCAACGATTTTAGTCCCATGAATTTCAGAAAATTTTGCACATTTAGTCTTTATTCATCTCTAATTACGTGTTAATCCCATAGCCTAGAAAAATGGTATCAGAGTCTAGGTTTATTGAAGAAATATATGATTATATTACATTTTGATATTATTTATCCACTAATGGAGGAGACTTTTCAAGATAAAATGGAACCGAACGAAAGTTCGAGTTATTGTAAAAATAGGGAATATTTCCAAATTCTGAAAATACAAAGAAGAGAATTTCTCATGGAAATTCTTGACAAATGTGATAACGGTCCCAAGAGGATTGATCCGAAGCTTCTCACGCCGGAAGAAAAACAAGAGTGGCTGAGAAATTTTGAAGTTTGACACGTACTATCGGGAAATGCAGTGAGACGTCTACACTCCACTAAAGTCCATGGTAGAATCCCAAGGAGAAACGGAACGGGTAAATTCCTACATAATTTCAATTCAAAAAATTATGACTGATTGGAAAGAACTCGAGCCGGATACATCAAAGATCTCCCAAGATCTGAGGGAGATACAAAAGACGGTTCAAGACTATGGACATAGGTTAATACATATACCTATGAAAATAGAATTTTTGAGCCAAAAGGTGGACGAGGTCCTTAAGATCCTTCCCGATCTACACAAGGGTCTCACAGATCTGAAGGCAGAAACCACAAATTTGAAGAAAAATCAACGAGAGAGCCCTGAGACATCTAGATCCAGACAGGAGCGAATCAGGAACGCCTTGGAACAGTACCTCTTCTACACCAGAAGGGGAAAGCCACGGAGATTCCAAATCCAAAGTCAAGAGAAGATCTGATCATTGCACCTATTAGATCCATAAAATAATGGAGATAACAAGAGCGGATCTATCAGATCTACAAGAATTGGCGGAATCTTTCTCCCAACTCGGGATTGTGGATTTAGTCAATATCCAAACAAATGAGATCACTCCAGCACTACCACCGCCGGAGGGAAGTACATGCTCTAATGATCCTCCACAGGATCAATCGATGACAGAAAGTGCAGATTTCCACACTAATGCCACTCCAACGTTTATGGGAACCAGACTAAAGGAGAATCCAGGAAGAAATCCAAAAAGAGTGCCGGGGAATACACCTTGGGCAAGGACCATGCTCCAGCCCTTACATCCATATGGGTCATACTAAACCTGGATATTATTGATTTTCGAAATACCGAGAAATTGATAGATGAATGGGTTGCAGCAATCAAGATAGCAGCAACTACCCTATAATTCGACAAAGAAAACTTCATGAAGCTTGTGGAGTTGAGTTTAGAGGGATCTGTAAAGATCGGATGGGATAATACCCAGAAGATACCAAAGCCAGCATCCTTGCCGGAGATTCAAAAGGTGCGATTGCAGACCGACTAGGAAGGCTTATCAAGATACATTTCATTGGAGATGGATACTTCGAAGGAAGTAGGGCAGAAAAGGCTAGAGAATATGCACAGGCCCTTTTCAGCCTTGAACTAAGAAGTATTTGCGCAGTAGATGAATATATCTATTGGTTTCGCAAGTATTTCTTCCAAAGCGGAGTAGCAACAGAAGTAGCAGCTCCAATGTTCTTCATAAAAATATGCAATCCATGGAGGGAAATGTTGATCCAATCACACAAAGTACTGGAAGGACAATTACATTCAGTTGCGCGAAGAATGTCTTTCCTTAAAGACAAACTGAAGGATTGGTGTTATCAAGCATCCATTTAAAAGAACATGAAAAGAATGAGAGGTAAAATCAAATGAACTCCTCTCTGTTGTGATAACAATGATTTTCCAACTATTATAGGAGAATCAGGAGAATCAAGGAAAAGAAGGAAGCAAAGTAGCGACTCCTACCCTAGGAGTTCCAGAAGAACCTTTTTCCAAACGGAGATCATGGTGGTCCAAATCCAAAGCCAAAACATTTAAAACTGGACAAAGATCTGGACCAACAAGGATTTCATCCCAAGGATCTAGACGAACAGAGGCAAGATCTACCGGAAGAACCCCAACAAGAAGAACTTTCAGACGAGCCCATACCCGAGCCAATGAAAGTTTCAAAGACTGCAATTGTTGGACCTGCAGAGCAAAATGACATATATCCCCCGACTGCCCGCAGAAACGTGGTGAAATAAGAAAATTTGAATCCACAGAAGACATCTTGGATGCAGTCTACTATGGTGACTTGGTACCCATTTACCAATTCGAAGACCTTCCATCAGACGAAAGTGTATATGAGGAAGAAAATAGAAGCTGATTTGGATGGATCTTCAACCGAGTCAGAGTAATTACAACGAGGGAGATATGCTTCAAACAATCGAAAGTCTATCAGGATTCTTTTTCAGAATGACGTGTCAAACAAAACTATGGAAAGAATCATGCGACAAGATTCTAACCTCAGCCCATACGATGGATTCAGGATTGGAGGAATTGAAAAAGTCCTGAACCAGATAAGACTGAACCAAAAGAAGCATCACATAATCTACAAAGTAAGTTCAGGTGAGTTTGCTATATCTATGGAACTTACTGGTGATGTGATGGAGATGCAGTTAATTCCTAAAGAAGAAATTCTTGAAAAATTGAGTAAACTTAGAGAAGAAGTAGCTATTACTATGAAATGGATCCACATAGGAACTATTGAAGTAGTAATAAAAGCAACTTTTAAGGAAGGAATTGATTCAGAAATACATTTATCAATAATGGATAGAAGAATCAATAACTTAAGAGATGGTTGTCTTGGAACAATGATAGAAAATTTGTATGCAGGAAAACTTATGTTTGATATTCATCCTAGGATTGCATACAACCTAGCAGACCAAGATTTCAGTAGAGTCTTAACCCTTCATCAAGATTTTAAAAGAAAAGATCTAATGAAAGAAGGAAATAGACCATATTCTATAACCTATAGAATTGCATATGCCCTTTCCAATACCCATCATTCAGATTTGTTTCTCAGGAAAGAGTATATTGAGATTCCTAGAATTTTCAAAGAGTTCGCTAAGGTAATGACACCAGACCCTATTAGGATACCTAGAATAGGGGGTGTTGATATTATTATAAAAGATCACCCAGTCTTAGATCGGACACATAGCTCTAGGACTGAGTTTAGTAGTCGAATGTCTTTTTCAGAAGATAGAATTACAGGCTACAAAGGAAAGGAGAAAGAATTACTAAAAGCTTTAACTTCTCAAGAGATAAGGGTAGATAACGTAAAACTTAGATGCCCTGAAGGATGGAAAGAAATACAAGTTATATTTGACATCACTAAGAAAGAGAATTATTTCCCTTGCGATGACTTATATCATTTGCAGCAACCTGTTGTTGGAAAATATGAGGGCATGCTAGAAATAGCAGGCCATGAAATTTTAGTTGCAGGTGTTGCAGGATGAGAAAATGAAAGTATGACTTTGAGGATAAGTTTCCTCGAAGATCATAAACCATGGGGAAGAAAAGGTAACGGAATGGAATTCAGTCTTGATGGTGTTACCATAAGGATTGAATGACGAGCCCCTTTTCTATATACATATCTGTTAGTATGTTATATGATCAATATAAGACAGAATATTTTGCAGCTTATATTGATTCAGGATTAGGAATTTGCATGACAAAACCTGGAGTATTTCCTGAGGAAGCAAGGGAAGCCTTACCCGGTATTGCAGGAAGGGATTTTTCACAAAAAAACCTGATACTCAATAAAGGAATACGAGAAGCCAAAATCATGATTGGAGGAGCATTTGGATCACCCTAGTTTAGGGTAAAAACACCTCTTATATACTTTAATGATACAGGTGCCGATATCTTGCTAGGTAACAATTTCATTCAAACATTTGCAAGATATATACAAGATAATCAAAGGAAACTGTTAATCTTTACTACTAACTGTAGTAGTGAGATATAGGTGTTGCGACGAGAAAAGGCATTTAATAGGATAATGCCAATATATTTTCGCAGCAAACGTGGTGATTTTGATGCCAAATTAACTCATCCAAAAATGCAGGATAAGAGAAAATTTGGTAAGGTTCTTTTGTCTTTCAGGCAACAAGGACTCATAGACAGCGATAGCTTCTATAAGGAATCCGAGGAAGAAATTCTGAACCTTAAAGAAACACTACTGGAAATAAAATCGCTAGATATTAGCGAAGAGAGCAGACTCTCTCTTGAGAATGTCAAGAGGCTCATCCAGACGAACTTCAATGAAAATCCTCTGGCCTGGTGGGATAAAAACAAGATCGAATCTACTCTGAAGATCAAAGATGAATGCAAATACGAGTATGTTCGATACAAACCCATCCAGATGAACATGGAGGATAAGAAGGATATGCAGATGATAATCAAAGAGCATATCATTCTTGGACTCATTGAACCTGGAGTCTCTACCTACAATAGCCCTGGATTTCTGGTAAGAAACCATGGTGAGATTAAGAGAGGTAAACCTAGATTGGTAATTAACTATCAAGGTATTAATAAGATATTAGAATTTGATGGTTATTACATTCCGAGTAGAGAACACTTAATTGATTGCATTAAAGGAGCAAAAGTATTTTCTAAATTCGATTGCATATCTGATTTCTATCAGATTAAAATGGAGAATGAATCAAGAAAATTTACTGCATTCTCCACACCACAGGGACAATATATTTGGAATGTGCTTCCAATGGGCTTAGCTAACGCACCTCAGATTTTCCAAAGAAAAATGAATAATCTTTTTAAAGATTACTTCGAATTCATGTTTGCCTATATTGACGACATATTGATTGCATCAAAAAATATGAAGGAACATATTAAACATCTTGAAATATTTTCTGATGCATGCTATAGGAAAGGTTTAGTACTTTCTGAAAAGAAAGCTACTATTGCAGTCAATAAGATTGAATTTTTAGGAATCCTTATTGATGAAACAGGAATTGAGTTGCAGGACCATATTGTGGAGAAAATCCGCAATTTTCCAGATGTACTTAAAGATAAGAAGCAATTACAAAGCTTCTTGGGAGTTGTTAATTTTGCAGGAATCTTCATTAAGGATCTTGCAAGATACAGAAAGGATTTCCGACCACTTCTGAAAGAAACGGAGAGTTCAAAGTGGAAATGGGAAGAAATCCATACCAAAAGGGTTCGTGAGCTGAAATAAGTCTGCAGTGACCTTCCAAAGCTTGTTATACCGCAAGACGAGGATTAATTGATAGTCTACACAGACGCCAATGATTACAGATGGGCGGCAGTGCTCATGAAGAAGATAACTACAGGGGAAGAACCCTGTAGATATACCGGAGGGTTGTTCTCAGAGCAACAAGCCAAAGTTTGGCACATAAACGAGAAAGAATTCTTTGCGGTTTGGAAGGCTTTCAAAAAATGGCCTTTATTCTTACTTGCTAAAGAATTTACTTTAAAAGTTTATAATACTAATGTAAAGGCTTTCTTAAAGAATAAATTAGAATAAAAAATAGAAAAAGCTCGTATATCATATGGCAAGCAGAATGCCAATATTATTGCTATAATATTGTCGTTATAAAATCTCATGAGAATGTTCTTGCAGATTTTCTGACGAGAGATGGAGGCATCTGAAGCAAACTCCATCATGTTGAGACTCAGACACTTTAGGGAAAACCTCGAGGAGCTTGACAGAAAGTTCGGAGAGCTAGCGGTTAATGCCTAAGTTGCCGGACAAATCCAAAGGGCTGATCTGGACACTGTCCAGGTCGCGATAAGGAGTTCCTTATTAGCATCCACCTCGCTATGGAACGACTTACGAGAACCAATTCGGAAGGCGTCACCTTCGGGGATGACTCACGAGTTGAGGGAGCATGACCCAAAACATGCCTTTAGAGTACAGGGCTCTACACTTGTAGCGTCGGATTCAAGTACCGATTGCACAAGGCTCACTAGACTCTGGTGAAACGGCAAGAATTGAATCACAGGAAGTGCAAACTCCTGTAGGTTCAAGTCAACCCAGCACCTCTAGGGTTAAAGAGGGAGAGATTAACCTTAGACCAATGACAGACACCTGTAAGGCTAATACTAACGAATTAATATCTTCTTCTGCTTGGCAGGATTATCAGCGTATGTGGAAAAAATTAATTTCCCGCAAAGGGATCAATCCAGGCAAGACCATTATCGAAACATCCGGAAAATATAATAGAGTCTCGATGTTAGAAGGGTCTAAACCAGAAGATGTCAGAGAATGGTATGATTTTGGAGCTCTGGCTTCAGTTCATACTATGTCACCGAGTTTTCTGGAAATCTGAAAACTTTCGGAGTGGATTAGTGGGGCGGTCTTTGATTCATGGCAAAACAACCCCCACTTGAAAAGAGGCGATGTTCTGGGGATAAAATTTGTTTCAGTAGCTCCAGAAACTGTAGGAAAAGGGTCTCATCCAGCATTCCATTTCATGAAGCTGCAGAGGCCAGACATGGTAGCTTTCAACAAAATCAAAGCTGCCTCAGGAGAAGCTCCCTTGGTATTAGCCATTAGTGAAGATAGTATCTCAACCAGGAGAGCTTGGGGACTATGGGTCTGTCTCACAGAGATGGACAAAGTCAAGTATCCATTCAAGATTTTCTCAAACAAAGTGAATGGATCATTCCTGTTAAATTTCATGACAGGAAAAAACACGGAGTTTGCTGAAAACTTATTCGAAAAGAAGAGGATGTTAATCTGGGAAAATAAGCTGCCGGCAACCGAAGCCACAAGGATGAAGACATGCAACATGTTGCATGTTGGGCAATGGCACAACCATTTGTGCCCTTGCTGCGAGAAACAAGAAAAACCCCTATTCGGGACAAAGATTCGGGTCACGAAAAATAAACCCGAACCGAACCAAGATAAGGGAAAGAGAAAATTTTTTACAAAGAGAAGTAAAAGTTAAACAATGAGGATAAGACTGTCGGCAGAAAATAACAAAAGCCAACAGTCAGCAAAGCAGCCAGCTGGAAATCAGGTGACCGACAAACCATTATGACATACAGCTGAAAATCACAAGGCGATGACGAACGCAATGACGTCATCACAAAAACAAGTTTGGAGTCCGAATTTCAAGTCCGGGGACGCCTATAAATAAAGATGCAATGAAGCAGAAGGGGATCATCAGAAAAACTTCTCCTACTCTTCAAAGCATTTGAGTTCTAAGTCTTTTTCAATATTCTATAGTGTTTTAATTTTTCAGTTTATGGGGGTTTCCCCAACGAGTCAAGCCCTCTATATCATGAGAGGCTAAACAGTTGTCTCTTCCAACGAAGGTATAATATCTATGTAATATTTTCTATATTTATTCAATAAAAGTAAGGCCTCTGTTCAATTTGTTTGTCCAAAATTTTATTAATTCCCTATATTGGAGTCCTTTTACGCCCTAAGGTAGGAAACAAAATAAGGCTGTGCTATTTTGCTACTGAAGGAGCCAAGTACCTGCGAACCATCTATTGCGATAGTGTGGTTGGGAGAAGCCTGTAAAATCTAGGACTTAGAATACCCGGAAGCAAGGCGGTCAAACCAAGGTATGAATTTATGGGGTCTTAATTTATTTCGGAAGCATGTTGGGCCAATTTTTTAGTGTTAGGGGTTGGTTATTAGAAATAAGCAAGTAGATATGAATAAGAGACCAAATACTGTTGAAATTTTGAAAAACTTTGGAACCATAGGTGTACTTTAATAGCCCACTCGCAGTCAAACCGCGTGTGGTTCAAATGCAGTGCGGAGGGGGTTTTTTTAACATTATTTTATATCACAAGGGAGGTACTTGATAATTTAATTTTCACAAGGGGTTTTTGAACATTTTCATTATCACATGGGAGATTTCTGGATTTTTCCCGTGAATTTAATGATTAATTACTTATGTGATTTACATAATTTATTTGTAAGGGCAAGAAAACTAGATTAGGTAATTAATGTTATATATCTCAATCAGATAAGGCACCAAGCAAATAATTTCTATCAAAAGCATATGGATGAATCAAAGTGAATACTTGATATAATCTATCCTATTTCAACAATACATAAGAAAAAATATTTTTTTCGTCCTTTTATTTTACCTCCTATTAATTTTAATACTATAAGTATATCTTTTATTTATGTAGTCCAATAAGTTATAAAAATAAAGACAAATAATCCTTCGGCCATTGGAAGTTTAATTTTTTGAAGATGGCATGGCCCCCGTCATGGATAATTTTTTTTTTTTTTTTGGGGGGGGGGGGGGGGTTGAGGGGGGTTAATCCTCCTATAGAGTTTTTAATTTCAGTTAAAATTAATTTTGATAGCATTTTTTAATGAATAATTTGATATGTTTAACAAAGTATATTGAATGTATATACTATTATAAAAGTAATATTTAATTATAAAAAAATAGTGAAAAAGAGACGAAATTTTCGGCCACTTTGTCAGTATCACTTTTGACAAGGGTTTTCATCACCTTGTGCCGAAAAAGAGAGAATTTCTCACTCATTTGCTTCATCTTCTCTCTTTTTCTTGAGTTTGATCAATGATGGAAATTATAAAGAAACGGAGAAAAATAAGATATATAGTGAAGAATTACAAAGTCATTATATCCCTCCATAATGCCCAAAGCAATAATCTTATCTCCTCTTCTTCAGTTTCTTACTCTCCATACTTTAGTAGCTTTATTTTTTTATATATTCACATCGATAATATCGATATTATCGGATACAACGATAATATCATTGTGTCTATGATAATAATAGCTGATATTACCAGCGATACCAAATCATCTTTAATAATATAAGGTATCCGACATTTTTATCGAATCGACATTGACCAATTCGAATATGTATCAACCAATATTATTGGATATCGATTGATAATTTGAACCATTCTCCATACCACTCTCCCTCCAAGGAAAGGGATAGTAAATGAAATATTGATGTCTTGGCTAAGGCAAATGAAATATTGATCTCTGGGCAACTTTAAAATTAACTCTTGACTTTTTCTATAATAAATTATTTATCTATATTAATATAAAATGAAAAGGCCCTCCACATTCACAAACGTCGATTAATGACATCATCGCACCTTTTTTAATTAAGCAAAAATATCCTTCAACTAATAAAATAATGAACTCATTTAACTTTTAAAATTTTATATTAATCGACAAATTAGTTTCATTTTTTATGTAATTTATTGTTTATTTATTTTACTTTTATTTATAATATATGCAGGTATGAATAGTGTGTGGCAATGGCTAGTTTATATATAAATGAACATGTTTACAAGACATGCCCAATTTTACTTTCGACACAAAAAAATGTAAAAGCAAACCATTCTCTCATGCATAATTGCATGAGGTTTTATTAAAAGTAGAGAGAGCAACATACTACGTAACAAAGAACATGATCCTTTATTATGACAGCGGTCCTGGATCATGATCATCGCTTGTATTAATTAAGAGAAGTTGCGCATGATAAATTACGCATTAATAGGTAGCTTGGAAGCAGCATCCTTGTCCAAAAACCAGGTTAAGGACTCCGCCTTCACTTCACCGCAAGGCAGCGGCGGCAGAATTTTAACAGGATTCAGCGCAATAGCGACGGCATCAGCTTCCTCCTTGTCGGTCACCACAATTGCGGTGTTGACGGAGGAGTTGATCACTGGAAAAGTGAAGGTGATTCTCTCCGGCGGTAGCTTAGGCGAGTCGGTAATGTATGTGACCCAATCCGTTAAGTCGTAGCGCTGCGGCCTGTTGGGGAAAAGAGAGGCGACGTGACCGTCGGGGCCGACTCCGAGCAGCATGAGGTCGAACTTAGGGAAACCAGTGGGTGATAGAGGGAGAACCTTTCTCTCCACCAGGTTTCTTAGACGGGCTTCGTAATCCTTGGCCACGGCTTGGGGTGAGCGCGTATAGTTGATGGGGAAAATGCGATCTTTTGGAATTGGCACCTGCACTTATCAAAAAACGAAATATAAAGGTTATTGGTAATGTTAATATTGAATTTTCCATTTCAAATTACGTTACATCTTTTATTTATTGTAATTAATATATGTATGATCGGTGATCTAATGATTTTGATTGGACCTTGGAAAGAAACCCGTTCCAAGCAAGCAAGTAATTGCTGTCTTTGTTGTCAAGAGGAACCACTCTCTCATCAACCCAAAAGATGAGCCATTTCGACCAATTCACAGTTTCTTTGTACGGAGACAAAGTCAGCTTCCTACAATATTAAACATCGATTGTACGAAAATATGATATATATATATATAACTTGATGCAAAACAAAGGAGTAGGTAGAAATGAAACATTATGTGGATGAGAACAAAATGAATATATATGTTATTATTATATATATACATACATACCTAAGTGTTTGTATAAGAGTACCGCCGGAGAGAACAACAGAGAAAGAGCCCTTTTCTTGAATGGTTTTGGCAGAGAGTTGGGATACGTAGAGTGCCAGACTCTCCGCAACATCCTCCTCAGTACTCAAAATCACTACATTTGGGTTTTGTTTGGGCATGGTTGTAAGAGAATGAGATGGATATATATATATATGTTGAAGATCGA
Source organism: Sesamum indicum (assembly GCF_026168435.1). Lineage (NCBI taxonomy): Eukaryota > Viridiplantae > Streptophyta > Magnoliopsida > Lamiales > Pedaliaceae > Sesamum > Sesamum indicum. The sequence goes on along the minus strand of NC_142660.1, from coordinate 11,657,592 downwards.
TGCACTATTTCATCCATCCACGCTCCACTATTTATAGGGCCATCTACGTACTCTAGGGTGTCCAATTGTGATCGTTATGACAATGGACTAGTAGTGGACTGGATTATCAATCAATTCAACTTTATCATCATATAACAAATGAAAGAATATTTGTTTAAATTAAATTTTTATTTCACTCCATCAATCATACTACAAGTACTATTATATTATCGGTCCTTTTAGTGCGAGGTACTAGATGCTTCACTAATGCTCTGATATGGAAAAATACTTAACTAGAAGTAGGATACGTTCGATGATTTTGAAAAATTAAAAAAAAATAATAATACAAGAAGAAGAAGAAATACTGATGTATTTGTGAAAAAAAGAAGAAATAATTACTATTTTACTCTTGTTGGGTTTTTTAAAAAATTAAAAATATGATAAAAAATGTGGTGCATAAAATAAATAATCCACAAGGCATATTAGTCCATAAAAAATATTTTATAATATTCTAAAAATATATATGCAAAATCTAAAAAGAAATAGAGAAAGGAATTCTTTTTAAATAAATAAGAAAGCTAATAGTCACATGCAAGCTTTGAAACAAATATTTATTTGATGTGCAATTATTGATTGTGGAGCTTGAGATTCTAATTTGCATAAATTTGTTGATTCACAAGTTTAATTTTCTTCGGTATCAAATTAATATTATTACCAATTAAAATAACGTCTACAAAAACATCACTTTTGTTGAACATATAAAAATTCACATGAAAATATAAAATGTAATGGGGTCTTTAAATAATAATTATAATTTAAATTGATTCACACTTGATGAGGAAAAATACATAATTACAGGAATACCCCCCTATTTTTAGCACTTTTACATGCATCCTATGACTGCACCCTATGACTGTGCAGGTGGGGCTCAGTGCACAGGTACAGCAGCGGCGGTAGCAGGCTTTACAGGGGGTGACGTGGCCCACTTTCATTAAGCCACGTGTCGCACACATAGAGGGTACCGTACAAGTATAAATAGCCTCATTTATGATTATTCAAACACGTTTTCACACTTATTTTTACCGCCAAATTTGTGATATCACTCGATCTCATTATCATATTTTCGACCCCACCTTTTCTAACTTAAGCATTGGAGGGTCATCGCCGAGGGCTTCTCGGCTAGTCTTACGTTTGTTGTGTTCTCAATATCCACTACAGATAACTGGAAAGAAGGATCCAGCGATCCGATCTAGCGACCCGATTGAAAAATTCTAATTTCACGGAACCTACATCTAACACTCAATACCAAAAAAGGAATAGTAATGAGAAGTGGAGGTTATTACCAGAAAAAGAATAAAAAATTTGGCTTACTTTCTTATATTTGTCTTACGTACCCTCCCTTGCCTTTATTTACCAAAAAAGAATAAAATAAAAGTTGGTCTACTTTTTTATCATCGGATTTGAATGTCCCATTCACTTCAAGCGGTGGGATTGTTGAGTACAACAACCTACAAAACATAGGTTAGTACGTTTGGACGATCAAAATAGTGTGGATGGAGTATTTAAAACTTTTGACCAAAAATGAATAAATTAAAGCTGGGCTTACTTTTTATATATTTGTCTTATCCTCCCCACTTCTTTTTTTTTATTTTTTTAATGTTTTACTTCCCCTCATGTATAATACAAATAAATATATATTTTTACTTAATACAATAACAATACATATCTTTAATATTAGGTTTAATGCAATTTACTCCTTGTGATATTATAATTACTATAAAAAAAAATAGTAATTTATCCCATTGGGAGTAAATTATTGTATTTTAAAAAGTATAAGGAGATAAATTATTATTATTTTTAAGAGATAATTAACTTATTTTACAATATTACAAGAGAATTACTTATATTTTATTCTTTTAATATAATATATTCTGATTAAACTAATCATTTGTCAATTGTGTGTATATCGAATTTGTATGATAAAAATTAAATTAATTTAAAGCAACAACTCCCACAACCAAGAAAAAATAAATAAATAAACAAAAAAGTGGAATCGTCACATAAAGCAACGACTCCAACAAAAAAAATTAATTAAATTAAAAACATAAGTGTTGAAATTCAAAAGAAATTGAATACAGAAAAAGGAGAAGAATTGGGGGAGAACGTTGATCTCCATTTCAGCAAAATATCTCTGCAATTTCGGTTACAGTAAAGAAAATGAAGAAGAGAGATATATATACACAAGCCACATCAGCTAACTACCTAGTAACAAACTAACAGCCTAGGCAATGAGGTGGCCCAATGAAATCAAGAATAAATGATGTAACAACCCACGTAGGCAACTCAACAAAATACAAAGAAAACGCATTCTCATAATGCGCTTTGTCCTTCACCCTGTATCCAAGAGTTCTTCAGCGTCTGCTTCATTTTCATCAAGGTGCTGAACATGCTGCTGCTGCTGCTGCTGCTGGAACTTAGATTGATGGTGAAGGTGATGACTAACTCCAATAGCCCCCCACAAGTGGGACTGAGATCGAAGGAAACCAGGCCCAACTTGAAAATAAGCGACACGAAGGATTTCAGAGGTAGAGATTTTGTAAAAACATCAGCCAACTGTAGAACACCAGGAACAAATGAGGGGGAAATAAAGTCATCCTTGTAAGCGTCGCGAACAAGATTGCAATCCAACTCAATGTGCTTAGTACGTTCGTGGAATACAGGGTTTGCCAAGATGTGCAACGCGGCCTTATTGTCACAAAATAATTCAACCGGTAGAGAATGAGGGACATTGAAGTCAGATAGTATATAAGAAATCCAACGAAGTTCACAAACCGTCGAGGCCAAGCTCCTGTATTCAGACTCAGCTGTAGATCGAGAAACAGTCGACTGTTTCTTAGTTTTCCAAGACACCAACGCATCCCCAAGGAATACGCAGTACCCGATAAGAGATCGTCTAGAATCCAAACACGACGCCTAATCGGCATCACAAAAGACACGAAGATTGAATGAGTTAGCAGCTGGAAATAGAAACCTTTAGAGGGACATCCCTTAAGATAGCACACCACATGTAACGCTGCCTTCCAATGTGATTCACAAGGTTGATTGAGGTATTGACTGAGTTGTTGGACGGAGTAGGAGATGTCCGATCGAGAAAATCCCAAGTAGAGTAGCCGTCCAACAAGTCTCTTATAAGAGCCAGGATTAGAAAACAGAGGACCAGATGCTGCAGCCAACTTCAGTCCAGGAGGAAAAGGACTCGACGCAGGTTTGGCATGAAGAAGTCCGGTGTCCCTGACGATATCCAAGGTATATTTTGTCTGAGCAATGTATAGACCAGATGAGCCACGAGCTATCTCAAGCCCAAGGAAGTATCTTGCATCGCCTAAATCCTTAATGGTGAATAAGTCATGAAGATAGCATTTAACCCGAGCAATATCATCAATAGAAGGACCCGTGATGATAATGTCATCCACATAGATAATTAGAGCCATAATACCTGAGGAGGATGGTTTCACGAACAAGCAGTGGTCATGAACAGATTGTATAAATCCATATGCAGTCAACTTCAAGGTAAACTCTGCATTCCATTGACGCGACGCCTACTTAAGTCCGTATAGAGAACATTGCAGCTTGCATACCATGTTAGGTGGTACTTCATAGCCTTCGGGAGGCACCATATAAATGTCTTCCTCAAGGTAACCGTGGAGGAACGCGTTGTTTATATCCAGCTATTGAATAGGCCAAGAATGAGCAGCAGCAATGGCGAGAAATAGGCGCACGGTCACAGATTTTGCTATAGGGGAGAAGCTCTCTGTATAGTCAATACATTCGATCTGATTAAACCCTTTTGCCACCAAACGCGCTTTATATCTATCAACTGTTCCATCTGCACGGAGCTTGGTCTTAAAGACCCACTTGCACCCAATAGCACGCTTGCCTAGTGGTAAAGGAGATACCTTCCAAGTGTTGTTTGCTTGTAAGGCCTCCAACTCAATGTTCATGGCCTCCTTCCACTCCTTATGTTGGACTGCCTCCAAAAAAGAATTTAGTTCCTGCAAGACGGATAATGAAGCTACAAATGATACATATGCAGGGGTGTTAGAATGCAATGAAGTAGGATGGTGGGCAGAACAAACAAAATCATTTAGCCAAGTGGGGTGTTTGGAAATTCTGGCTGAACGTCTAAGAAGTGAGTTATGGAGAGGAGGACTATTAGATGTTGAAGAGGATGGCTCAGGTAATGGAGAAATCGTAACAGGTTCAATCTGTGCAGGTACAGAAGTGTCAATAAAAGGAGAAGTAACGGGAAGAGGGCAAGGAGATGGTTGTTCTCGTGAAACAGTGGCTGAAAAGGGAAGATATGTTCATAGAATTGAACGTCTCTAGACACAAGGGTCCGGTTATTATCAATGTCGAACAACTTATATCCCTTTTGTGACATGGCATAACCCAAAAGAATACATTTGCTAGCCCTGGGATGAAATTTGGTCTTATGAGGATCTATATTGGTAGCATAACATAAGCTTCCAAAAATTCGAATGTGGTGATATGTTGGGGAAGTACCAGTTAGCAATTCGAAGGGTGATTTCCATTGAAGGATTTTGGAAGGAGTCCTATTGATTAGGTAGGTTGCAAGAGTCGCCCCAAAATTTCAGAGGCAACGAAGCTTGGAAGAGCAAAGCTCTAGCAACATTTAGAAGCTATCTATGCTTACGCTCTATCCTACCATTTTGTTGAGGAGAATAGGTACAAGATGTTTGATAAAGAATACCCATTTCAAGACAAAAGGTTTGACAATTGTTGTTCAAGAATTCAGAACCATGTATGATCTAATGACCTTAATTTCTCTGAAAAACTGGGTTTTGACCATGGACACAAAAGACTTGAGGACGGAAACGACTTGTGATTTTTGTTTCAAAAGAAAAGTCCAAAGAGAACGGGAATGATCGTCTAGAATGGTCAAAATGTAGCTACAATTTGAGATTGTTTGAGTGGTGTAAGGCCCCCAAACATCTAAGTGTATCAAGTCGAAAGGGGCCTTAGAGTGTGACGTGCTAGAAGGGAAAATGGATCTAGTTTGTTTAGCTTTATGGCATGTTTCACATGAGTCATCAAGAATCATAGCAGCTGAATTTAGAAAAGGGATATGTCTCATTACTAACAGGGGAATATGTCCCAATCTATGATGCCAAGTCTGCACATTACAGTGAGTATTCGCAGCATTATAAGATACAGAGGTAGAAAAAGAGGTATTTTGAGTAGACTGCCTAACAATGTACAGATTTTTGCATCTATTTCCTTCGATAAGGTTGGCTCTATTATGTTGGTCCTGCAAGATACAACCTGAATCTGTGAACTGAAATTTAAAGGGAGTATTGCGACATAGTTGACTCACAGATAACAAGTTAACAGAGAATGATGGAAGGTACAAGACTTGAGTGAGGGTGATGTGTTTGTTTAAATGAACTGTGCCAATATAAGTAGCTGTTTTATATGTGCCATCGGGTAAATGAATAAGTTTGGGAGTTGAATGTGCTGTGAATGAATCAAATAATTTGATGTTAGCACATATATGGTTTGTAGCTCCAGTATTAATTATCCAACAGTTCAAATCTATTTCAGAGGATCCAGAAAAGTTACCAGCAAACTCAACATCATCGTTGCAGACAAAGTTAGAATAGGCGGTGATAGGATCTCTAGCCACATTGTTCTTCTGCATCAGCTTAATAAGATCGGCCATAAGATCAGTCATTTGCTTAGCACTGCTAGTTTCTGCAGATGTGTCTTGTTCACTCACAGCAGCAGCAAACGGTTTCACCCCCAAGCCTTTTTTTTTCTTCTCATTCAAAACCTTGTACCAATCCAGTACACCATAAATCTGAAAACATGTGTCTGATGTATGCCCAGTCTTGTGACAATGCGTACAAGATAAAGTCCTTCTGTCCACATAAGTTCTCTTCTTATTTTGGAACCTGTCACCACTATTTCTGCCGTCCTTTGATGTAAATTGGTAAGCCATCTGCTGAGGAAGCGCAGCAACTTCAGTATTCACTTGCCTCTGATTCTCCACTGTGAACAACATGGTGAAAGCTCGTTCCAAGGTTGGTAATGGATCTTGCATCAACAATTGACTTCTTTCGTGGTCAAAAGTCTCATGGAGTCCCATGCGAAACTGCATCAACTGTACATGTTCATTTCTTTCTTCTATCGCCTTATTCACTGCACACGTACAACAGCCACAAGTACATCGCGGATTAGGCGCCAAACTTAGAAGCTCGTTCCAGAATTTCTTCAACTTAGTCACATAGGCTGTTAGTGATAGATCACGCTGCGTAATGGTGGATATCTCACGCTGGATCCGATATATCATCGGTCCATTACTTCTTCCGTATCGACTCTGTATCTCTAGCCAAAGTTCTCGTGACGAATTGACGAACATAAAGGATTCTACGATATCTCTCGAAATGGAGTTCCATGTCCAAGATGCAACCAATAAGTCCACGCGACGCCATTGCTCAAACGTCATTGAACCTGTATCCGGCCTTGGAAGCGTACCATCAATGAAGCCAAGCTTCATTTTCGTTCCTAAGGCGACATAGACGGAACGACTCCATGTTAGAAAGTTGGTGCCGTCCAGAGGAGAAGAGACTAGTGTTAAGCTGGAGTTTTCCGAGGGGTGAATATAGAGTGCTTCTTGTTCCAGCTGCTCTATCGCAGCTCTGCTTTTCAAACTTGAATCTGCCATATTTCTTCAGTATTGTGTTCAATGTAATCAATACGTATCCCAGAGACATTCATATAGAAGGCTTTGATACCATGTTGAAATTCAAAAGAAATTGAATACAGAAAAAGGAGAAGAATTGGGGGAGAACGTTGATCTCCATTTCAGCAAAATATCTCTGCAATTTCGGTTATAGTAAAGAAGATGAAGAAGAGAGATATATATACACAAACCACATCAGCTAACTACCTAGTAACAAACTAACAGCCTAGGCAATGAGGTGGCCCAATGAAATCAAGAATAAATGATGTAACAACCCACGTAGGCAACTCAGCAAAATACAAAGAAAACGCATTCTCATAATGCGCTTTGTCATTCACCCTGTATCCAAGAGTTCTTCAACGTCTGCTTCATTTTCATCAAGGTGCTGAACATGCTGTTGCTGCTGCTGGAACTTAGATTGATGGTGAAGGTGATGACTAACTCTAATATAAGTTGTTGTCTAAGACAACGATTCGTTCCAAATTTGCAAATGTTTTAATTTTACAGTATCCCTGCAAATATTTTTATCAATAATATTCATATTAAATTACAACGACCTCTCTGAAATATGTCATAATTACAAATAACTCTTTATTATTTGTAAAATTATAAATACTTTTTTATAATTATAAATACCCTACAATGAATTATCACAACGAGATATTTATTAGCGTAATTGTAAATTTTAAAAAAATATTTATAATTTTTAAAATAATAAAAATAATTACAAATCTCAAAATAATCCATTATAATTTATTCTAATATTTATATAAAAAGGCCTTTCCTTGCTACTCACGAAAATAATGAATCTGATGACAGTATGCAATTTTTGGCAGTAGTAGTTGAGGTTGGTGAGGAGAGAGTAAGTCGTAGCTCCTCAAAAACGTCAATCACTTGATTTGGTAGTGATATAATAATATTCACTGCCAATAATTTTTTAAACATGAGTCTTGTTATCATATTTTTATTACTATTTATTATTATTATTATTAAATCTAGAATAAATTATAATCATGTTCATTAAAATTTGACATAATAATAAATAATTTTATATTATTTAAAAAATTATAAATATATTCTCATTTTAACATTCGCCTGACAATGAGCTAATTCATTTAATTTTTTGTAGGTTCTTATCTAATAAAAAAATATTTATAATTATGTCAGACTCAGGAGGGGGGCAGCTATAATTTTTTCTTAAAAATATGGCGGTTTATTATTAGATTCCAGAACAAAAGCTTGTTATTTTGAATTCTGTAATTAAATATGTACATAATTCGTTCTTTAAGACTTATGAATTGGTTACGTGAGAAAACCCATACAATTACATCAGTGCAGTTTGGAAGCCGCCTCTTTGTCCAAGAACCACGTTAATTCATTCTTCGCCTTCACCTCGGCGCAAGGCAGCGTCGGCGAAACAACGGCGTACCCCAGTCCGACGGCGACGGCTTCAGCTTCCTCCTTGTCCGTCACCACCATTGCGATGTCGGAGGCGGAGTTGATCACCGGAAAAGTGAAGGTGATCCTCGCCGGCGGCGGCTTGGGCGAGTTTGTAATGAATGTTATCCACCGCTTTTTCTCGTAGCGCTGCGGCCGGTTGGGGAAAAGCGAAGCTATATGGCCGTCAGGCCCGATTCCGAGCAGAATCAAGTCGAACTTGGGGAAGCCGGTGGCGGATAGAGGGATAATTTTATCCTCCACCAGTGTTTTCAGGCGGACTTCGTAGTCAACGGCGACTTCCGCCGGAGATCTTTTGTAAGTAATCGGGAAAATGCTACTCCGAGGGATCGGCACCTGCGGACGATAATTAATCGTCATTAGACAATAACAACAAAAGACATATATGAATTGAATTTTCTGTACAACTTTAATTGTTTATAAATAACTGAAGGTCGTCGGATTCTAATCAGTATATACTATAATATTTTATTTATTATTTAATTAAAAAATAAAATAAATTTAAGAAAATAGACTTTCAATGTGCAAAAATAGTTAAAGAAATAATAAAAAAATTAGTTATTTATAGAAGAGAAAAAGTATAAGTAAGCGCATTTTAGTCCAAACATTTTTTGTCAACTAAGATTAATTATTTTAACATCCTCATACTTACAATTTATTTCTCAAATGAAGAAGAATAAAAAAAACACATTTTTTTAATATGATTAATTATTCCTGTTTTCTTCTTGTGCATAATAAAGATTGATAATTTTCTTTCTCTTATTCGTATTTTACTAACAAAGATAAGCGACTTGATGTTTAATTTTATTTTTTTATTATTACAGAAGAAGATATTTTTACCACATCAAATATATTTAAATTCTAAACTAATATAGAATATATGAATAATTTTTAAATTAAATCAACAATTACATTCAAACGAAACCAAAAAAAAATCATTAATTATTACAAAGTAGAAATATATGTAGGTTTACCTTAGAAAGAAAAGCATCAAGGGCCAATTTGTAGTTGCTCAAGGGGTGATCCAAGGGAACCACCCTCTCATCCACCCAAAACATCTCCCATTTTGACCAATTTATTGTAGTATTATACGGAGTCTCCACTAATTTCCTAATATCCAACAACATCAAATCAGATCATCCCAATTTACAAATCATCATAAAAAGAATAGCCACAAACTTGAAGAATGTTTTGCTAAGCTCTAAGCAATTAATCAGAATAGGGCAACATTCAATTCCCACTAAGCCAATTTTAGGGTTCATGAACTTCAGAAACATTACCTTAGTGTATGAATGAGGGTTCCTCCGGACAGTACAACAGAGAAAGAGCCTTTCTCTTTAATGTATTTGTGGGAAAGATTGGCTGTGTATTTTGCAAGAGCCACAGCTACATCTTCCTCGGAATTAAATTTTCTTACAGTGGTTTTTCCATGAGAGGCCAAAGTCAGAGATGGAAGAGCAAGAAGAGCTATGAAAAGCAGAGGTAGGTTCATTGTGTTGTGGCTTGGTTGGAAGCCTAGGCATGGGGTTAAATAGATAGAGAGTGATGTCATTACCAAGATTGTGGTAAGATGATTATAGGTCATGTGTGGTAATTGAGGAATATATTGTCCTAATATGATAATAGGTGATGTGTAGTAATTGAGCGAGGAATGTGTTGTAATCTAGAAACAACTTCCCAGAATATCACATATGTAAAGAAGCATCAACTAATATATGTACAAGAAGCCAATCTATAGCCAACATTCTGTTTAGATACAAAAAAAGACAATGTAATATCTGAAGATCAATTACTGCCCCTCCACCCTCTTCTCTCTATATAAAATATTATATATTATTTCCCTTTTAATGGTGTATATAAATCTATTATGTTTAGAAAAGATTAATTAAGACTTGGGGGGTTTCTCGAAAAATAAATTCGTTATGTTTGGTTTTGTTTTTAACTTGTTTTAGTGTGGTTTATGGAGATAGAGAGAGAAAAACAAAGATAAATAGGTGTTAGTTAGAGATAGTGTATATGTTTGGATTTGTTTTTGGAGATAATATAAAATATGTATATTATATTTGATGTTGGTTAGTGGGAGAGAAAATTACTGTTCATTGTCAAATCATATCTCTTTTATATGTATTTATATATATATATATGAATATATGTATATAATTTATTTAATTGTGAGTGGATTAAAATAAATAGTATTTTTTTAATTATTTTTGTATGAAAATAAAAAAATATAATTTATATAAATACACTTTTATAAATAATTAAATGCACTCTAGTAATCCATTAACAATATTTTTGTTAGCCGTTCTATGCAAGGTGATAAATTTAAATATATTATTGAAATAATGTATTATATGAATTAACCGCGTAGAATTGACATACTATTTTGAATTTTTTAAATTTTCTAATGATGTAGAAAAATATTACATACAAAATATTAAATGGTTAAAATGAATATATTTATATTCAAAAATCAAATACAAACCTTTAACATGTAAATCAACCCTCCAATGCATCCTTCATTTTTTATAATTTTGAAGATCCACAAAATCCAGTATTAACTAATTAAAATTTATAACTACATATTGCAATGGTTCGGAAAATATATTTTGGATTAATACGGAGTAGTGTTCAATTAAACTACGACAATCAGTTCACATCAGTCATTGAATGATAAAAGACGCACAAAATCATGTTCCCGTTATAATTGTAATTAACATATGACAACAAGTGACTGGTTCATATATTCTACAACAATACCACTATAAATTAAGGACCGTCACGTCGCCGTGGTGGAATTCCTTGTGGTTGCCGTGAGCGTGTTGTACTGTCTCCCTCACTATGCGAATGGCCTCCACGGTCGGATTGCACGCCAAAGCGACGAATGTAATCTGTCCATGATCCAATCCCGCCAACTCCAGAACCCATGTCTAGACTTCGACGTGGCGCTAATGAAATATTGCACGCCAATCGTGGGCCACCATCCCCACGAGCTACCTGTTCCACTACATCCCAACTGGAAATATGGGTATGCGTTTGGTTCGTTGTTGCAGTAGATCCCGAGATGATAATGGGGGCATCTTCACCACCTCTCACAAAACTATGCGGTGCATTACCACTCTGGCTATGCCCCCCGTCACTATGCACCTCTGTTGGACCAAGCGGCAGTCTAATTGGGCCCCATATCTCGAGCATGCTGGGGTAATGAGGCTCTGGATACTGGTAGTATCGTCTAGCCAACGGGTAGATCTACAACAAGTTCATATTGACAACCATTTATTGAAAAATAAATATTAATTTGAAATGGCAGTTGTTAGGTTGCAATGATTGAATTAAAGTGATAGCATGTCATACCCGTGTCATATTTGGTCGTAGCTCGTGGGGAAAATTCATACAAAATGTTTCAACGTTATAATAAATCCCTGGTATCTGAGTGATTTCGTGGAACTGACGAAAACGCTCCTTCAATTCATAAAATTTTTGACGGACCTGATCTAGTGTGTAATGATACCCAAAATGCCGTCGTAATGCACGAACCCACTAAGACATGTGTGCCTCCGCACGATGATCATCTCTCATGGAGACCCGGATGTTGTCGTCAACGATCATCCACATTAAGCGCTGCTCAACGTTTAATGTCCAATGCTCCTCTTGTGGAAAGCCAGCCCGCTCCAAGTATCTATGATATGCCATCCCTGCAAAATAGAAACTCATACGATTGTGAAAAATAATGTTAACAAGAATAATTATGTAAGAAACGTCGTTGGTTTGGTTTATGCTCAGGTTTGCAATATCTAATCTAAGATAATAAAATATAAAACATGTATACACTGAAAGAATACCATAATTAAATTATTACGAACATCTAAATTATATGTTGAACATATTTAAAGGTAGTACACTGGGCCGAATGTAACGACCCTAACCAATTTTTACTCATAATCATCATTTGGTACTTGTTACACGCTTGTCAAAAGTTGCACATTAACATTACATCCGGATGTAACTACTTTATGTTTATCAATGCCTAGTTTGGATTATAAGATGCCCACATCTGCATCGCTATGTTGTCACGGAATATGCATTGTGCTTCTAATTCAGTCACGGTAGGATGTCCTCTATGGTAAAATGTATCCATATCAGGAGGAACTTCATCTTCTGGTTCGTTGAAGATGATGTCATCATGACTGAACCTACGGATGAAGTTGTGAAGTGTACAACAAGCGATAACTAAATCCACTTGGTGTTGAAGAAGGTAGCTCGGCATCCCCCACTGCAATATTGGAAACCGCTTTTTCAATGCTCCAAAACAACGCTCAATTACATTTCGCAAACGAGAATGGGCATGGTTAAATAGGTCCTGTGGGATACGGTATCGGCGACCATGGCTCCTATACTCAGCTAGGTGGTATCTAGTACCTCGGTAAGGCGCAAGAAAATATTGGTAGTTTGTAAATCCAGCATCCACTAGATAGTACTTGCCTGCAGTACTTCATAAATCAACATCAGAATTGATAATATAAGAATTGCTAGTCCCCCTTTAATGGTGTATAATGGAATTGTGTTAACCAGTTTACTCACCATTTGGAGGAAAAGGGAAAGTTGGGTCCTGTGATATAGCATGGTTCAAGACACGGGCATCAGCTGCACTCCATTCCCACCCAGCATACACATACGTAAAATTCATATCAAAGTCACAGATAGCCAAAATATTCTGTACTAGTCGCCCTTTACGAGATCGATATCGATTCTAATCTATTTGCGGGACCCATGCAGGGACCAATGTACCATCCATCGCTCCGTCACAATCCTATGATTCGTTGAAAAAAATATGAAAGTATGACCAGAGATTAGTTATATGGATGAATTGGCAAGTAAAGAGTCAACAATGCAAGGCGAACTCTAGTAGACCTGATGATACAACTTATACCTTAAAGTATGGGTAGAAATCTGGATTGCTAGCCACCCTTGGATGAGTGTCTGTAAAATTGGGGCGAGTGATTAGTTCGGGTGCCATAGCGCACAAAGCGGAAAGCACCCGGTGGAATCTACGGTGAATAGTCTCAAGTGAGTGTTGGAATCGCTCCATATTGTCGCGTTGTCGTTTATTCATGCCAACCGTTTGCATGAAGAGTGCAACCTCCTCAATGGAGCTCACTCTCGAGGTCTGACCATGAGACAGCAATCCCCTAGAAGTTAACGCATCAACTAATGCATAGAAGCATGCTTTTGTCATGCGAATATTATCGTAAAACCTGCCAGTGTGTGGAGTTGTCATTATCTCGGCTACCCATCCTTCGCCTTGCAGCACACTAGTGTTACGAGGTACAGTCTCTCTAAACAACTCCGGGCATATCAAATCTTTAAACGCATAAATCTCTTCAGGGACAGCAGATTCGTTGCTGCCTGGAGTCCCGGGTGTATCCGGGCTGTCACTGGAGGAATTTGTGTATTCAGCAGCTCTATCACTCGCACTCGCCATGGTTCTGCAATTGAAATTTTAAAAAATAACGACAATATGGGATCTCGAGTTGAGATAATAAGCATCAACAATCATAATAAACTGACGAATAATTTAAAGTAACAGAGTAAGGATGTTCAGCCCCATGACGATTGCGACAACACACTAATTAAGGACAATATGGCCGTCCGAGATGTCAACATACCAATTAAATACAAATACCTAGTTAACCCATGATCGTCCGAAATGACAAGCATGAGTTACTTTCCCAATGAATACAACCAGCGCAATTTGTTCTCATCATCTAAACGGAGGAAGATCGTTCGAGTGCTATGACTATGAAAACGCTCTAAGGCTGTGGTAAAGATTATGTCAGGCAGATCCTTAAACTTTGTCAACTCATCTACGCAACGCTCGATAGCCTCTGTAGCTTTCTGGCCGCTTCTGTCAATCTTTCCCTGCAGTGACTCTTGCAACTTGTCCAGTGCCTCACACTTCTTGTTGTGCAATTCGCTCATCCCGCGCCTTGTTTGGCGCTTGCTACTAGATGGTGATGTAAAGCTTTGTGCCCCCGGAGTAGGAAAGTATCCGCCAGGAGTCGGCATTGACTGTGTGTCAGAGAATGCTGTATCTTCATAGTCCTCCAGCGAACGGCGACTGCCTGAATTCTCACCCGCCATATGATGATCGTCCCCGATAGATACGGTCTGGGCTGCTCGGGTTGGTTGTGCGGATGACCGTGCAATGCCTCCCGTTGCGGTATTCCTTGCGAACATTTGGGTGCACAGGTCAAAGTGCGGTATCCCATGTTCAACTATTTTTTTATACTCAGAATTTTTCTACATTAGGCAATTTATGTACGTCGCAAACGTGGAATGTTTCTTTACTAGATGTCAAACAAGATGTTAGGTGTGTACGCATTATATGTAAAATTAAGATAGAAAAAATTAATACCCGATAAAGCTCCTCCAAACGTCCAAACTCATCTGTAACAGTGTTCCGATCATAGTCCCACCCCCCACCCAGTTCCCCTGTTCACAAGGTCATTCAACAAGCGCCATGCACGACGCATCCTGTTCAGCTTACCCTTGAGTTGTTCCGGGGTAAACACATAATAGCTTGGGCTGAATGCCGAATTCATCCTATCGGTTATACGAGCCCAAACAGAGGGTGAAAAAGTTGATGACTGCAGGCGGTGGCTTACAAACTCTTCGTGCATAAATTCGATGAAAATTCATTCCATATATTGGGTCCAATGAATTTTCTCTGCACGAGACGTATGCGAAGAACCTATGTCGTCCGACCGATGCATCTTTCCAACGAGGCGAAAAAAATTAATATTTCTTTTAATTTTAATCATATCAAATCAAATTGTTATTCCTAACAATTTTTAGGTTGTAGAATCATATTAATTCAAATTTATTATCTAATTCATGATATCAGAATTTATTTTATATGCTTATTTTTTTAAAATTCAATCATGATAATTCTATGTAAACAGTTTTAATATTTAATAAGAAAATAAAAAATAACACATAACAATTTTACGAGTTATTTAATTTTTTATTATCAAAAAAAAGAAAATTTATATGAATATAATTTTTTAAAATATATTAACACTAATATAACGAGTCGCGATTCGATTAATTTTTTTTTTTTTAAAAAAAAGTCCCAAATCGGGACTTCGAATACCGACTTGAAGTTGGTATTCAAAATCCCGACTTGGAGTCGGTATTCCAAATACCGACTCCAAGTGCAAATTTGTTTTTTTGTTTTTTTAATTAAATTTTGTTAATTAATTATATAATTTTATTAATTAATTATAATTAATATATTAAAGTTTAAAAAATTATAATATTAAAATTGTATTAATATAAAAAATTATAATTAAGTGTATAAATATAATATGTATATTTTTTTGTACAGTTGTAAAAAATACATAGAAGTATACAATTATTTTTAACAATCCAATACTAGTACATTTGATTGTGTAGAAGAATTTTTTTGTTAGGATTGTTGCCTTGCACGCATTTGCGCGCAATCCATCTCGTTGTGAATAATTTATAAAATTATATTATTAGCTATTTTATGATTTTGGCTAGTTATATTAATATTCAAGTAAACATCACATTTGATATAAAAATGGTATAATTGATTAATTAAATTATTAGATTTGTTATATTTAACCACATGCGTAATTCTATGTATTGTTGTTTAATTAAATTATATAGTAATAATAAATTGATAGAAAATTCATAGAAATATTCCAAAAATTCTTCTTCACAACCAGATGTGCCGGTATCGGTTTGTCAAAGATAATTGTATATTTCATTGTATTATTTACAACTGTATAAAAAAATATACATTATTATATTTGTACACTTAATTATAATTTTTTAAATAAATATAATTTTAATTAATTATATATAATTAAATAAAATTATAACTTTAATATGTTAATTAATACAACTGTAACTTTAATATGTTAATTAATATAATTGTAATTTTAATATGTTAATTATGTATAATTAAATGAAATTATATAATTAATTATTTACAATTTAATTAAATAAAAACAAAAAAGAAAAATTGCCCAAGTCGTATACACAATCAGATGTACTGGTATTGGATTGTCAAAAATAATTGTATACTTCATTTTATTTTTTATAACTGTACAAAAAAATATACATATTATATTTGTACACTTAATTATAATTTTTTATATTAATACAATTTTAATATTATAATTTTTTAAATTTTAATATATTAATTATACATAAATAAACAAATTTATATCATTAATTAACAAAATTTAATTAGAAAAACAAAAAAAAAATTTGCACTTGGAGTCGGTATTCGAAATTCCGATTTAGGACTTTTTTTAAAAAAAAAAATTTTAATTCGAATCGCGACTCGTTATATTATTATTAATATATTTAAAAAAATTATATTAATATAATTTTTCTTTTTTTTTATAATGAAAAATTAAATAACTCACAATTTTACTAGCCAAAATATATTAATATGAATCTTGAATTGATCTCACATAAATATGCTTTACTTAAATAATTGATCATATTTTGATAAAAAAATCAGCCTTCAGTTCATGTATTTAATAGCAATGGGATCTCCAATACTGGTGCATATATGCTTCAATAGGACAAAAAAATCAATACAAAACGACAATTGAAGTTAATAGAGCTTGTAGTGAAATAATAATCAGAATGACAGGACCACAGAATTTTATGGGAGAAAAAAGAACAAGAAACTGTTTTAAGTGCACAAGTCGATAAGCAAGTTGCGCATGCAAAATGATCAGTATTTTCTAAAACAACAAATTCATTTACTCTCTGAGTCTTATCGTCACTGAGATTCCACAAGCTAAATGCCAAGTAGAATTATTACTTCACTCTAAGTTCACTCACATGTTAAATGATCCACATAAAATTTTTGCTATATATATTGCAACCAAAAGCTTAACAATTTAGGAAGCATGTTTAATTGAGTGTGTGCATGAAAATTCTGTGTTTTCCCTGCAAACATTTAACTTCACTCCAAATCCAGAGCCGAAAGAAACTTGAGTTGTCATACATGTAATCTAGAATCAATATGATCCAAATTCTAAAATATAGATTTAAAGACCCATAACGCTGCCCTGGCTCCTTAACAGAGCAATTCTTTACCATCACAATGCTCTTTATCTGTGTCACAACTGGAAGTTAATAGGAAAATATCACAACAATTAGATGTACTTGCACTGTTTAGTTATAAATATATACAGTAGGCAAAGTGATTGAAATAAATAGTTCTTTTCGAAATCAAAGGGCCAACAGAGAAAAGAGCTTTGACCACCAAAAAACAATATGGTGCTGTAAATTTGTACTGCTATTGTATTGACTATAGTAATTCTTTGGCACCATTTGACGTTTTCAACTTCATTTTGGAGTGAAGGAAAGGTTAATGCGAAACAAGAAAAGCAAGGCGGATCCGGGTCCCTCAGAGTGTTCTAATTACTGTAATCCAAGCATCACAAGTGCCAAAACAAGATAGATGTACATGTAATGCGAACTTCCAAATCAGTTCTAGCAACCTCATTGTGTAAATACTCAAGGAAATCAAGTTAAAGATCTTCAATTACCAAGTTAAACAACTGGAAAATAGAAAAGATGAATTAACCGAACATAAACAAAATCCACAAACCATTTGAAGGCAAAATAACATCATATTTACAACAAAAGCATGCTATATCAATCTAAAACATTAACTCCTCTCCAACTTAGACAAAGTCTAACCAAATTGCAGACAAAGCCATATCGTAGAAGCAAATTACATCTCAATATTATGATATCCGATTGAATCCATACACAGACAACAAATATCCACAAAGCTAAAGTTCATATACATACCTTAATCACAAAAAGTAGTAAAAGACAATGTTAGATCGATGACAAAACTCCACCACCAACGAAAATCTCCAACGAAATGAGCGTGTAAACAACTACGACGCAATGCTTTACTCTAAGCAAAGTAACCAAATTGACTACTCATACAATGTTTGCGAATGAGAGGAAAGAATGAAAGTGCAAAATGCATCTAAAGTTACATAAATATATAGAGGAAGGAGTACACTCTCTACCATTATTGTTTCACGGGCAAAACAGTGAAATATTTTGAAAGTAACGATGTATTCAGACAGTCTCCACCATTATTGTTTGACGGGCGAAACAGTGAAATATTTTGAAAGTATCGATACTACAGTATACAAGCACTGATGTATCTGACAGTATAGTAAAAATTAATAAAAGAAAAGCTGATAATATGTTGGTAAAAGTTAGAAACGAACCAAAAGAACACATGCTCGGTTGCTGCAATAATAATGGCGATACAGTGATTCACTAATTCAATTGAAGCCATTTCAATAAATTACAAAAAAAAATAAATTTGAAACCCTATTCACTCGAAAATATATAGAAAATTACCCAACCTTTGTGACATCACCATCAACTGCGAAGAAATCTGTCGGTGAAATGATCGGCATTTCGGTGAAGAAGCTCAATCTCACCGTACAGTTGTCGAAACTCGATGGGTGAGGGTCCGTTGGCCTCGACGGACGATGGGCAAACGAATGGTGGTGGTTCACGGGCATAAGGCGCTCAAACGGCTGCAAATCGAAGCTTGAATGTACAAAATGGTTCAATATACTACACATTGAAAACATGGATGAAAATTGAATTGAAACATACCGGAATGTTCGCCTTGAGGAGGGGAGTTGATGGGTATACATCTCGGCCGGTGGGTTTTCGGAATGGCGACGATGGAGTCGAAATCAAAGGTGGAGAGAAGATGTTCTTTTTCTGCACGAGAAGTCGTTCTTTTGCAGTGTTCTATAATTAGTTGCAGAGTTAGAGTGGGCCTGCAAAATAAAGTAAAATAGTCTAAAATATGGCAGAAAACAGAAAGATAAAGAGAACCAAACATATAAAATTTTTGGCCCATCTTTGAGATGGGCCAAAAACAAAAACAAACATAACTAGAGATAATTTAAAAACAAAGATAGATAAGTGTGTGTTAGAGATAGTATGTATGTTTGGATTTGTTTTTGGAGATAATTTAAAATAAGTATTATATATTTAATGTTGTGTTTTGGGAGACAAAAATTACTATTCATTGTCAAATCATGTCTTTTGAGATAATTTAAAATAAGTATTATATGTTTAATGTTGTATTTTGGGAGATAAAAATTACTATTCATTGTCAAATTATGCCTTTTTTGTATATATTTATGTATATATGTGTGTATATATATGTATATTTTTATGCTAAAACAGTTAAAAATACTTAAATAAGGTGTTTTTGAATGATAGCAAACATTGGGTATGTTTTGACTTATCTCGAAAATAAGTTGGAAATGAAAACAAATATAGTAAATATGTTTTGGAAAAATTTAGAAAAATAAGTGGCACCGCGGTTACTCACTGCAGTGCCACAATTTTTTATTTAAAAAAAAATTTCTCTATGTAACCACGGTAGCCAGCGGCGGTAATATTGTTTTTTTTAAAAAAAAAAATTAATGTGTCACCGCGGTGACAATTTTTTTTAAAAAAAAAATTTATTTTATTTTACGATGAATTGCTGCCAACTTCTCGTTAAAATTTCGATACCATCATGGCGAGTTGTCAACTATCAAATACACCGTTCTACTCCCTTTGATGAGACGAACATTTTCCCACAAACAATTTCAAGTTTTATCAACCGTAAATAATGAATTTTTAGCACGAACCACCACCACCGGACTCGCCTCGACCTAACGGTTCTAACGAGACCAACCTAGTTCAATTTTATTAAATATTTGTTAAGATATGAAAATTTGAAGATTTTTCCGCTGAAAATTCGCGCTGAATCTGTTTGCTGTCATTTCTCCACCGTCAGGATGAATCACAGATTAAGACCATAGCCGTTCGAATCATGTCGTCCAGACGATTCCAACAAGACCAATCTTGCTCAATTTCATCAAGTATTTGTTTGTTCAATTAAAACTCATATGTTTTAAAATAGTTATAATTTTATTAAATTCTATTTAATTAATTAATAATACTATTTATAATTAATTAATAATTAATAATATTATTTATAATTAATTAAATAGAATTTAATAAAATTTTAAATATTTTAAAATATATGTATTTTAATTGAACAAACAAAAAAAAGAAAATGAATTTGACAAACAGTTTCAGCGAATTTTTGGTGGAAAAATCTTTAAATTTTCAAATCTCAACAAATACTTGATGAAATTGAGCAAGACTGGTCTAAATAGTATTATTAATTATTAATTATTAATTAATTATAAATAGTATTATTAATTAATTATTTTTATAAATAGTATTATTAATTAATTATAAACTTAATTATTAATTATTAATTAACTATAAATAGTATTATTAATTAATTAATTATTACAAATAGTATTATTAATTAATAAATAGAATTTAATAAAATTATAACTATTTTAAAACATATATATTTTAATTGAACAAATAAATACTTGATGAAATTGAGCAAGATTGGTTTTGTTGGAATCGTCTGGACGACAGGATTCGAACGACTATGGTCTTAATCTGTGATTCGTCCTGACGGTGGATAAATGGCAGCAAATAGCTTCAGCGCGAATTTTTGGCGGAAATTTTTTTAAATTTTCATATCTTAACAAATATTTAATAAAATTGAACTAGGTTGATCTCGTTAGAACCGTTAGGTCGAGGCGAGTCCACTGGTGATGGTTCGTGATCGTGGGTCGCTCCGGTGGCGGCGAATCGACGGTCGAAAGGTGCGGTGTTTGTGCTAAAAATTCATTATTTACGATTGATAAAACTTGAAATTGTTTGTGGGGAAATGTTCGTTCTCATCAAGGGGAGTCAAACGGTTTATTTGATGGTTGACAACTCGCCATGATGGTGCCAAAATTTTAACAAGAAATTGACAGCAATTCATCGTAAAATAAAATAATTTTTTTTAAAAAAAAATAAATTTGTCACCGCAGTTTTGAACCGCGGTGCCACTTACTTTTCTAAATTTTTTAAAAACACATTCACTATATTTGTTTTCATTTTCAACTTATTTTCGAGACAAGTCAAAACATACCCAATGTTTGTCATCATTCAAAAACACCTTATTTAGGTGTTTTTAACTGTTTTAGCATAAAAATATACATATATATACACACACATATATACATAAATATATATAAAAAAGGCATAATTTGACAATGAATAGTAATTTTTGTCTCCCAAAATACAACATTAAACATATAATACTTATTTTAAATTATTTTCAAAGACATGATTTGATAATAAATAGTAATTTTTGTCTCCCAAAACACACATTAAATATATAATACTTATTTTAAATTATTTCCAAAAATAAATCCAAACATACATACTATCTCTAACACACACTTGTTTATCTTTGTTTTTCTCTCTCTATTTCCACAAAACACAACAAAACAATCAGAAAATGAATCCAAACATTATAATTATTTTTTTAATTTTTCTTGCATTTTTTAAATAAATTCCCCCAACTAAGGAGGACTGGTAAGCAGCCCAATCATGCAAACAAAACAGGCCTTGAAAATTAAAAAATGACAAGAAAATCAACTTGCATCCCGGAAATTCTTTTTTTTTTAAAAAATAAATTTTTTAATTTAATAGATGGTATTTCGTGTAATGATTAATGTGAGAATATTTTTTCATTTAATATTGAATTTCCCAAGGGTTTCATTTGCATCATTTTTTATTTTCTTTTCGATTTATTATCACAAATCACAACTTTAGAATGCGACGTCGTAGAAGCGTTAAGCGGACCCATAACCCTAGAAGGTTCTTCATATATAAAGCCTGCCGTCTGCCTAAATTCCAAGACTTGGAGGAGAAGAGTTGTAGCCTACCAAAGCCGGAAGAATGCAGATCTTCGTCAAAACCCTAACCGGCAAAACCATCACGCTCGAGGTTGAATCCAGCGACACCATTGACAATGTCAAGGCCAAGATTCAGGACAAAGAAGGTAAGAGATAGATAGTATGTTAGAAAGAAGGATTCATTATTTGTATTTGTTTGTTTAATTTGGGCCGCAGCTTTGGTTTCTGACCATGTTAACCGAAAAGGAAGAAGAAAGCAATAGAAACGATGTTTTCTCAAGTTATATAATTTTGTTATTTGTGTTCAGGAATCCCTCCGGATCAGCAGCGTCTGATTTTCGCCGGAAAGCAGCTTGAAGATGGCCGGACCCTTGCTGATTATAACATTCAGAAAGGTGTCTTACATAAATCAGTGCTGTTGGTTCTGTTTTTCTTTTATTGCTTTTGTTGTTAGCTTATGTTCGATTGATCTTGTAGAGTCGACTCTCCATTTGGTTCTGAGGCTTAGGGGTGGTATCATTGAGCCCTCACTCATGGCATTGGCTAGGAAATACAATCAGGACAAGATGATTTGCCGCAAGTATGTCTATTCCCGAGTGTATTTGATGGATTTTGTTTGTTCTCCACTTCAGTTTTCCCTTGCCTTGATGTTTGCTGTTTCTTTTGTTTTACTTGTATTATGCGTGTATAAATAACTTTCTTGTGGTTGATGTTACTTATGGTTATTATCAATTATGTAGAGTGCATATTAAGTTTTATTTGGTAGTTGGAAATTATGCAGGAAAGAGTATGGAGAAATATCATTTAGTCTGTCACAGCAATTCTCGTGTTTGAGCTGTGGGAAATTTATCACATAGTTTCACTATCTAGTCTGAACTACCGAGTAGCTGAAGCTTGGCTGTCATTAATGATCTCAAAATTTTTATATTATGATCTACATTCTTGGAGGGATTATAATGTTATACTTGCAATTGGTCTTGTAGGTGTTATGCCCGCCTGCACCCTCGTGCTGTCAACTGCAGGAAGAAGAAGTGTGGACACAGCAACCAGGTTTATATCTGTGATTCATTCCTGGCAGATGTTTGCTTATTAGTTGTTCAAGTTGGTGGATAATATTAATATTTTTCTTACTTGTTTTGTGCAGTTGAGGCCAAAGAAGAAGATCAAGTAGACTGCTGGCTGGATAATTGCTTGGCTTTGCCCTTTTTGTCTTTGTTTTAGATTCTTGCCAATGAGACACATAATGTGGGTGTTTTGCTGATTGACATTAATATTGATGAAGCTTTACCCTTTCAGTTTTGCAACCAGATATTGCTGAAATGAATTTGGATTTAATTTACCCAAAAGGCTTGGCTGCCCTCTAGCAATTGTTATGCTTCCTCTGTTGTCCAGTATTAGTAACTTATGCCTATGGTGTTACTTGTGGTGTTGTATAATGTTTGTGGCCTCTTTACTCTTACCTCGGCGGTCCCAGGTAGTTAGATTGAATTGTGTTTCATCGAAGCTATTCAGGGCTGGTATTATTAGGAAATGACTTGATGGTGCATTTAACCCTAGGCTATTGGTGGTCCATAGAATACTTATTTCTTGATCCTTGGGATGTTTCATGCTCTTTGAACTCTTACCCTTTCTTGAGACATATATACACGCTGTTCCCACAAGATTGGCACGGCTGCATTTTATATGCAATCTCTGTAGTTGGGTCATGTTTTCACAGTATGCCTAGTGATATATTGCAGCCGTATAATTAGAGCTAATGATCTCTATATGTAAAGAACTATCTCATCTATATTTGATAGAAACGAGTATGTCAAATATCCTCATTTGTTTCTCAAACCTTCAATTATCCAGTACATTGACTTAATGGGCGTCTGGAATTTTTAGGGTGTAAGAAACATTACCTTGTTTCCACAATATCAAAATTTGGTTTGCGTGAGATTGTTGGGTGGTTTAATCCGGTATGTTCATTTGCACCCATAAGGTCTCTGATAACAGCAAGCGCTCAACTACACTGAATTTTACTTCGCTCATTAGTGAGGTTCGTTTTGGTTCTGGAGGACAATCACCTCTAATGAGACTACAGAAGTTTGGGAGCTACTGCTATAGCTTCAATTAACATATCTGCCCATTAGAATCTGTAATTCTGCCAGCCGCTGGTTCTTATGTTGTTGCCCATCAAGTCGGGGTTGAAATCGAGATTGCCACATTTGGACGAAAATAATCAAGTTGATTGGTGATCCTTTCGATTTTATGGCAATTCAATCAGGATGTGCCTTGCTCCAGTAGGGGTCTCTTCTCTTGGATTTATCTGTTGCATATGCAAACAGAGGATAAAATCATCGTCAATTTCTACAGGAGAATAAGTAAACTCGTTGCTCCGGTATTTTTATGTGATAACTTGCTCCCCTCAAAGAAACTATTGAGACGAAAATAAGCAAAAACGAACGAGAGATTTATGGTGTACTTGCCTTGTCTGGAAGATGTTTTGAACCATCTTGCGCGGAGATTCAAGAGCTGCATATTCTAACTGCAGCAGCTCATCTGAAGTAAGTTGCCAACCAAGGGCGCCTAAGTTTTCCTCAGCTTGTTTTATCGACTTCACTCCGGGGATTGGAATGGTACCTTTGCTGATGCACCAGTTTATAGCAACCTGCCAACACATATTTTCATTAGATGAATAAACAGTCCTTTCTTAAGAATCAAGATTGAAATGTGAAACTGGTGATACTGCTCTAGTTTCTGATATTTTCAAATATATGCAAATCTTAATCATCATATCTTCTCCCTTCCATCCGATGACCTTCAAAACCTCTTGGAATAAAACTGAAGGCTATGCTATAGGGAAAACCCCTCATATTAGTAATCAAATTTGGATTTCAAAGTCCAAAGAGCGTAATTTCCACAGGCTAGGAAGTCGGAGATTACTCCATATACATGATAGCCACCCAGTTTGTAGGAAATACGACGATTATCAAGTACGTCGAGATGTGCTACTAAAGTTCAGTTTTGCAGTACCTGTGAAATGGTTTTGCGTCTCCTCTGTGCAATCTCTTTAAGAGAATTCAGCAGCGGTTCAAGTCCTGGTAAAATTTGCCGAAACAGAAGCCCCCTATAAAGTGACAGCACCTAATGCACTGAGATAATACTGTTATATGGTTGGCAATTGGAAAATACATGAAAATCAAGTTCATATATACCGTGGTCCGCTTGGAAGATTGGAGGGGGTATATTTTCCAGTAAGCATGCCAAGTCCCAAAGGACTGTAAGCAATTACACGAATACCCAAAGAGTCGCATATATCCTTGATTTCTAGCTGATCTTTTCCAATGCTCAGCAATGAAAATTGCACCTATTCAGATATTCTCAACACCATGATGTTTACATTCCAAACTCCAAATTCTCACTTAGAATCAAGCAATAAGGTTCAGAAACTCATCCCACTACTGGCCATAACTTCTTTTTAACAAACCTTATAACTCACTCACGTTTACTTCCCCTAAATACGAGAAGGTTTCTAAATTCATGGGAAACTGAAACGTAAATAACACCTGAGCAGAGCAGAGGGGCACCCCTCGAGCCTTAAGGTAATCATGTATTTTTAGTAGCTGCTTTGGTCCGTAATTGCTCACACCAACCGCTCGTACTAATCCCTGTAATGAAGTATTTTCTATGATAAAGAAGCCAAATAAGTTCGGAAATCTAAAAAGTCAGAGGAAAGTTATAACAAATATTTACAAGAAGAAAGACACATGATCATCTTTTGGCCAAAATTAGAATAAGTTCACGGTGACCTTGTCATACATTGCCACTAAACCATCCCAAAGAGCTCGCTCCTGCAGAGGAGCATAATTTGCTGTTGACCAGTGCAGTTGTCCTATTCCAATTTGATCAAGCCGAATCCTGTCTAATGAAGACCTGAAACACAAATCCTTATTAAAATCTTATATAATGAAGAAATCAAGAGGAAAGTTACTAATTTATTCATCTTAGGAGGTCCAGCTATTACTCTATTTGATCGACTTATTGCGGAGCTGATAGAATTATGAGCTCTTACACGCGCTTTGGGGCAATTTAGACAACTTGGTTGAGAAAGATACTCTATTTGGTTTTCATTTACAAGAGTAAATAGTTTTGCTCCTAAGCGGCAACTCATGGAAAGTGAAATAAAGACGAAGCATACTTGCAGGCATCTACGAATTGATTAGGTGTTAGACGCCATGGATAAGCAGCAAATTTTGTAGCAATCACGATGTTGTCCCGCAGCTGCTTATTTCCTTGGCATAGAGGCAACAAAATACTGAATCAGCAAAACAAATAGAGGGTTAACTTCATTTTCAAAATGCTCAAGTAAAATTACATAACTTGATCCCAGAACACATTATTTTGACAGCAAGTGCAAGATTGATCCCTTTATATTACAAACTTACCTTCTAGAACACAGCTTTTGCAAGTTTTTCACACACTGGAACTAGTAAAACTAAAACAAACTTCTGAAGTAGTGATTTCTCCATAACTCAAATCATATCCAAAAATCTATAATGCATCATCAAGCATTTGCAAGACCTGATCAACATCTACTGATCCAATATATGCATTACAAAGGCAAGTTTAATAGCATCTACGGCTAATTTACCTGAATCCCACCACCAAAGAGTTCATATGCAAGTAAATAAGACATAAAGCAAAAACTCAGAATAAATAGATTAGACATTAGCTCAAATCTATCTCATCAAGCAAAAATAGAAAGAAAATCAACCTTCAAACTCGCTGATAAACTTCCCGAGAAGCTTCTCGCTTTGTCCATTCAACTTCCCAGTGCCATAAGAATCAGCCGTATCAAATAAATTAATCCCATTTTCAACAGCAAGATTGAAAGTCTGCTGAAGCTCATTATCCATTGATTCTTGATAACCCCATAACAGCTGATTACCCCAAGCCCACGTCCCAAACCCCATCGGAGATACACCCAATGGGCCTATCTTTACCTGCCAATCACATGTAGAAACTATTTTACTATACATTTGACTCAAGACCAATGGTATAAGACCCAGAAATTAAAAAGGAAAAATTAAAGTGAAAGAGTAGAAAATTACACAAACAAAGACGAGTTACAGGGGCGTTGATTACCTTTTGCCAAGGCCAGAAACGAGGGATTTTGAGATTTTTCAGAAGGGAAGGAGACGAAATTGCCGGGTTCTGGGAAGATGTGGAGCAGCTAATGCACACTGTGGATGCTGGATATGAAATTAAGAGAGCCATTGTTCACGCTGCTGCTTCTCTCTTGTTTGAAGCAGGAAGAAGTTTGCGCCTTTTGAGATGGATAAGAGATGGAAGGATCAAAAGCCGATCAAGTGAAAAAACATACTGAGAAGGGGTTAAAAAAAAAAAAAGCGGCTTGATCTAAGGTCACTTGTTCACCATGAAATATGAGTTCCAACTCTAAAAATCTCAAGTAGCTTATCTGCATTTGCAATTCACTTTGGAGAATGTGAATATTTTTAAAATTCAGGAAAATAGTTTATCTTTTGTTTGGTCTAATTATAACTGTAAATTCTTGGATTCTTGATAATTTTACTGAATAAAACTAACTTCTGCTAATAGATGACATTATGAGAATGATATTGTAATGGTCATGGTGATTAATTCTAAGCCTTCTTTTTTCCTGCCGGGGGGAGGGGTAACTTTTCTTAAGAAATTTACATTTATATATACTGAATATTATTATTGGAGTGGCTCAAACTTTTAAAACATAGTCCACGAACTCCCACAAGAGCTTGTCTTTTGGAAGCTTGATGTATGTTAGAAGTGATTAGTAAAAGCTGAAAAGAGAGAACCAATAGAGAATACAGAGAACTGTTACATACTTTGAAACTGCTCTTCCATTTACATGCATCATATATACTATTCTTGCTGCTCAAATGAACTATTTTACTATATCTAATCAGATCAATCTCAACAACAATGCATAACATCATGTATTTCTACTTCAATTATATGAAATTTAACTTTTAACATTCTCTAATTCCTAAATTTTGAGACTCTCCCACCAGTTCGACTTGCAGGACGACTGATCGAATAGGCTGCCTGAGGAAAGATCATTGCACCATGTCTCCGGTGATTCTAAGTGACTGATCTCTACTTGTTCAGTACCCCAGCTCAGAGGTTCTTGCTCTTCCGTTTCCTTAAAGTACTTGGTAACTGTTTCCTCATCGTCTGTATACATAGCATCGTTGTGATCCATTCCTTCATTTGAGCTGTTGGGATCTTCTTTCAGCTCAGCATCTCCATCACTTATCCCAACGTTGTCAAGATTCTTCACTAGATCAGTCAGCTCCTGTAGCTGTGGAAAAGCCCTACTCTTAGATATCTAAGCATAGTAAAACAAGAAGGATAATTACATTGACACGCCTAAAACTCATACATACTACAAGAAATCCCTCAATTTTAATGTTAAACCATACAATTGTATTTTACACTATGAAAATCTCCAGCTACCGGGCTCCGTTTCAAGTGTTCAAACTCGAAGAACTATATTCAAATACATCTAAATACTTAGACCATCGTTGTTCTAATTATCCGTAAACTGAAATAACAAGAAAGTATATAATATACCTGCATTTGCAAAGACTGTTTTTCCCTCTTCAAGTGATCAAATTGCATGCACAAACCATCATAGTTTGTTTTGAGCACTTTGTATTCCTGCTCTAGTTGCTTTGATTTCCATCTGGCTCTTCTATTCTGAAACCAAATGGCTACTTGACGAGGCTGCAGCCCAAGATCTCTTGCTACCTCATGTTTCTTTCTTGGCTCAAGCTTAGTCTCCATCTCGAAAATGGTCTCCAGTGATCTTATTTGTTCATTAGTAAACCTCCTAGCATTCTTGCTTGTTTTTCTGGTCGATCTGTGCGGGTTTTCTTCATGTGGGGATTCCATGTTTCTTCTAAAGCTTAGATTACAAGTGGAAATTAAAGGGAGATGAGTATAATAAATAGGAGTAGTACACCATAAGATGCTGAAGACGTGGGGCTTTTGATATGGAATTCTGCCGCAAAAAGTCCTGTGCTTGCTTTCCAAGTGTTTGCTTTTCTTGATGGTTATTTAAACCTCATTGCAATCATATACTTATCATTTATGAGAAAGGAAAAGGAAAAATTTTGATTGATTTAGGATTTTTTTTTAAAGAACAAAAAGCAATGTAGCTTTTGTTTAGTTTTCGACATAGATTAGTTTTTTTTTTTTTTTATTACAGATTATATTGTATCTTTATTGTAGTCGATATATATAAATCAGCGTACTTTTAAATAAAATAAATGACGTAATTTTTATGTGCATGGCAAGTATTTATATTATTTCCCATAGAAGATGCAGTATAATTTTTAATAGTAAAAATTAAGCTAAATTGTATTTATTGTCCTTTATGTTAGGAAGTGAATAATTCAAGGACTCTAATTACAAGAATGGCAAATTGTAACCTATTATTCAATAATTTTTAACATTTAGAAGACTCGAAGTTTAATAATCTATAGCAAATTTATAGATATGAACGAAATTAGAGTTTTTTAAATTAAAATTTTTATTGACAGAGCATCCAATCACCTCCCCCCACGACGTAAGCAACATTTAATTGCATTTTATGTCCTATATAGTAGGGAGTGGCATTTAAAGAACTGTCGTTCAAGCTGATGCTAATTTTCATGAGCCAGAATGTGAAAAACTTTACATTATTTTGGATATGAACTTTATTCCAAACATTTTTGTCATATTACCATATGAGTTTATCTTGACACTTATCTCCTGCATCGTATACGTTGTTGTCAGCTTATATTATTACAAATCTGTTAAATTGGCATTATGCCTTGGGGGGGGGGGGGGAGGAGAGTCTTGAAATTGTCAACATCTTGTAGATGTAGTCTTAAAATATCACCCTCTCCAACATATAGGGCATAAAATGTACTTTAGTCATTGCTTGTGTGGCTGGAGAAGGTTGGTTATACGCTTAGTTAGCAAAATTTTTCAATTTAAAAAATCCTAATTTCGTCCATGTCAGTAATTTTTGGTAAATTAAAAAATCACGATGATCGGAGTCCTCTCATGCTAAAAATTATTGAATTATGGGTTATAATTAACTACCCATGATTAGAGTTCTAATATACCACCACCAATATAATATAGGACAATAATTGCAATTTAACCTGAAAATCTAATACAATGGTGATATTAATTTTGATAGCATTGTATTATCATTATTATTTAAGTAGTGTAAACAAAATCAAAATAATGTCCCATAAGACAAGTGATGAATGGAATTTCCAGCTTTGCAGGGATTGTAATAATTAGTGATGTATGAAGAAATGATAAGAATATGTTGATTTTAGATATGTACAAACTCATCATCAATAGTCGACATGACATCCTACGTACGTACAATTCAGTCATACAAATATATATACATATGTGCTATGTATTTGCATTACATCTAAACTCATTTAACCCATCCTAATCCACACTCATCTAAATATATGCCATTGGGTCTTATTTTGAAGCAAATAGATGAACATGAGAACAATCGTGTAGAAGAGGGATCCAACCAACCTAACAAAACAGGGAGACAAGAAGGATGAAGACGCAACGTATACTTACTAAAATGCTGCCTAATAACGACAAATTTGTATATATGGATATTTGTGTGAATGATATGTCATTATGATTCATGTGAACTTAAACACCTACAGATCTTCCATTTATAATATGTTTAGAAACGTGGCCAGAATTAGTGAAGCTAATCTCGTATCTAAAAAAATATAATATTAATGCGGCTTGCAACTTAATCAGTGTCATATTTTATAAAATATTGTATGAGCTTCATATAAAGCTCACGGTTTTATATATTCTGAAAATGTATTTCTATATCTATAAGTCGTTCAACCTCGCCGTTTGCATTCATTTCTCAGCTTTTTCTTAATTTAAAAACAAATTGACTGGGAATTATATATTACAAATAATAGTAGGAGCGGAAACTTAAACAAGAAAAAGGTACTTAGTTTCAAACATCATATGATTGGGCAGCCACTTGTTTGATGCCCCCGGGAGTGGAAGTGTGTGTATTTCTCCAGGGAAACGAGGTCGTGAAGAAAATAGATGCTTGTTGATAACGACCTTCTCACTTGTCTTAAACGGCCATTATTATTTATATATCATTTCAATAGCTACATGTACACACCCTTATCTTCAATTTCTTATCATCACCAACCTTTCCTCTCCACATATGCCAAAATCATATTATAAGGGGTCGAAATAAATTCTTTTTAAGTGAGTTTAAATAATTATTATTTAAAAAAAGTGAAATACGTCTTAATTTTTCTAGTTATGAGCCTATAATACATATCATTAGAATTACATCAGCAAGTTCCCGATTAATTTAATAGGTTATAACACCCGAAATATTATGGTATCAAAAGTTGTACCTATTATATGGAGGACAACAATTGTATGGTTTGATATGAACAATTAATAGACACTGAAATGATCCAATTATCACGGTGAGCCTATACATATTAGGATTTAGAATGCAATAAAATCAGGACATAAAAATCTTAAATTAATAAAACATATTCCAGTCTTGTTTAAAAATTATAAATAATTTTAGGAAAATAGTAACACGGCATTTTATAAAATATACTGCACATCAGGGTAAATTAATAAAAAGATTGAGTGCGGAGAGTGCCAGACCCTTTTTTTTCAAAAAAAAAAAAAATTAGTTGAAAATTGATTTAATCATTACAAAATTCATTTAACTGTGAAATCTGGAGATATTTTTTTCTTATTTTGATGTGTATATATATATATATTATTGTAAATGTGTTAGAGAGACTTACATAACATTTTCCAAGTACAAAATTGTGGTGCTGGGGTGGTAATGAAGATGATGGTTATGAGGAAGAAGTGTGTCAAATTTCTGGACACTTGAGATCGATATATAGTCAAATCTAAAATGAATTTTAGGACAAAACTCCACCTATATGTTTGTATGTCACAATTAATTGAGAAGCTGTAAGTTGCGTGTAAGAATAAACCTTGAAATTTGAAAGAGTGAGAATTATTGGAGTTACATCAAATTGTAATGGCTGGAATTGCTTTTAACTTTATGTCAATGTTGGTTGAGATGCCATCTGCACTCAAATTAAATTTTTATGTCTTGTCCTACATAACCTTTCATCAATCAGATCAACACCCTTGTATTCATCGGACACGTGTTTTTTGCTTTCACTTTTAGACCAACTTAATTAACCTTTTAGATTAAATTTTAATTTCCAAATCGGTAAAATTTCGATCTAGATTGAATTTTGTACAGTTTTAGCTAATAAAAACAAGAAAAAATATTTTATTTAAATCAATTATAAAGTAAGTATGATACACTTGATCATTGTTTGAAATTATGCACCAATCATACTGTAAATATATTGTACTTGTCATAAAATTAGTGAATGTGAAAATTTCCTCAAAATTAATTAGGGGAATAATAATTATAGTAAGTTTGGTAATGAAAATAATAAAGAATGTGATGGATAGGGTGGGGCATGTGGAAGTGGGTGTGGTCCAAATATGATAAGCTCCAGTTTCTGAGGATCCAAATCCTATACTTTTAACGTAACTGAGTTTAGGTACTGAAATAAAAGTGAGGTTTGCATGGTAATGAAAATCAGGGGATCATAAACAATAAAGTCTGCATTGCTTATATATATAAAGAAGGAAATGGAAGTGGAAGTAGTTGAGTTGTTCTCCGTTAGCATTGATGATGGAGAGACAAGCAAATTAGGTATTTGAGGGGAATGTTGTGTGGGTCGACGAAATCAGCAATACCACCATATCTTCAATTCTGAGGTGTCGTTGGTTTGGTCGGACCAGGCTTCATTCCCCCCAAAACCCCATTCTGCTGCTGCTTACCTACTTTCCTTCTCTAAACCCACTTCATTTCTCATCTTCTCTTTTTCCTCAGCATGCTCCTATATTAATTATGTATTAATCATGATTATATATTCTTTTTCTCACCCTTCACTTCACTAATTATATATACCCCCAAACTTAACAATATTGCTTTTCATTTATTACTATACAATATGGTTTTTCCAACCATATAGGAAAAAAGATTATTATTATCGATATACAATAATAATCGTTATTGCTAAATAACTATTATTAATCACGGTCAAATAAAATTGATACAAAGAATAAGTTAACTCATTATGAAAAAATTATTTGCTACAACTAAAAAAACCATGAAAAATATTTTGTAATTTAGCCAACTTTACAAAAACTAGTGTTGTCTAGACATGATCAATAACTATTTGTTTAATTATTTATTATTAATGATGATAATTAACCCATAATTAAATGTTTATATTTCTGCAGTAACATGCAATATATTATTCCAAATATTAGGAGTAGTTGTGCAGTTTTAAAGCTGAAAATGGGCAGTTGAAATCTTTTACTACAAACTGATAAAGATTTAGAGCCAGACAGCAATGCCCAATTCCTTGTAAAAACTAGGTACTAGTGTTGTAATTTCAGTGAAGAAACCCCCACACACTGTACTTTTGGGTTTGATATTCCCAAAGCTGCAGTTGGTATCATCTGTAAATGGGAAAAGCTTATTGAGAAGACGCAGTGTCTGGAACTTGGAATTGTATCTTTTTCCATGATACACTGTTTGAGGTTAGTCCTTGCCCTATATATACATATGTCATGCTGCATTGCTGACAACTACCAATCACCAAGCAACTTATTTCTTGCTGCTGCTGCTCTCCACACCCACGCCCACTGTATAAAGACGGTCTTTCATCTTTTCGCTTTTTTCTTATTTCAAAATGCAACATTCCCTTTTGCTTATTTCACTTATTCCGCCTCATCAATTTCTCCAAAAATTCTAATTTAAGTGTTGAAATTTTTCCACCATTTTTTTAGAAAAGACTGAAAACAAAAAGGCCAAATTGTATATTACCCTCTATATTTTTAAAAGTCAGTTAAAGATTTTCTTATATTTTAAAAATAAATAAAAAACTCCATCAAGTAACGACGTTAATTTTTTTATCAAAATATCAATTATATGTTATTCTTTTCATAACTATTGAACTTTTGTAATTGCATAACAATCGTAGGATTTAATCAATACATCTCAACCGTTAAATCTAAATTATTAAAGGGTAAGATTTAATCAATTTTGATATATATTATATTTAGAATTATAAAGAATAAAATATTATATATATAAAATAAAAAATAATAAAATTGAACTCCATCCACCCCAAATCCCGCCACCAGTTCCCCCTCCACCTGACCCGCCGCGCACCCCGAACCCCGCCATTAGTTCTCCCCTCTCCCCACACAATGCAGAGGGGAGCGACGCAACTTGGGCGACCATTACGTACTTTGGGCAACATCAATGCGATCCTCGTTGCCCATTTTTTTATTTTTTATTAATAATTTTAAATATTGATGTACTAGAAAGAAAATTTTGAAAATTATAAAAAAATTGATGTAAAATGTAAAAATAGTTAAAAAAAAAAACAAAAAGAAAGAAAAAGTATTCAATTTTCATTGTAAATACATATATTAGTAATTTCAATTTAAATAATTTATTAAAATATTTAACTTAAATATTAATTTAAATTAGTTAATAATATTATTGTTATTGTTCATTCACATTTACATAGATATAATATTTAAATTTTAAAATGTAATATTCTTTGTATTGTGATTTTAATTTGATTTTTATTTAAATTATAAATTTATAAAAATATATATTTTTTGTATTCTGATATTTAAATAAATATATTTAATTAGAAGGGATGAAAATACAAAAAAAAATAATTAAAAACAAAGTTAAAACACAGACATTTAATCATCGTATTTTAAACACAATATAGGGGTACTTTGTCAATTTATAGCAAAAAATTATCAAAATCTTCAAAAAGAAAAATGTCCATTCGCGAGTGTACTTCATCTTTCGTTAACTTTTGTTGGAAGGAGAATTTTGCCTAGTGTTTAGAAAATAGAGAGATTTTTTTTATCTATTTTTAAAAGAAGAGAGTTTTTAGCTAATTTTTAAAAAAATAGAAATAATATACAATTTGCCCAAAGAAAAACACCCAAACCCGGTTGGGTCGGTTCGATACTCGAATAACCTGACTCAAATACCCACCACTACTGTTTCATATTACATTATTAGGAATAAATTGATATATATTAAAATAAAATAAAATCATGGGTAACTTTTGGCGTAGAAGTGCGCTACTTTTGGGCTTAAATCACACAGAAATTTAAATGGCAAGATAGCCCAACAGACATAGATTCGGCGTCTTCGCTTTTGCTTACTCCGTGGCTTTCTTGCTGTCCTGCTGGCGGGTGATGAGGTTTGTGATCAATAAGCGTATTGGTAATCGGATCAACCTGTTGGCCATCACGGTGATTGTGGCACTGACGGCCCAAATTCTGTGCTTCAGCCTGTCGTGGCGGTGGATGTCGGAGGACGTCGCGTATGGGGGTGTGGTGCTCGCCATGTTTCTCAGCGTCCTGTGGTGCATGGCGGTGGGGGAGGTACTTTTGGTGCTTGAGCCCATAAGGGATTCACTGGCCGCAGGCGGAGACTGTTGCCAGTGGCTCCGACGACCGGCGGAAGAGAGGAAACAGGTGCCTGATCAGCTCTAATGATGAACAGAGGAACATGATTGACTGCATCGTCCTTTATATTTTTTTTTTTTTTTGATTTATCCCTGATCAGGACTGATAAGGATGTCTCAAGAAAATAATGAACAAAACATGAATTTGCACATAGGTCGCACTTCAGATCGCAGGTCGGTGGGGAAAAAAGGCATTAAGAAGGTCGCAAGGTAAGAAGGTCGCAGGTCGCACGTGGCACATTGTGGCTTGATGACGTCTCCAATCGGGCCCCATAGACCCGAATCCGACCCGTATTATCCACCGGACAGGTGTCCAAAGGAGAAAGGGCTGAGTCATTACATGGGCGTACCTGAAGTTGACACCTGTCCCCCAGGAGGGTCCCATCTTCAGACGCTTATAAATACCCTAAGTCCATTGAGAGAAGGTACACTGTTCATCCGTACTTATATTTTGGGTCGCTGAATATTCCTTTCGATCTCAACATCTGACTTAGGCATCGGAGCGTCGTCGGGACGATCCCGATCAGCCTTGTGTTTTATTTCCAGATAACAGGTCCAACTCGGTGACGTGAGTGGTCGTGGTCGTTGATCAAGGTCAAACGTGATCGAGGCGGATCAGTTTGGCGCCGTCTGTGGGAACGATTTTGGAGATAAAACATAAAACCAAAAACATGGATAGATCGGAAGGTGGTAGGCGAGCCATCGAAGAGACCCCGGAGAGGGGGGAATGAAAGAATAGTCCAACTAACACAAGGAGAATTGCAACGAATGATGGAGGAAGCAAGTAGGAATGCCATTTTGGCATATGAAAAAAGAACACAACCTACTGAAAATGAAAATGCCCAACGAAGAATGATACGAGAAAAGGAGACTGAACGAATTTCTGAAGGAATGAGCAGAAGAGCCCCTGAGAGGGGACGCATGGTGGCCCCTTCTGAAGTAGGGTCAAGTTCGCTAGGTGGATGGCGGAAACGAGAACCTGCGATCTCAAAAGCAGATATCGATAGCGTTGGCAGACAGATTCATCTGCTGGGAAAACAGATTGATGAGCTGAAACGAAAAGGAGAGTTGGTG
Organism: Sesamum indicum; assembly: GCF_026168435.1. Taxonomy (NCBI): domain Eukaryota; kingdom Viridiplantae; phylum Streptophyta; class Magnoliopsida; order Lamiales; family Pedaliaceae; genus Sesamum; species Sesamum indicum. Next base: position 11,620,771 of record NC_142660.1, on the reverse strand, counting down.
ACTCAGAACAGACACTCGCCATTCTGTAATAGAATTCTGAGGGAAATTGTAAGTACAACTTTTAAAATGCCAGACCTACCAAAATATGACGGTCTAAAAGACCCGCAAGAACATGTGTCCGCATTTGATCTGGTGATGAATCTTTACGGACAATCGGACCCTATTAAAGCAAAATTATTTGTAACTACTTTAATGGGGAAGGCACAAGAATGGTTCATGAGCTTGCCACCGGGTAGTATCGAATCTCATGAACAGCTGGTACAGAAGTTCATCTTCCATTTTGCAAGTAAACGGAAGCAGAAGAGGTCGGCGACCTATCTATTTACCATAAGACAAAAGGAGAATGAGACCCTAAAAAATTTTATGGGCAGATTCAACAATGAAACTCTGGAGGTCCAAGACTTGAGGATTGATATGATGGTGAGTATCCTCATTCATGGTTTGAGAAAAGGGCCATTCGCTTCAGCTCTAGCAAGAGACCCGCCAACTAATGTTGAACAGTTGATGCGCTTAGCTCAGAAATACATTAATGAGGAAGAAATGAATGCGATGAAGGACGGGGAGTGGCTAGGTGCCGGAAAGACCCGCGACCGTGAACCTGGAAAAGATGCGAAGCAAAATACTGATCGCGTTCGCGACCTTACCTACCGACCAAAATACCATCGATACACGCCGCTGAACACCACAAGAACCAAAGCACTGCTGACTGTAGAGAAGTCAGATATATTGAAATGGCCACGCCACACCAGATTTACACCTGCTAAGAAATATTCAGGCAAATACTGTAAATTTCATCGCGAACGTGGGCATGACACAGAGGAGTGCTATCAATTGAAAGATGAAATTGAAAGGCTGATAAGACAAGGGTATTTTAGAGAGCTAGTAATGAAATGTCGAGCGGAAGAAACTGTTGCTCGCAGAAGCAGGTCCAGAAGCCCCGATCGAAGGCAAGACAAGGGAAAAGGGGTAGTAAAAGAACCTAATCTGGGAGGAAATGCGCCTGTGAAGGGTGTTATTTATACCATTGCAGGAGGACCCGAAGGAGGAGATTCAAGAAGGTCAAGGAAGCGGCAAAATAGACATGTCCAACATGATCAATTGATCGCAAGTATTGAGCCAGAGGAGGAGATCACATTCGGGGACAAAGATGTGGCTGGAGAAGTTAGGTCGCAAAACGATCCCATGGTGATCAAACTCGATATAGCTAATTTTACTGTCCGAAAAGTTTTGATTGATAACGGGAGTTCTGCAGATATCATCCTTTGGGATGTTCTTGTTAAAATGGGGTTAGAAAATACGAAATTAGAACCAGTAAGGACCCCGTTAGTTGGATTTGGTGGCACTGAGATTGTCCCGTTAGGGACCCTTGATTTACCCGTATCTATGGGAGAAGACCCTCGAAGGAAAACGTTGATGATCAAATTCTTAGTCGTAGACACACCCTTTGCATATAATGTGATCTTTGGAAGACCTGGGCTGAATGCATTCCGAGCTATAGTGTCTACATACCATCTGAAAGTAAAATTTCCAACCAGAGCGGGAATAGGTGAGGTAGTGTGCGATCCCGAGGAAGCACGTAAATGTTATAATCTATCCCTGAAAAAGGGTGAGAGCACGGATAAAAGAAGAAAATTAGATGTGATCGAAGGGGGAAGCCAAATATCTGACGGAAAGTTCGAAAGAATTCGACCAGCTGAAACGCATAAAGTTGTAGAGGTGATCCAAGGAGATCCCTCCAAAACCACCAGGATAGGGTCGCAATTGGGTGAACAACTGGAAACCATGATGATATCACTGTTACGGAGAAATGCTGACATCTTTGCATGGAGCTCGTCGGATTTTATAGGTGTGGCACCAGATGTAATTGTTCATAGATTAAATATAGACCCTACCATGCGACCTGTGCAGCAAAAGAAAAGAAATTTCAGCATGGAAAAAAATCAGGTGATCAGAGAAGAGGTGGATAGATTGCTAAACGCTGGGTACATTATGGAAGTTCAATATACAAATTGGCTGTCCAATGTTGTAGTAGTCCCCAAGCCAGGAGGAAAATGGAGAGTTTGTATAGACTTCACGGACTTGAATAAGGCGTGTCCGAAAGACCCATATCCACTTCCTCGAATTGATGCATTAGTGGATTCAACCGCCGGATACGAGTTATTTTCCATGATGGACGCCTATCAAGGCTACCATCAGATTTTCATGGCAGAAGAAGACCAGGATAAAACTTCGTTTGTAACAGAAAGAGGAATATATTGTTATAAGGTAATGCCCTTTAGGCTGAATAACGCAGGTGCCACATATCAACGTTTAGTGAACCGAATGTTCGAGGACCAGATTGGAAAAACTATGGAAGTTTACGTTGACGATATGCTGGTGAAAAGTTCAAGGTCGCAGGATCACGTAGCTTACCTTGAACAAACGTTTGCGACCCTTAGGAAGTACAGAATGAAGCTGAACCCGATGAAATGCACCTTTGGTGTAGCTGGGGGAAAATTTTTGGGTTATCTGGTCAGCGACGAGGAATCGAGATGAATCCAGAAAAGATAGAAGCCATACTGAAGCTGAAGTCACCAACCAACATCAAAGAGGTCCAAAAACTAACCGAGATAGGCGAGGAATCACACCGAGTTGCTATGTATGATCCTGCAACTAATCGTGAAGAGCGCTGCTTGGACTTGGAAATAATCGAAGAGAAAAGAGAGATCGCGTATGCCAAGATACTACACCATAAAAACTTAATGATGAGGAGTTACAACAAAAATCTGAGGCCCAGACAATTTCAAATTGGAGACCTCGTGCTGAAGAAGGTGGAAGTATCAAAGCACGTGGGAAAACTTGACCTCGGATGGGAAGGACCCTATAAAGTTACGGAGATCAAGCGAAGAGGCACTTATCGACTGCAAGATCTGGAAGGTCGAGACTTACCACGACCATGGAATGTCCAAAACTTGAAGAAATTTTATGCATAGTTATGAACCTGTGGAAGGTCATGTGATAGAGATCGTTTTGTACCTGAAAATAGTTGAGCTCGAGGTTGATGAGAGCTCATGTATATTGTATCTGAAAAAGATCATTGGCGTATAATATCACCATGTTCCTTTCTTGCTACCTATCTCTTTTCAATTTAGCATCTTGCTTATATTTAATTGTAGAATCTGAAAAAGATCATTCGATTTGAAAAAGCGTAGAATCTGAAAAAGATCACAAGATCTGAAAAAGATCATTCGATCTGAGAAAGATCGTAATCCGCAAAGATCCTAAGATCCGATCATTCGATCTAGAGAGGATCGCAAAAATAGTAAGCTTCGCAATTTTTAAGTTCATGTGGTCATGTGTATTTTAACATGTTCATAACTTTATGGATATTTCATTGTCATCTAAACGCAAATATACAAGGGCAACCATTCACGCAATCTTTGAGTAATCAAAAAAGTTGTTATACACTAGATTGTCAAAAGTTGAGTAAACACAACAAAAATTCCAAGTCATCAGTATATAGTCAAAACAATTGTTTCACTGACTTTGTGCCTATACAAAAAATCCCTAAGTATTTGCAGAGATGCAGGTCATGGGGTCATAAGGTCAAGCTCATTCATCCAAGGCTTCCACCTCGTCCATCAAGCTCGCGAACTCGGTACCTTCGATCTGAGGAGATGGCTCTTCAGGATAGGGCTGGAAGTTCTCATCCACAAAAGGGTTAAGCTTGTTCTGATCAAACCCTTCAGCAAATGCATTCAGATTGATAACTTGAGCCTTGCATTTGTTGAAACCCTGCGTCATGTAGATGCTCGCTTTGATCTCAACTGCTGTATCGAAAACTGGGGTCTTCAAGAAATCCCGAGCTCCATCCAACCTAGCACTGCGAACTCTATCAACAAACTCGGTAGAGTTCAAGAAATCTTCACGACCTTCAATGCGACCTTGGACAAGACCAGCCTCTTGCCCAGCAGAAAAGCCCGACATTTGACCTTCCTCACGGGCTCTGGCAACCTTGGCACCATGGGCTTCAGCGACCTCTTTCATCTGAGCGACCTCCGCCTCAAGACGAGCCTTTGCCTCCTCAAGGCGCTGACGTTCCTCCACCCATTCTTTCTCTTTCGCCCGGCAATCATTCCGAATCTCTCGGTACTTCTCCTGGGCCTCCAAGCGGCGTTTGCGTTGAACAGTGCATTTTAGAGATAATGATCGCATGAAAGCACTAGCCTGCAATGACGATGCATGATGTTAGAGGAAATCAGAGTGGATGCGGAGATAAAAACAGTTACCTGTGCCAAGGCATGGGCACCATGCTGCTCCAACCGAGGATATGGATAAGACAGAAGTGCGGCTTGGTCACGGGGCAGACTGGTGTGCCTGTAGATCTCGTAAGACTCCTGTCCTGCTTCACTGTTCAAAATGGTGCTATGGTCTGAGACCTTCCAGTGAGGTGCCAGCCGAGCCCCAGTCAATTCAGCAGACTTTTGAGAATCAGTGCGGTGAGCAGCAAAAGCGGATACCTCCCACTCTTCGACCTCCCTCAAGGACTTCAAGTTTTCATCTTCTGCAGCTCGAGCGGCTGCGAACTCCTCCTCAGATCGCCTGTGAATGTGTGGTCCCCCAGGCTTGGATTTAGGGGGCGACCTATGCTTGCGCTTCCGGGGGCGACTAGGACCTGCAGCTCCACCCTCGACCAACGAGCCAACCATCTCGAGGCTGGGAGAAGCACCTCGAGCTGGGGGAAGGTCATGAGCCTGGACTTCCTCAGTGCCGATATCAATTGGAGTCTCAGTCCTTCGCAAGTCGGCTGTAGGAGTAGCCGAGGTGTCCAGATCAGGTCGCTAAGGTGTTGTGCGACCTGGAGCTTGACTTTGGGGCGCAGGTTGTTCACCAGTACCTCGCTCGTGGCGAACTTGTGCATGCTTAGTCAAACGACCCAGCATGACTTTATTCTCTGCAGAGTAACGACCTCAAAAAGTTTAACAAATAAAAAGTCAAAAGGGAGGCAGGAAAGAAGATAGAGAATCACCTAGTGACCCGGTGATGGGTACAGAAGCACGGGACAGGCGCGCAAGACAGAAGACCTCTTTGGTCAGCAACTTTTTTGGAAAAAAGGGGTTAGAAGTGAGACTATTAATCAAATCCCCATCTAAACCCTCTCCTTCGGTAACTGGCTCGGGCTTTTCTACAGACCATTTGAGAGTAAAAGGCCACCGTTGACCGGGGGGAGGTCGAACAAAGATGAAGCGATCCTTCCACGGACCGGTATTAGATTTAAGGGGCTCTAGATACCTACATTGTCTACGGAAAGTGAGGTAGAAGAAACCCCTATTGGCCGACCTGGTGGAGGTAGTGAAAGAATAAATCGACCAAAAATTATCAAAACTGGGGTCGAGATCGAAAGCTCGCATTATTATAACAAAAAGTACAATGTGACTAATGGAGTTGGGAGATAGTTGCATGGGATTGAGCCTTAATCCCTTGAGTATGCGAGCTACAGGGGGAGCTAGAGGTAATCGCAAACCAGCCTCAAAGTGGCCGATCGACAGAGTACAAAATCCTACAGGAGGGGTGTGCATGCGATCAAATGATCTGGGGATCAAGACCTCAAAATCATGACGGATAAAGTATTTTTCCTTTATTTGGGAAATGGATTGCTTCACTTTACTAACAATGCCTATCCAAGGGCTGTTATCTAAAGATTGTTGGTATCTAACATACCTAGGGGTCTCGTCATCAGATGGGTTATCAGAAGGGTTCGATCTAGACTGCGACCTAGATCTAGACCTAGATCTAGCTGTAGAGGGACCCTCGAGTTCATGCAAAGGAGAAGTCGCAGAAATAGAAAAGCTCGAGTTAATGGAAGACATGGTACCTTGTCGAGGTCGAGGAGGCAGGTCGCTGGGAGTCTGGCAACGATCTCGAAGCCGAAGCAATGGAACAAGCGAATTTTGAAGGAGGGGAGTATATATAGACCACTGTGTGGAAAGACGCGCCCAGCTGAAACCGGAGGATGGATGACAGGTGGCACCTCGGAGATCGTGACGTCGGACGGATGGACAACATGTGGCAACTCATTAAATGCAACGCTTCGGCTTATTGCAACACGGCCCTTCAATTTATGGTCGAGTGATAAACACGCGTACAAAAATCCAACCCTTGACCATCAAATTGCATCAAACACGCGACCTTGCAAAGATTTTCTTTCGATCTAAATTGGGCAAGATATACTTCTTCCCAATGTAATAAATTACATTTGAAAGAAGTGGGGGAATTCTGATAAGGATGTCTCAAGAAAATAATGAACAAAACATGAATTTGCACATAGGTCGCACTTCAGATCGCAGGTCGGTGGGGAAAAAAGGCATTAAGAAGGTCGCAAGGTAAGAAGGTCGCAGGTCGCACGTGGCACATTGTGGCTTGATGACGTCTCCAATCGGGCCCCATAGACCCGAATCCGACCCGTATTATCCACCGGACAGGTGTCCAAAGGAGAAAGGGCTGATTCATTACATGGGCGTACCTGAAGTTGACACCTGTCCCCCAGGAGGGTCCCATCTTCAGACGCTTATAAATACCCTAAGTCCATTGAGAGAAGGTACACTGTTCATCCGTACTTATATTTTGGGTCGCTGAATATTCCTTTCGATCTCAACATCTGACTTAGGCATCGAAGCGTCGTCGGGACGATCCCGATCAGCCTTGTGTTTTATTTTCAGATAACAGGTCCAACTCGGTGACGTGAGTGGTCGTGGTCGTTGATCAAGGTCAAACGTGATCGAGGCGGATCAAGGACATTTTGGTAATCGAGGAATGAATCTCATTGCTCGAGGAACGGCGTAATCCTACGAGTTTGTTAGCCCTCGCCATTCGGATCTGATTGGTATAGCTTTTTTGTGTGTACCATCACACAGAACAAAGGTATATGATTTGTATACTGCATTTTCATGTACTATCACGCGAAAGTACAGATTGTAATTATGTTCATAGTTTTGTTCAAATTCACGGAAGCTGAGCTTCCAAATTTCATTTATCGATTAATAATCAATTTTCTTGACAAGTTTGTTTGTATTTTCGTTTACAGTTTTCGGCTTTTGAAATCATCATTAAAGTGAAAATATATTCATTTATACATAATTTTATTGAAAATATATTTATTTAACATCACAATTCAATATAAATCACAAATTTATTAATTAATCTAAACACATTATCGTTTCACATGAAAATGTATGCAAATTTAAAAATACATATTTTCTAATGAAAATGAAAACGCAGACAAATGGGATTGGGCTTGGGCTTGGATATGGAGTCCGGATATTCTTGGATAACTCACTACGGACTTAAAAAACGTTTTCCCACAAGCCTATATAAGCTTAAATAAATGTGGGTTGGTTAAGCTTAATTCGGCCTACCTGCAAATTGTTGATTTTTTTGGACCCAATAAGATACTCTTATTACATTAAATCAATCACATCACATGTAATACTTATCTCGCATATAATAAGACCCAAGTTTCAAAAACAAAAACTAATTGATGGTATAAATAGATGGCTGGGATGATATTTCGTATAATTACAATAGAATAAAAACAAATTTCTCCTTTTTTCTTTCTCAATGATGAATGGATATTTATACTAATACAACATTACACTAATTTAGTAAGTCAACGTTAACTTTTTCTTTTTCCAGCTTCTTTTCTTCTTCAACACCTTTTTTTTCTGGAATGTTCACATTTGCCTCCTTAAATCTGAACCCCCTTTTGGACTTTATTCATTTGAGTCATTTTGCCGGTAACTAATACATTTGAACCTGAACAGCTATTTAAACTTCATATATAATCCCCTTGAACTTGAACCACTTTCTAAATTTCATTCATTAGAAAAAATCATACTACTTACCATATTACACTTAATTTCTTAAAAACGAAAAAGTATTAATATTAATTATTTATTGATCCTTTCCTCTATCACTAATACACAATTATAAGGGAGTAAGTGATGAACATGGAGTGGACGTATTGATATTTCAAAACTTAACATTGTGGTTCTATAAATTGTCATTTATAATTGAGAATCGAATTGTTCTTTTTTCTATATTAATTAGATAAACATGATTTGGTCTTTCAAGATCTAAAACTGAGCATGGCTTATAAAAGATAGAAATTGAATAAGACGCTTGATGACTAAGTGGATGGGAGAATGATTTTGGGTTGCCTTGGAAGCGTACCAAAAGTCACCAACATGTGCATACACTGTGACTCCATCCATTTTGTTGCTGCGCGCCTTTGATATATAATTTTATTTTTAAGTTACCCATTAATTTAATCATATATTTTAATTCATAATGTTAATGATAACAAGTGGAAACATTGATTGGTCCTTATTCCAGAGTGTTGGAGGGGCGATGGATGTCTTAATCTATTACCACCATTGATTGAGGTTTCCTTTTCTTAAAGGTGTGTGTATGTTGTCTCAAATCTGGCTCATGTATTGGGCCCACCTCCACCTTCAAACCTATACACTCAATTAATGCCTCATTTCACATCACTCTTACCAAACATACATAATTAAGCCGCTTTTCCTTATATCTTTATTCCATGAAAATTTGTGTTTTTTTTGTTTGAATAAGGTTAAGTATGAATGCAGGTCAAATGTTTCAATCAGATGTTGCCCAAACAAGTGGTAGTTAGTCACTTAGTTGCTTGTGTTTAGTTTGAAATTCGAAAAATATATAAGATATGTTTGGTTGTTGTGCATTTATTAGCTAATTAAAGTGGATGTTTGAGATTTTGTTTGCAAGTAAGGGAAAGATATTGTGGTCATTCTTCTTTTTAAGTTTTGGATATAGTTTATCATATACAAGAATGATGTCCAAGCTACAAATGTCTTGTTTTCATGTCAAAATTTTCAAACTTTATTAATAAAAGTGAAATTACACTTTTAGCCCTTTATTTATAGGATTTTTAAAATAATTTTAAAATTGAAAAACTCGATATATTTAGTCCTACATTTTATGAAATTTTCAAAAAATTCAAAAAATGTTGAACATTTAGTTCTGTAAAATATAGGATTAAATGTATCGAGTTTTCTCAATTTTAGGACTATTTTAAAGATCTCGTAAAGTAGATGATTAAATGTGTCAAGTTTTTTAAATTTAGGATTATTTCTAAAATTTCGTTTAAAAGATAAAATATATTGACTAATAATTCAGTTTCAAATTAAAAGTCCATGATCAATTTAGAGTTTACATTTCTTCAACAATTCAATATGACAAATTTGCACAAGTACCCGTGTCAAATTTTTTAAGTCTTATGCATCTTGATAGATGAATTAATTGAGTCAAAACATATTCACGTGCGGAAGCTGATCTATGTCCAAATAAATAATATTCAAATCCAATAAAAGTCCTATAAAAAAATGGGCATCCACCACACATATGAACACAACACAGAAGCCACCTTATTTCAAAGTAGCAGGTGATTTATTTCTACATGTTCAAAAAATTGTTTATAAAATTTCATTTTATCCATATTCTGCTAGTTTTGTAATTGTATCCATAGTCAAACATCAAAGGTGCATAAAGTCAACAAAATGGGAATGGCAGGCAGGAGCATGATTGAATATCACATGACAGCCCTCTTCTTCCAATCTGGGCTATGGCCCATCAGGAGCGTCACTTGCGGCCCATATTTGATTTCCCTAAAAGCAAACTCCTTTAATCATTGGCGCTCTGTCTCTCAATCATTCATCCCAAATCCCGCTATCACCTGCCCTCACCTACACACTAACAAGCTACGCCACCTGCAATTCGCTCACGCCCTATGACGTCGTCGTTTCTGTTTAATTGGTAATAATGCACATGATCATATCACCACTGTATCTCCTCACCTTTCAGAATTCAATGCATATTTAGTCCGGTTGAGTGTTGACCAATCAATTTATTTCCCATTCTTAATTAAAACTGATTTCTTAATTTAATACTATCCAATTAATAAATGCAATTTATCAACAAAATCCAGTGACATCATTTTATTTTAAATCAACTGCCACGAACGCCTCACTTTATGTCCGAAATATGTAAATTTGAATTTTTAATAAGTACAATGTCAGTAATTATAAATAATTTGTAATTATTTTTATAAATAAATAGTTATTATACAAGTTATAAATTTTTATATTAAGTGATGTCCCAAAAATAGAAAAAGTCCTCCGTCACAAACCTACTCACATTTTTCTTCCAACTTAGTCGACGATTTATTTATTTTTTTAACGGATTAATTAATTTTATTATATATTTAATATTTTTTTGAGGTAGGAGTGATAAATTATTATTAATTAAAATAAATCGAGTACAATTATAATCATTTATGTCGACATATCTAATAAAGATTATTATAATAATCATATTCTACTCAACACCGCCTACTATTATAATAGACAGCATCCCACGCACATAGCAGGAAAGCACGACCTTTAAAATCATGGGATCTCAACTTCATCAATTGAACTTGATCTCATTTATAATATATTTAATATTATTTTTGTATATCCCGCCCCTAACGTTGTCCCTTGTCACTTGCCCTTTAACTCGGTCAAGTAGGCAAAATCTGCCCCTTGTGCTTTCATAACCATCACATGTCATCAGAACTAGTGTACCAAAATGAGATTTTAAGGATGTGTGAATAATTGTCTTATTTTATATAAAATTATCATAATTTATTTTATAATATTAAAATTTAATTGAATTGATGTATTGATTAGTCGCTCAATATATTAAAATATTAATATGAATATACAATTACTGTTTATATGTAAAAGGATGCAATTGAAATACCCAATTCACCCTCCCCACCCCACAACTGGACTGGTTAGTGGTTACCACTGTAGAAGAAAAAAGAGAAAAAGATAAAAAGGGGGTTGGCGTATAATCTAAGAAATCCTGACCATACAGAAACAAACCCTGCGGTTGAGAGCAGAGCAGCAGATTCTCTCTCTTTCTATCTCTATATAAGCACTACATGGGCTTGTGTTTCTCTTCTTCAAATCTCTCGCGGAATTAGAAAAACAGTGTTTCATATGCGTTACAGTGTTAGTGGTGGTGTTGTAATCACATATCATGACCAATATACCTAGATCTCTAACCGACTCCGCTTTAACCCTCTTCAATCTCGCCATCTCCGCATCTGATCCTTGGCCCTTTTCTCTTCTCTTCTTCTAGCACCCAATCCACCTCTCATTCCTGTCTTTTCTGTACAGAGCTATTCATATATACACATATTGTTAGTGATTTGTATTTGTATATACATATATGCCGCACGTTCATTTCCACCACGGCGGCGGAAGAAGTGAGGCTAGGAGTATTCCGAAGGGATGCTTGGCTATAACTGTGGGGCAAGGAGCGGAGCAGCAGCGGTTTGTGATTCCGGTGATCTACGTGAACCACCCGCTGTTCACGCAGCTGCTGAAGGAGGCGGAGGAGGAGTACGGATTCGATCAGAAGGGTCCGATCAATATCCCCTGCCACGTGGAGGAGTTCTGTCATGTCAGGGGTCTGATTGACAAGGAAACGACGTCGCATCATCATCATCATCATCATCACCACCACCACCACCATCATCATCACTTTCCGTGCTTCAAGGCTTAATTTGTTTCTTCACGTGTTGTGTAATTTGGAGGTTGAGTTCGTTTCCTGAGTTATTTTTGATGCACCCCACAAATTGAAATGAAACTGTTATTCTTTTGGGAATAGTTTACTCTTTCAATTGTTTTTATCTATTGTTGATTGATACATGTAACAATTGATAAATGTTTTTCATGGTACCAAAAAATGAGATCAATTAGTGTTTTATTAATTGGGTGCAATTCAGTTTTTCTCTTTTTTCTTTTTTTCTATCTCAATAATGAATGGTTATTTATGTTAATACAACATTATATTAATTTGGTAAGTCAACCCTTGTTTGTTTTCGTCTTTACCTTTTTTTTTCTATAATATCAACCTTTCCCCTATCCATTGATTTTCTTCCTTATTAGTACATTTCTTTCTTGGAATGTTAATTTTTCTTCTTTCTATTGATTTTTTTGTTTCTCCAACACCTTCCTTTTTGAATATAATGATTTTTTTTTCTGTTTTGATTTTTTTCCTTCATCAACACCCCTAATTCCTGAACATCCTTAGGATATTTAAGAAATCAATCGAATTATGAGCTCTTTTGCAAGCATATTTTGTTTTATAGTGCTGATGATAAAAATTTAGAAATTTAGTATGATAATAATTTTTGTGTGAGTTGGCGGTTGTGACTAGATTTAATGTGGTTATGAGGATTAGCCCCACCCACTGAGGATCAAGACAATGTTATTTAGTGTTATATGATTAAGAATTTTGTTGCTGGTTTAGTTTTAACTTTATTTTGAGTTTTGAACCCAAATGTTCATTGGTTTTTGTGTATGCTCTATTTATTTTGGTATTTTGACTAGTATGGTTTATATATATATATATATATATATATATGAGAAATGAGTTCATATTTGTTCCTTACTTCGACGTTCTATTATACGTCTTAAGAAATTTGATTTTTAGCTTTGGGGCATTTCATGGGCTTTAAGGAAGCTTTGATTTTTGACTTTGGAGAGTATTATAGGCTTCAAGGAAATTGGATTTTCAATGCATCTGAAGAGAGCTTTGATTTTTTATGCGCCTGAAGAGGGCTTTGACTTTTTATGCGCTTTAAGGGAGCTTGACTTTTCGCTCTGAGGCGTATCATGCATCTCAAATGAGCTTTAATTTTTGGCTTCGAACGTATTATGCGCATCAAAAAAGCTTTAATCTTTGACTTCGAGACGTATTATGCACATTAAGAAAGTTTGACTCTAAACTCCAGGGCATATTATGCGCTTCAGAGGAGGTATGCTTTTTTGCTTAGGCTTATTAGGTTAATCTTAAATTTTTAGCCCCCCTCTATTTGGGCTTCCCAACCTACTATAAGAATGTTGGGCCCAATTGTTAGCTTGAACTCAAATGGTGCTCAATCACTCTGCAAGTTTGGTTTTCATTAGCGTGAAAAACAACTTAACAGTCATTAAGCCAATAATTAAATTGAGGTGATGCTACAAATTTATTACAAACTATATTTGTATAATAAGAACAAAGGTATTTTAAAACTTTAAGTGTAATAGTTTGTACATAGATTTAAGCAAATAAATTTCCCTTTGCCCCACAATAAAAGGATATTGCTTAATTAACTAACATTTTTCTTAAACATTATTATGTGGTCCTTCTTTAATAAAAATCAATTAGACTATCATTTTCTAATCGATTCTTAATTTACGTACATAGGTTTATTGCACAGCGATGATGACTATTTTCTAATTGATTCTTAATTTACGTAAATAGGTTTATTGCAAAGCGATGAGGACTAATCGCAATTGTAATTTCTATTACTACTATACTGATAAATATAAAATATTCAAGAATGTTAAATAAATTAGAACCACTCCCTTAAGAATATTTGCTCCTTCAAAAACTTGTATTCATCGGGAGCTTGACTGAATTCCCTTAGGATTCTTGTGCTCCTCCACACACTCAAATTTGATGTGTCCTCCGCTTGTAAAATCCTCAAATTTCTTGCATAAAACATTAACTCGAAATTAGAATAGTCATATACTTTAATCGACACAAATGATGATGAAATATTCTTATGATACATGATAAAGTTCACTGATACTTTAACAAACACATTTGTTTTTAAAACTTTTACCGCTTTATTTCGCCATTAATTGGCTCGAGCTCTGGATCTGGTTTTCATCTTCAACGAATCAGGCTGTTCTAGTGGGCGGCACCAAATTGATGGTACAAAATTGTGTGATTTTGCAAATAAATTAATGATTTTAAAATACTTTAACATCTCAAATTTTATTAAATCAATTATTTTAAAATTGTGTGATTGATCATATTTTTTTTAAAATTGCACATCAATTATACAATAAATATATTATATTTATCATATAATTTATTTAGATCTGACTAAATTCAATTTGAATTAATTTTTTTTCTCAGAATAGACGTACAGTGATTTTGCAAATAAATTATATAATAAATAAAATTACATTTATAATTAGATTCGAATAATATACTTTTATACCGAATAAAAAAAGGAAATTAAATGATTAGGTGTTATACGCAGGACCAATAGCGTTGGGGATGTGGGTCCCAAATGAAACTGCCATCACTTTTGTCATTTTTTGAGATTTTTATGTATTAATTATTTTGAGGTGGTAGTTGTATAGTGTGTGGATTGCTTGGGTGTGAGCTGCCAGTTGCCATACGCACAGAATTTTGCTTTTTTGTTCACACTGCTTCTAAATAAATTTCTACTCCAAACCAACACGTTACATGTAGCTTAAATCAATTATATGATAGGTGTAATATATTTATTATATATATAATATTTAATTTCAAAAAAATAATTATATTTTATTTATTTTATAATTAATTTATTTTGATTAAATTTGATTTAAAAAATTATTATATTGACAATTTTTTTTTTACACTCATGCACGCTCGCGCGCACACCCCCCCCCCCCCAAAAAAATCGAACATCAGACCTTTCTATATTCATTATATTTTACCTCCTTGTGTTAATAGAAAAGTGCAAAAAATTCCCTATGAAAGAAAAAGTGCAGGTTACGCCTTATGACACTAAAAATCATCAATTTATCAAGGGGGTAAATTGCATTTTTGTATTAACACATAGGGATAAATTGCATTTAACCCGATATTTTATAAAAAAATAGTGTGGTAGAAAGGGTGTCCCACGGGGACTATATTAATGTTGAGATTGAAGATGAATGAGCAGGCAGTTGCAAGTTGCAACTTTATGTTTGTTTCCTGAAGCAGTGGATGTGTAGAGCTGCTTATTCTTGACGTGCTCTACACTATTACTATCCTTTTCTTTTATAATTAATATGAGAGGACACTAATAATAAAGTCAAACAATATTAATATCGAAATCTTGACCAATTATTATATATACAAAATGACAAAGAATTAAATCTAGTATCTTTATAACATAACAATAATAAAATTTGTCAATTTCGATAAATACAAACATTTATTACTTATTTATAATGAGAATAAAAATATATAAGTCTAGTGGTGATTAAAGATAAAATTGTGGTTAATTAGTACAAGTGTTGGAAGTTGGTATGGTATTGGGGGGAAGTGAAGAGAAGGCAGCCAGGCCTTTCAGTTTCACTTAGCTTTCTTGTCTTTTTAAAATTGATTGGTAAAGACCAACCATTTCATTACACATAATACCACGACCCATATACTATTGACTTTCAAGTTTCAACCCCTCACCACTCGCCGCACCTTCCTAACACTACTCTACCCTTTATTTATATTACTTCTTCTCTCATCTTGTTTTTATGTACCTATAATAAATATATTTTTATATTTTATAATTTAACATAAAAAAATAAACTATATAAATTAATATATTAAATTTGAATAGCATATTTGACTTCAGAACGAATTAGTATGGTGCTGGTGTCATCAATCGTTATTGGTGAATATAAAAACCTTTTTCTTTATATGTTAATATAGGTAAATTACTCTTGTTTTTTTTTTGCATATTTGTAGAAATCATCAATTGCAGTAAAATACAATGGGCTCCTATGAGTTTTGTTATAATTATAAATACTTTTTCGTTGATTGAGAAATAACAAATGTCCCATAGAATGAGCTGTCACGTGGGGTGGTGCTTGTTAAACGGTTGTTATTAATAGGAATATTTATAATTTTTTAATAATAAAAGAATAATTATAATTATTATAAATTTTAGAAAAATTCATTGTAATTTAACAAAAAAATTAATTAAGATCATTTTAAACAATTCACATTTCGCCAATGGAGGTAGTATTGACCAAAAGTCAATGTCCATGTTGGGCCTAACAAGTCAGTGGATTGGCCCAAAGTACGTGGCTTCTATGGTCTTCAGTGGCCTGTTATCTAAGTAGACTGGCCCAATAAACATCGGATTGGGCTGAATCTTTCTTCAGGTTGCGATCTATCATCAAAATCCGGGGAGTTCTTAGGCGCGAAATAGGGAATACCTCTCTCGCCCTCGCTCTATAAATGCTGGAAGGATCAGTTGCATCCAAAAAGTTTTCCCTCACAAAATCAACCCATCTCTTCTCTCTCAGCGGGTTTTACTATTTTCACTTCTAAGTCCCTCTAAAACCCCTAATTTACAAACCTCCCCCCCCCCCAAGTTGCCCAATCTTCCCTTCCAGACATAAAACGTACAAAAGTTTACTCTCGATTTCAACTCTCCGTTTCCATTCTCGCTTCAGTTTCTTTCATCTCCATTGCTGGTTTCTGTCGTTTTTTTTGACTTTTTCCATTTAACTTCTTCAAGTGAGGGTTTTAATGAGAAATTAGGGCTTCTTAAGAAAGGTGTTCTTTTCAACTTTTGCATTAATGGAGCCCGCGGCCGGTGCGTCCTCCGCCGCTCGAAATGGAGGCGTTTCTCTGCCGTTGTCTGCTGCTTCGCAAGCTTCCCGTAAGGAATGGCGCGTCGTTTCTGAGCAAACGGTTCGAAATTCCGGTAACGAGGTGAAAAATCTCCTCGCATTGGCTTTATTGCTGCTCCGGATGTTCTGGAATCTGATATTGAATTTTATGTTTAAAAAATACGTCTGTTGGGGCAGCCTTAATTGAAAAATCTACTTGCATTGGCTTTACTCCATTTAATCTTTCTGACTCTTACTTTATGGAGAACAAAATTTGATGCGACACTGCATCAAAGTATTAGGGTTTTTGTTCTTTCTATGTCGTTTTGTTTTGACATGCTTATGCACAGGAAATGGAGCGTTCAAAACTAGGTCAATCCGACGAGAGATTGATATACGAGGTAATAACTATGTTCTGTTGAGCTACAGATTTAATGTGAATGTCTACTTGTTTTAGGTTCCCCCGTATGACTGTTAAAACAGGAGTGATTTGCTGTATTATATTAAGGTGCAGCATGGAAGAGAACCATTGGATGTTGATTTCTGCTCAATAACAATTGATGGAGGCTTGGACAATGATATTTTGCAGCAGAGGCTTCATTCTGTGGCGAAACAAAGGGAGGAGTTGCAGCAGGTGGAGATTGAGCTTCGGGCGCAGTTCATTGCAAGATCTGAAATCATGGGATTGCAGAATACATTTGATGCTCAAATAAAAGAGCATGCAAATGCCACTGTCAAGCTTCAGGTTTTTCATTTTCTTTGGGTGGCTTCGTGATGTCTTGTCCAGATTTGATTCATTTGTAGACGGTACAAGAACATGTACTACTCATGGTGTTTTGTTGTGAAGCTTTTTTAGGCTTTGATGCATGTCTATAGGTACATGCATATGCTAGTCATCTCTCTCTAAAAAAATTTTAAGTTCTGGTGCATTTGTAGTTGGATGTGTGGTTGTGTACCACTTGTACTGTTACCTTGCTGAAATTTTAGAGGATGGTTGATTTTAGGAGCAACTGCATGAGAAGGAACAGAAGATACATGATCTGGAGAGAAAGATTGACGAAAAGGAAAGGGAATTGCATGCTATTAGATTGGATAATGAAGCGGTTAGTTTGAGAACTGTGTTTTTCTTTTATTGTATTTGGAACTATGTGGTGCTGATGACTGGTTATTGTTGTATTGAATTTATACTCTTCCTCTATTTAGCAGGCTTGGGCCAAAGAGGATCTTTTAAGAGAACAAAGCAAAGAGCTGCAGAGCTACAGGTACTCCTTCGCTTTTATGTTGAAATATTTTGTACTTTAATTGGTATTTCCAGTTTTGGATGGATGAATATCCTTGCTCCGTAATTTTGTTATTGCATGCATGACTTATTATGGTTTGCTTTCTTTCAAGGGTTTTTTCTGTTAAATCATTGTTTTAAGTCTGATGAGCTTTAAATTTTGTGTTATTCCATGCTGCTCGTGTATTATGTACATGGCTGAGATTGGTTTCATTTTTCTGCCTGTCCTCTCTGTTGCCTGAGCTTTGTGATTATAATATGTATGATTCACATAACTTTTGCAGGAGAGAGAGGGAT
Organism: Sesamum indicum; assembly: GCF_026168435.1. Lineage (NCBI taxonomy): Eukaryota > Viridiplantae > Streptophyta > Magnoliopsida > Lamiales > Pedaliaceae > Sesamum > Sesamum indicum. Next base: position 11,602,705 of record NC_142660.1, on the reverse strand, counting down.
AACTCTGAAGCTGAAAGAGCACAACACATTAAACAAATCCATGATCTTCAGGAACATGTTCAAGAAAAAGAGCGCCAGTTAATAGAGTTGCAGGAACAGGTTTGTATATGTTATTCGACTCTTTGTATTATGCATGTGTACTCTTTCCCGCGTGGCATTGATTTATCAAGCTTTCTGCAGCACCTCTGCTGTCACTATCTCATTTGATATACTCTATTTCAAAATTGTATTTTATTATATTCATTTAAACTGTGGTGGATGTAGTTAACTTACACTTTCTTTTGATGGTCTTGGTCCTGTATTTTGGTCTTGTTAAGCTATAAATTTGGTAAAATGCTTTATCTTCCTCTTGATTGAAGTTTTGTTGGACAAAGTTGGATGTTAGGTCATGCAGTTTGTCTGCCAATATGAGATAATTTTTTCAGGTGTGCACTTTCATAAGTTAATGTGCTTTAATGATTACCTTTCTTTATTCAGCATAGGATTGCTCAAGAAACTATCCTTTTTAAAGACGAACAGATAAGAGAGGCACAAGCTTGGATAACTCGCGCTCAGGAAATGGATGCTCTGCATTCAACCACTAATCACACTTTACAAGCTGAACTACGAGAACGAACAGATCAGTATCATCAGCTGTGGCTTGGTTGTCAAAGACAGGTGTTTTGAGCTGTAATAGTCAATTTGGTGTCCAGATTATAAATCTGATTGTTGACCTTTATTTAACTAGAGGCTAAATTGATTATTTTTCAATCAGTTTGGGGAGATGGAAAGACTTCATCTGCATATACAACAGCTCCAGCTTGAATTGGCTGATATAAGAGAAAAGAGTGGAAGTCATTCAGATGGGTCACATGCCTCCCATGCAAATTCAAATGATGCTTCTCGAATTGGGCATATTAATGGTAGCCAATCGGAGGTGAATGACAATAATCCACCCAGTGTGAACTCTGGTAATCTACAAAATGGCAATTCTGAAACTTCTGGAGGAAGCACATTAACACAGGTTAAATTATGCCCCACTTTTTCTTGTTTCCTGTTGGTCATTTCTTCGTATGCATGCTATAGGATTTCGTCTGTTGTCAATATTGAGGCGTAGGATCAATTATGAGCGACTATGAAAAATCTTATTTTCCACGTTGTCTCTTTGTGGCCTCCACCTGCTTTCTTTTTCCATTGATGTAATGCTTAGCTGTATTGGGTAAATTTCTCTGGAGTTAGGAGGTCTATTCATGTCCACATCCCTGACACATTTTTATCTTCATATCATTTCTGCTCTTTATTGATGAATAACTGAATTAGCACAAAAATTCAATCCTTGCTGTCATTTCTTTTTTTTTTATTCTGGACTTTGTAGTGGAAGAGGAAAAACTGATACAACTTAGTCTGTGCTGTCATTTCTTTCTTTCTTTTGTTTGAACTAGATTTTGTACAATCTAAATTTATGCTTCCTCACCCCTCTGAGAAAGGATCCAGAGAGGAGGAAAGACTGTGGTTATGACAGGTCCTGATGCAGAAAGTACTCCGCATCAACTTCGTATTTCACATTTCTATTTCCTTATCATCCTGAGATGTATTTTTCTTCTTACTAGACCGACCATGTTCATGGTGTTGCATATACTCCTTCAAACCTATTTGGAATGCCAACCTACCTTCCAACTGCGATGCATCCGTTTGTAATGCACCAACAAGGTGTACCACACCCATCACATGTCACACAATCTCATTTTCATTCTTTACCTGCAATGTCATCAGTTCAAAACTGGCAAAGCCAACAGGTAAATGATATATTTCATTTTGTTCCTGCTCCTCAATTTTACAACTTGCAATTGTTTGTTATCTGTCTTGCTTTATTGTGTTCAAGGCTGTGCCAGATGGCGAGCAATTGCCTGCACACAACCAGTATCCTGAGCAAACTGAAGAAAACTTGTTGAGAGCTGAATCTCATGGTGAATATGAAGCAACAGTAAATGGGCAAGTTGTTCGTTCAAATTATTTAGATGACAAGGTTAGTGCAGGGTTAGATGCTGACTCTGTGGTCCCATCGCAAAATGGAGAGGGACAGGTTGGCAGCTCAAAGAGATAATTCTTATAGAACTTGCCTTGTGCCACTTCTTTCCATTTCCTTAAGCTTTTTGATTTTGTCATACGTTTTTTAGGTGCATGTCTCTGTAGATGAAAGCCATGACAATACTCAATCTCAGCAGGACTTGCCGCAAATTTCTTCCCAGTTTCATGATGCTCTTAGGCTGGATACTCCTGAACAAGGCAATGATACTAAGGTTAAATTATTGTGTGCTACCACAAATCCAGGCTACTGTACATGAGCTTCTTGTTATGTTTCTTTCGAGCAATTTATGGTCTTCAGATGCAATGGTTATTCTCCTCTTGTTGTTAGATTGAAAGCTCATATTAAATTAATACTGCCACAGGAGAAGAAGCCCAATCCAGTTATTGATCGTGAACTGGACAACAAAATCACGATTATGGAACATTCAAGTTTTGCTATCAATGTGTCCTCATCCGAAGCACCAACGCATGCTGCAAATTTCACTGAATCCGCCACAAAGAGTGCCTCTAGTGCTGTTCTGACGGATACCTTTGTTTCCACTGGGCAGAAAAGTAATATAGTTGCAAAGCCTGGGGAAAGTTATCTGTTGGATGAAAGAGCATTGCTGGCTTCTATAGCTCGCACGATAGGTTCTGGTGGCAGGATTAGGATTAGTTCAACAGTGAGTTGAATGATCTGTTTTTGTTAGATATGAAGAAATTAGTAGACTACAAATAATTTAGTTATGATGTCTGACCATTTGTGCTATGTGTTTAAACAGCTTCCAAATAGACTTGGAAAAATGCTTGCACCTCTACACTGGCATGATTATAAAAAGAAGTATGGCAAGCTTGATGAATTTGTGGCCAGTCATCCTGATGTATGTCCTCTCTATCTTTTTCCTTGTCTCCCAAACTTTTGATATATATTTTTTATTTATACTAAGACTCCTCTATTGCCCCCGGTTTAGTTATTTCTGATTGAGGGGGACTACATTCAGCTTCGAGAAGGTGCACAAGAAATCATAGCTGCTACAGCAGCTGTTGCTAAAGTAGCTGCTGCTGCTGCAGCACCATCTTCATTCTCATCAATGTTGCCTTCTGTAGCAGTCACTCCCATGGCACAGTCCCACCGATTGAAAAAGGTTACCTCCCTTGAGTCCTCATCTGTGAATGCTGATAACTCCAGTTCTGTGAGCTTGCAATCTATTAACCTTCAAATATTCTTTACTATCCTTCTCAGTTCTCTGCAACTCAGAGCCAGAATGGTGGTTCCTTTCATGTTGTTGAAGGAGTCTCAAATGTTAAAATTTTGAGCAAATCAAAGGATCACATGGAACTGAATGGCTCTGAAACCAGGCCTGGGCGGTCTGTACTGCTGACAGTTGGAAATGGATTGAACTGCGACACAACCGGCTTTCCTCAGAGCAAGGGTGCATCTCAAGGGAGGCCTGACATGAGTTTAGTTGGCAGACAACAAAGCAGGTACTAATTAGTATTTAATAGAACGGTCTGATGTTTTTGACTGATTCTAAGTAGAAACTCATTGCTGTATTCTTATTTCAGGACAACTGGTGCTGCATCAAGCCCAAGAAGATAGTAAGTTTATTTTGAATTTGGAATATTTGATATTATCTTTCTTCCTACAAAACATCCCTAGCTGTTGGGGTTCTTGGCTGTTCGACCTAGAAGTTTGATATGATATACTTCAAATCCGCTTGTATATGAAGCATTTAAAAGATATGTTTGGCAAAAAGAATTCAAGCATAGAGTAGGGGGTGTTATTCTATTGCTGATAGTGGCTGCAATAATTCAATTCATAAACAATAATCTGATACACTCAACAGAAAAATGAAGCAAATGGAAGAAAAAGAAATAGATTTGCTTGTGAAGGTTCTCAATCCAGCTGGGTTGGGTTGTTGATCGTCAACATGTGCCAGGTGCTGTCAACTTGTCTCTTGTTTGGTCTGTCTGGTAATTTGTCAGATGAAAATGGAGCAAACTAATGCTGGCAAAATACGTGTCCTAATACTGCACAATAGAAAATCACCTAACCTTCAGATGAAGTTACCTCTGTGTAGCCCTTGCCTTGAATTCTATCTGCCCTGGATTTTATGAAAACAATTTTAGAAGCTTATACCACCAGGTAAAATGAATTGGAGTTTCACAATGGTTTTTTCATGTTTATCTAAGGGTTTTAAAATCTTTCTGCTGTAATAGAGGAAAAGATGATACACCTCTCAAGACTTGGAACAGTGATAAGAGTATAATTTTTGGTTACTGGCTGTGTTAACATCCATTTATTTAAGCTCAACTGATTTGTTGGACTAAGTTGGTTGATTGTGTGGAACATTAAGTTGATACAATGGTCTTGCGTTCACATTGTCCTTCCTCCTGCTTGAAAGTGTTATATTACTTTTTCAAGATTAGTTTCATGTTTTATGCATGTCCTTTCTTTTGGTTTACATGAGTAGTGTGCCATGGAGAGTAAGAAATATGAACATGTATTTGTACAGCCATCAAAATTTAGATTGTGTTTAGTATCTCTTGAGATTCATCAATTTGAAATTTGACTTCTGAATTGCAGGATATTTTTGGATCTCATGAGCAATGTCATGACTAAATTAATTTGAGCAAAAGGCTTGAGATGGAGACAAGGTGGAGGGAGGCTTTAAATCCTCCAGTATTTATCCTATAGAAATTTGATTCCATATTGGCAGATTAACAACATTATATTATGCTGTCAGATTGGAAGAACTGAATGTTTTTATATGTATCTTTGCATAGCGGTGAAGGGGCATCTAATTGTTTGCAGTGATGTTCTGCACCTTGCAGCCTTTGGGTTTTATACATAGGGAAAATGGTGCTCGGTGGTAATTTGGTGAGGACTGAAACAATTAACCTTGAAGTTTCTGTTAGTGGTAGCCCTTCCCTTCAAATCTATCTTACCTTGTATGTTTCTATCTTTGGCAATTTGGAAATGCCGCATGAACGAAAGTTTCTGTTAGTGGTAGCCTGAAGGGTAGTTTGCTTTTGATGTTATCCTTGACAACTATTAGCAAGATATGATAAAAAATATGGTGCCATCAGACAAGGGAAAAATTAAGTGAAATGGAAATTGTATGTTTTTCTGATCAATGATTACCTGAAGCAAGAGCTTAATCTGATTCTTCTAACCCGGATCATCTTTACATTTGCATGCTGAAGGACATGAGGTTAGCCTCTCTATTTCAGTGGTAAGGAGAGTTAAAGCGGCCTTGGTTATAACATATCTAACATAGTGAAAAGAAATATGAATGAGCTTCTGCTTTGTAAGTTGGAATGAAGTCTTTAATTGAGACTGGGATCATATAGACTGTCAAATATATGCCATTAATTTCATATAGACTGTTTTAACGCATTATTGATTTCCCATCTACCTACCCCCCTGCCCACAGTAGAGTAGCATAGCCCATTTTCAACTTACTGCGCACATTCTTCTGCCATCTTCCCCATGTTATGAAATTCCAGTATTGCCATGATCAACTTTTTATTCTCACCCAAATACAGCATCAAGAATCATTGACAAATGCATCAAATCTTTTGAATGTCAGTAATCAAATTTTGGACAACTGATATCCCTGCAGCATTTAACTTAAGCCTACAAAGCAAAAAGGTATAACTACATCTGCAGTGTTTCAAATTGAGAAAAGTAACATATGTTTAATAAAACAGGGCAAATCTCAATATCATTTTAAAGCTACATTCAACAAAATGTACCTTGAATTCCAAATAATCAGGCACTTAACAAACCAGGAGCATCTCCAACAAATGAAACTGGAAGGTGAAGAAAATATTAGAATATCACATCAGCTACGCGATTTTTCTTTTCTGCCTCGAGTTATGGAAGTAAAAACACAACGTAGATATGCTTTTCAGGCCTGACTAAAATTATATTTTTTCAAATACGCAATATGAAAATGAACATATTAAACGCCATGTTTACAAGATCCTCTGAATATAGTGGCTAATAAGGCCCAATGGGGCATTTACAGTGCACTTGGGCAGCCCACTATTAGGTCTCTTGCCCCGCCCACTAATATGTATTAGCCTCCTCTTTCTTGAAACTCAACCGTAAGAACTCTTCTCCCTCTTTTTTGTTAGTAAGTTTGGAGTGCTCTTTTTTCCACATTTAATCATAAAATTGCGGTCCCCCATATCGTCGAGAAAAGAAACAAGAAAACATATACCGAAGAAGCAACGTTGATGATGGCCCAACAACGTGTTAACTCAAATAGATTTAGGTGCTTGTAGCGGCATCCTTTGTTTGGAAGAGGGGGAAAATGTCTGCCACTCGAAATCTTTACCAACCTCGCAAACAAGTCAATAGGAATTCGATAAAATTATGATTTAATTATTTTTACAGATAAACAAAATATCAAATTATCCAATTATATTATTTCGTATAAACCATTAAAGTAAACAAATAGGCTATTTATACCATCCAAGTAAATATGATACTTTATATAACATTGTTCTAATACAAATCAATTCAATACGAGCCTGTAAACATGGCCTATATGGCTGAACATTTTGTAGTAGATGTATGTATGCTAACAGCCTAACACGCAAAGTCTAGGGGAGGTAAGTGAAATTCCCCATATCTTGTGGATCGTTAGAAAATATTAACAAAATTAAACGACCAAAAAGCAAAGGAAATCATTGATTATAAAAATAAAAAAGGTGGAATGCGAGTTTCCGGCGAGGCAGCCTAATCCAAATTCATTTCCCTCCTTTTATCTCTATTCCTCTTCAGCCTCACCATTTGGACATGCACGATGCCTTCATTCCCACATCTCCAGAAATTTTCTCTCTCGATCACAACTCTCGGCAGTTCTACCACCGCCACCAGCACAGCCACTTGCACCACCGCTCAATTTGTTCAATTTCAGTTCGGTACTTCTCGATTCCTCAGCAAAAGTATAGTGGCAGTAGCAGCAGCTTCCGGCGGCTATAGCATGAATGAACACCAGCCGTCGGTAGTTCTAGACAGTCTTAGAGTTTTGCAGTGGGATCAGCTCTGTGACTGCGTCGCTTCCTTCGCCGGTACTTCACTCGGCAAACAAGCCGTCAAGGTCTCTATAATTTCCATCATTATATGTACATATATGATTGTTTGTATTCCATTACTTTACCGTTGAACACCTTCTCTCCATGAAAGACTGAAAAATCCTGATAGTTTTGTTGCCTGTCTAATACCAATAACTTAACTTGCAACAATACTGTCATGAGAGTCCAATATTATGGATGGATGCTTAGTACACAAACATACCGCAATATATATGTATATATTTATATATACTCCCTAATTTTGTAGGTAATGCGTTGGTTTTGATATCTTGCTCAATAACATAATTGTTTGCTGTTTTCTGAATGCATTAGCGAGTGGTTTAGTTAGTTTTATATACAAATATTTAGATTAAACATCATCCAAAATGTTATATAAATTGAAGTTTTATCATGTCAAAATATCAATATTATGAGTTTGTTAGAAGATTGTACAACTTGTCATTGTATTTTAGCAACTAGAACATTAAAATTTTAACTAGAGCATCCTGTTCTATATTGCTATTTCGTATGTGCAGGAGCAACTATGGAATCTGGATAAAGCATATGAAGATAGCGTAAGGCTACTGGAGGAGACTAGTGCGGCTGTGGAGATGCAGAAATATGGTGCCATGATGGAGTTTTCTGGCATCGATGTTTCTTTGGTATGAAGAAGTTTATCCTGGTTTTTGCTGTGATCCCTCACCCTCAGTGTAAATAGCTCTTGGTGCATGAAATATACTTTCTTCGGACCTTGTAGAAATACAACTGCACTGGATGTTTATTAGTCGACAAGTCAACTTCATCTCTTTGTTCACGATTGTCAATCACAACTAGAAGACTTTTAACCTAGATACTTTTTTTGTTCAGAAGGAAAATGTGATGATTTCTTTTCCATTTTACTTTCCTCTATCATAAATATAGATCTGAATGGATGGTTAATAAAACAGTTCCTATCATTTGTTGAAGGTGGAATCTGGCATAAAATGTGCTCGCAGGGGATTCCCTGTGAGTGGGAGTGAAGCAATGGCACTCGTAACCCTTCTGCAATTTGCAGATGCATTGCAGTTAAATGTCAAAGCTGCGATAAAGGACGATTCAGATTGGTTTAGGAGGTTTATGCCTCTATCAGAAATGGTATGATAGTTATTGGAATGATTAATAGAACTTTCTGTTGATTGTCTTATTTCTTATCATCTATTAATTGAATTGCAGATTATGGAATTAGTTATAAGTCAGCCTTTGATTAAATTTATAGAACAATTGGTAGATGAAGATGGCTCAGTAAAAGATTCAGCGGTTGGTTCTTGCAATTATTATCAATTTACAAACTTCAATTTGGTTGTTCTATTTTATTTTCAGTTTGATTTATAAATATTTCCTGTTCAGAGTTCAAACTTGAGACATGCGCGTGATCAAGTTCGTTTTCTTGAGAGAAAGGTAAAACTATATTATTTTAGGTTGACTATTTTAATTTGATTTTGACGGATAAAATCAGGATATCAGGCATGGCTGCATGAATTCAGTGTGTGTGACTGGCTCTATAGATTTGCATATGAAGTTGGCAGGGTCTATCTTGGAATGCTGATTCCCACCCATTTGTTGTCTTCCTTATTCAGTTGTACCAGTTGATGGAAAGCATGATCAGAAATGAAACAAAAGAAACATCAACTCTGGTGCGTTATTCCCTTTACATATAATATATATATATCTTTTGTTTTGTTTTCCTGTACATTTACAAGTATAAAAGTAAAATCTCGTAATTTATTTATGGTCATAGTATGTTAATACGTTGATAATTTTCTTTTTGACTGTACAGGAAATATGTAATCTTGATGGCAGATGGTGCATAAAGTCGGGCGCTAGGATGCGCCCAGCTTTTGAGGGACTGTTGCTGGCAAGGTGCATAGAATTCTTTGAAGTTTTGACTTCATAGCGCAGAAGATGGGACTAGGGGACTGTTTGCTGTACATGCTTTATATTTCATTCTTGTCAATGGCCTCTAAGGTCATGTTGGTTATGATGCGAATTTATTGCAAAGATGAGGATTCAGTTAGAGTTTGCATTCCTTGATAGTTAAAACTTTACAAGGAATTCAAGGACTCTTAAGTTGCTCCAGAGCCACGCTATCCATGATGATCCCATCTATCAATCTCAAACTAATTATGATGCTTCAGTAAAACTTTATTACATATCTTCACGTTTATCTGAAGTGCCATATGTGGAAAGACATAGGTTTAATCTTTTTCAACTTCTGTTGTATCATTATTTTTGGATGAGGCGTCCTGGATAAGGCATTGCATCGTATATTGTGCAGCATTTTTATTCACATGTTTTTATCTGTTACTCTGGTGTACTGTGATGTATAATCTTGATATTCTTGTTACTCTCAAAGATTCAATATGAGTTATTTGAACTCCAATCCTTCTAATGAAAATTTTCCTGAGAGTAATAATACTTCACTGTAGTGATTCAGGTGTAGGAAGCGTTGTTGAACCAGTCTCTGCTGTTCCACTAAATGATGAGCTGCAACAAGCAAGAGCATCTGCAGCAAAGGCTGAAGCTGAGGTGCTCTTAAAGATTACCAAGAAGGTTTTGACAATTTTGTTGACATATTGCACTTTTCCTCTATCTGAACTTAAAAATAGACCATCTAATTTTATTTTCTATTTCTTGTACAGATGCAAGTGGATCTTGATGAAATTGAAAATGTGTTCAGCATCATGATTCAGATAGACATGGTACACTTTAAGGAACCCACTTCTAAGTTCTAGCTTATATTTTTCTGAATGCTACCCACCAACTATTTTGTGGTGGAAATTAGTTTTTGTCCCATCACCGGGTCTGATCCTAATGCTGGTTCTTTTGCAATGAGAATGATATGCTTAAATAACTCTCCAACATAAAAATTGATGACACTGGCAAAGTTGCCATGTGTTTTTTGTGTCCGGAAAAAGAATATCTCAGAATGTTAAAATCTTATTCTAGATGTATATTTGTTTCAAGATAGCACCTAAGATTATGTGACCTGATTTTTCAAGGTTTTCTTCAAATGCCAAGTCAACTGCTCTCTTTGAATTGATGATTGGAGATCAGCACATGTAATGGGGCTGGAGTTATTTATCAGCACATTATTGTTGTACATACATGAAGCTTGAGATTCATATTTTACATGGTGTGATACAGATCAATGCTAGAGCACGATATAGTCTTTCCTTTGAGGGTTCATGTCCGGATCTGTATTTACAACAAGATGAAGATGGCATTATTAACGATGAAGCTTCTGGAGAGGACAAAATCTCAACAGTACCACAACTGACTGGGAATAAGTGGACTTTATATTTGCCTAAAGCTTATCATCCATTATTGCTTCAACGGCATCGTATAAATCTGCAAATGGCCATGAAGGATCTCAGTAATGCGAATGCTGTGAGTCACACTTCATTTTTATATCCACATTTGGTGATACTGCTGATACATACTTAAAGAGAGTAGACCTGAAAACATTCCCTCTGTTGATCTTTGCGTGCTACATGGAACTTCGAATTTTCACATGGTTCTTTAGCAGAGAAGGAAAACTTGGAGCTGAAGGCTGAAATTCCCACTTGTTGACTCTTTTTCCTTTTCGTTTTCATTTAGTTTCTGCTTTGTTTATATGACTAAGTGCATCAAAGGTTCAGTTGGTATGTATCTGTTGAGCTTGCTGCCGAGTCCATTTTATGAATGTTAGCATGTAGGTCTTCAGTTCGTATTAACTATTTAGGACGTAAAGGTATTGTTAGGTATAGTTATTACTTCATTAAGCTATCGTCACACATATTTTCATATTCAAACTCAATCTTTTGAAATTTTGTTAATTTTTCTGAAGATTATAAATTTTGCCAGGAAATGAGGAGGAGAAAACAGCTACGAGGACTTGCAAAGGGGGAAGAAGAAAAAAATTTGAACTCATTGCAAATGCAGGTAAAATTTTATTAGCGTGAGTCAATGCAGAATTTTGTATATATATACAATATTGGAGAATGAGATCTATGTTGTTTTCAGGTTGCTACGCTGAAACAAGCTCTTCCAGTCCCTTTTGACATATTTATTGCACAGAATAATAGAGTTCTTGTTATAACTGGCCCTAATACTGGAGGCAAAACCATTTGCCTGAAGACAGTTGGGTTGGCTGCTATGATGGCAAAATCAGGTTTCACATATATGTTTTATTTTCCTCAACTTATTGAAATTTGCTTCTGTATCAGGTCTTCACCAGAAATTATTATATCCAGAAACTGCAATGATGATTTGTTTATTTAGATTCATCGAACAATGTTATCCTCTCATGCACTTTTTGCTACTGTAGAGAATTCAACGTTAAGCTGTGGATTTCCTGGTCATGCATTCATGCTGTAGCTGCAGTGGGTCAGTGAATGCATACTTAAAGAAGAATAAAAAAAAAAAAAAAAGAATAAGCAGCATACATGACTTCATAATTTGATAAGCCATATTCCATAATAATTTGATGGGAATGGGTTCCAAAGTCTGTCACATTACTGAACAAACAGCGTTCTTATTGTTTTGTGGGTCCTGAGCTGGTCAAGGTAGAGTGGTAGATAAATAGTAGGAGAATTGCTTCTGAGGGTCTTTATCTATTTAGTGAGAGGACACAGATCACTGGTTGAAAAATTTGATGTAGAGAAAAAGGGCCCAACGCAAAATAAAAAATTCGAGATAGCCCTGAATAAATGTTTCTCCTATGGAACCTGGTTTTGCATCAAGTACATTTTCCCACAATTTTAATAAGAAATATTACAGGTCTATATGTCTTGGCTTCAGAACCAGCAAGGATTCCCTGGTTTGATTTTGTACTTGCTGATATTGGCGATGAGCAATCTCTATCTCAATCGCTGTCCACCTTTTCTGGCCATCTGAAACAAATTAGTGTAAGTTGACAACTTCCTGCTTTAATGTGTCATATAACTGCAGCCGCAAAAGAGTCTTTTATCTTCACCTATAACTGGATGAGCAAGTGATAATCCGGACTCCATGGTTTTTAATGTTTTATCTGAAGCTGGAGCCTAGAAGTTACTAGGGTTTTTATTGAATTATTTCTGGGTATTCATGTAGCAGAGTTGTCTATAACTATTTAAAGATCAGAAATGTTTTGATAGTGAAGTAGTTTGATGAATACAAATATATACTGCTTCCTCTTAGCCAATTTGTTTGTATCATGTCCCTTGACTGTTTTGCTGATTTTGATCGGAGTCATATCTTTGTGTTCCTTCTCTAAACCTTGCAGGAAATCAGGTCCCTGTCAACTAGTCTGTCATTGGTACTCTTGGATGAGGTATGGAATTTTAGATTTATGTTCTGCAGTTTAATGTGTTGACTAGTACTTCAGTTAAAAGCATTCTTCATGTACATATATATATATATATATATATATCACAAATATTATCATATTGCAGTCTTGGATATAAAAAGTGGATTTAAGTTATTTTAACAAAAGAATTGGTACATCGGAAAGGGAATCTGGTGATATGATACCACCAAATTAGTAATCCTGATCAACATATTTTAGGTAGGTGCTGGAACAAATCCATTAGAAGGAGCTGCCCTGGGAATGTCATTGCTGGAGTCTTTTGCTGATGGTGGTGCCTGGTTGACAATAGCAACTACACATCATGGAGAACTCAAAACTCTCAAATACAGGTATATAATGTAAAGATGAAAATTTTTAGATGATATATCATGAATTGCATAATTAAGTGAAGGGTTTACTTTAACTATGACAGCAACAATGCCTTTGAAAATGCTTGTATGGAGTTTGATGAAGTGAACTTGAAGCCTACCTACAGGATCCTTTGGGGAGTACCAGGTTTTTGCTTGTTTTTGGCAACTTATTGGTTGTTGGGTAGATTAGATGTTATGCTGAGTTTTGATTCTGAAAATATACAACTATTGAATAGTTCTTGTGGTATGTTATTTCCTTTGTTATCTTGCTGAAGCTGGTTCCTGTTAGTAGAATGAAATTTTTTTCATGTAAATTCCTCTTTGAGAAGCATTTCTGAGCATCTTGCAGGCACTTATTTTTCTACTTGTGCACATCTTGTTTTGGTTTTGTTGGCTTCTGGTGTTGGGCCATGATCTGTGTTCTTGCTTTCTACATTTATATTTTAAAGAATCTCTTGCTAGCGGTACTTGTTTTCTAACTTTAGGACGTTCAAATGCAATCAATATCGCTGAGAGGCTTGGACTGCCTGTTGAAATTTTGGATAATGCGCGTGAACTATATGGAGCAGCTAGCGCGGAAATCAACGAGGTAATGTCTTTGATATGTGCATATCAAGATTGGTCGCCTGTAAAGATGCCTCTGGATCACTAAATATATTTAACTTCTTTCTTTAAGAGGTAAGATATTTTCCATTCACAATGCTGAAGAATTCAAAGAAGCCTTGATTAAAGGTTGTGATTTGGGAATTCTTTGTATGCGTATGCAAGTGAACTTTCATTTCTCCACTACTGATTACCCTCACTTGACAGTTGACACTTGGCAAAACTCTAGCTCTTACAAGAAAGAATTGAGTAAAACTCTTACAATCAAATAGTTTTGTAGTTGAATGTCCATAATTGTGAGTCAGTATGTTTAGCTTTGAGTAAATTATTCACAATTATCCCTGATTTTAATACTTCAGTTTGTCAATCACATTCAACTTTAGTCTGACAAATTCTTTTGCAATTAGTGCAGGTGATAGTTGATATGGAGAGATTTAAGCAGGATTATCATAATAAGATCCATGAGGCTCAGCACTACATGAGGTGAGTTTCTTTTTGCTTTCACAAAATATACTCAAGGTTTTTGATGGACAGTACTCTAGATACCATATGCAGTCATATGGTAAGTCACCATTTGTTGTGTTGCAGAGGTATCACTCAATATAGTATCAGAAGCAATGTGATTCTGATTTGCTTTCATTAATCTGTATGGTAACTGAACCTCCATTAAGAGGTTTAGGTGACTGGTAGTCATTGGAAATACACTTTGCCCAAACTTGATTAGTGTGAGTGCAGTAATAAATTCTTTTTGGTTCAGGCTCTCCAGGAAACTTCACCAGAGTCTACTCTTGACCAGAAAGAGATTGATGGAACATGGCATGGAGGAAAGATACAGGATGATGCAAGAAATATCCGGAGCAGCAGCCTCAGCACGTTCCATCACTCATAAGAAAGTGCGGGAATCTCGATCAGTTCGTATTCAACCATCCAAGCAAATAAAAGCAGATAAGGATAGGCCGAATTCGACATCCATTCATCTACATGCTCCTGCAGAAAAAAATGGAATTTCTCCAGTGACTGACACTGCATGCTCCATGGATAATGCCAAGCCATCAATTACAGGTAGTTGACTTCTTAACAGAAGCCTGATATTCTTTATTAACCTACCACTCTTTTTGAGAGTCCTGTTATTCCTATTTACCTTCATGCTCTTAAATTTTCTGATTAGGCGTTAAGATTTATTAATGAAGGGAGCAAACCCACTAGCTACATAAAAGAGGGGCCAAGGCATCCCTAAGATGCACTAGCGGCATCTAATATATCTCATACTTTTTCATTTCGGTGTTGTCATTTTTGCAAATTGCAGATAAGAAGCTTGAACTTCCAAAGGTTGGGGACCTGGTGAATGTGCCTTCTCTGAATAAGAAAGCAACAGTTTTGAAGTTGGATCTATCCAAAGAAGAACTAGTAGTTCAAGCTGGTAACTTGAAGTTGAAGTTAAAACTGGCTGATATTGTGACCTGATAAAGTTTGCAGAAGATTTCATGATCTCAAAGAATTACGGGTAGATTTCTTTTTTCATTTTGTTTTTCCTTCTTTTTAATCCCTCTTGCTGGTTAGGATATTTAGTTATGTTAGGAACATGAGATATTCTTGTGTAGTTTTGGGTCTTATCATAATCCTTAATATCTGTCTTTCTCTTGATTAATTGTTATTTATACCTGTTTAATCTCTATCTTAGAGACAGGGAGATACACTCACATATGCACTGTCTCATGCATTCACTGGCAAAACATATTCATCTTTGCTTAAGACTTATTTAGTTAAATCTAGTCTCTAGGAAGACCTTTGACTAATCTGCATCATTCAGACCTCGGCCCCTAGACTATCAAACACTGAATTAAGTTCAGATACAGTTCAATCTCAATACAAGATAATCTGTGGAGTAAATTGTTTGGCTCAACTTGATTTATTTACAATATACTTTACAACCTATCTGATTTTGTTAGTATTCTTTTCTCAGCAGGAAAAATATACAGGCATTATCTTATAGCAGTTGTCGTTGCAGCTGTATCTCTTGGAAAATATATGATTGGAGAAATAGCTAGATCATTAGGTGTTACAAACTTGAATGGTCTCTCTTCTTACACTAAATTTTCGTTGTAAATTGAACTTAAGAAGAGATCCCACTACTTCTCTCATTGAGGGCCTGTTATCTGGATACATTTCGGTGCATTGTAAAGCAAGATCCATCATCTGCAGTGCTTCATGTAGATCCTCTTTTTCCCAATACTGGATTTCTTCATCCAAACAACAGAAGTAATCATTGTAACCATGTACAACCTTCCTTACCCAGGATATAATATCTAGACCTTCACCAAAGCTTGGATCCACTGGTAATTTTCTGCAAAGAAGCTCCAGTAAAATAACCCCATAACTGTATACATCGCTTTTATCCGTCAACCTTGTTGAGTATGCATTCTCTGTTTTGGAATAATAGAAAGATTTTTAAGGGTTAGATTCTTAACTTCAATCATATTGAAAGTAAGCATAGCAGATGCAGCCTACCTGGAGCTATGTAGCCTAGTGTCCCAACAATTGCAGAAACTGTTGGGCTTTCATCACTATCAGGTTCCATCTTTGCTGCCCCAAAATCTGCGATCTTTGGTTCCAGATCAGAGTCCAACAGTATGTTATCTGACTTAATGTCTCTGTGAATGATCTGAGGCACACAGTCATGGTGAAGATATGACAGACCTTGAGCAATACCGAGAGCGATACGATAGCGTGTCTCCCAGTTCAAAGCTACCTGAGGTCTTCGCTGGTGCAGTAGATAATAAAGAGTACCCTCAGGCATGTACTCGGTAACTATGAAGCCATATCCATTTCTGATACTGTATCCTCCCATCCTTAGCACATTCCGGTGTCTGACCAGACTTAGAGTTCTCATCTCCGAGCTGAATTTTGTCTCGGATATACCCACCTTCTTCACTGCCCAATGCTTTCTGGATTTCACTGATTCTGTTCTGTAAACAGTTCCATGCTTGCCTCTTCCAATCACATACTTATCACTCCAACCTTCTGTTGCACGCAGAATATCCTGAAAACTTAGATCTTCTGGTAAATCTTCAGCGACTGATCGGTGGTACAGCAAGGATTGATGAGGTGATGAGGGTTGAGGGTGCCAGATGCGGGCTACTAATGAGTATACCAAGGCAAGAAGGCATGCCATCAACAAAGTTGAAATGGTTATTATACCAGCAAGGATTAAACCTCTTGTGCGTGATTTTTTGTGACTTTCACAGCTACTGGATTTCGTGGTTATTAAGCATAGTCTTGGATTTCCTAGAGTGGATCCAGGATGTAAGTCCAATATTTTTGCCCAGACAGCTGGGATCTGGCCCCTGAGGTGATTGAATGATATGTTGACAAATGAAAGTGATGCCATATTGTTTGTTTCTGATGGTATTTCACCAGAGAAATTGTTGCTTGAGATATCAAGAATCTCCAACTTGTCTAGAATGCCAAGGCATTTGGGGATTTCTCCAGAGAGCTGGTTCATGCTCAGGTTCAATAGAGAACTGAAATGCTCAACTTTACTCAGACTGCAAGGAATAGTTCCTTCAAGCATGTTGTTTCCAAGCTGCAGCTCATGCAGACTTTGGCTGTTCGAGAAGGAGTTGGGAACAACACCAGTCATTTTATTATCTTGAAGCCGGATGATTTTTAATGTTAATGAAGAAACAACCTCCACAGGAATACCTCCTGAAAGTTCATTCTTGCTGAGGTCTAGTTCGGTTATTCTTGGACAACGAGCCAGCTCAGGAGGAATTTCTCCTGTCAGTCTGTTTGAAGAAATCCTCAATACTTCAAGACTTTGAAGCTGCCCGAATTCCTGAGGTATTAACCCTGAAAACTTATTTTCTGAAAGATCAATCATTGAGAGATTGCTCCAGAAACCAAACACTGACGGAATCTTCCCCTCAAGTGCATTCCCTCGTATATCAAAATAAGAAATGCTGGATCTATTTTCCATGTCATCTGGTATGCTTCCATGCAGAAGATTGTTCTTCAGGATCACTCTGGTCAGGGACTTACATTTAATGATTTCTGTGGGGAAACTGCCTGTGAATAGATTGTTACCAAGGGTCAGAACCGAAAGGCTGTTGCCAGAACATATGCCAGTAGGAATTTGTCCAGTCAGATGATTTCCAGTCAAATCCACTTTAACCATACCAGGAACGCCGTTCTTCCCCAAATCTGATGGAACCTCCCCAGTAAGATTATTATGAGCCAAAGAAAGAAATGTCAGGTTTGTGAGATTACTAACTCCAGATGGTATTCTGCCTGTCAGTTTGTTGTTATAAAGTGCAAGCTCCTCGAGAGATGCCAATCTCTCTATACAGTGGGGTATAGGACCCTCAATCTGATTGTTGAACGCATGAAGAACCTTTAGACTCTGAAGGCTACAAATTTCAGTAGGAATAATTCCACTAATTTGGTTATGCTGAAGTCTGATTTCAATTAGAGAACTAAGGTTTCCAGTTTCTGGAGGTATGAAACCATTAAACATGTTATTGTACAGGTACAGGTATTCCAAGTTTATGAGACTACCAACTGACTTTGGAATATGACCGGTCAATTTGTTGCCAGACAAGTCAAGGTAAGTCAGCTGAGTGCATCGACTGAGGTCTTCAGGTAGACTCCCATTGAACCTGTTTTCTGTAAGAACCAGCTCTTGTAAATTTCTGAGACCCCAGAAGGAATTTGGGATTTCCCCTTCAAGATTGTTCCCATATGCATACAGAATTGTGAGGTTATGGCAGCTGCTCAGAGACATTGGTAAAGAACCACGAAACAAGTTTTTATGTATTTGAAGATCAGAAAGCAAGCAAGGGGAAGGTAAATTAGGCAGCGTTCCAGTAAGATTATTTCTGCTCAAGTAAAGAAACTTCAAATTCGACAGAGAAAACAATTCACTCGGAATATCCCCACTTAGGAGATTGTTGTACAATCCAAGATACTCAAGACTATCGCATTTGCCTACCTCAGGTGGAATAGCACCGGAAAGTAGATTATAGCCCAAGTCAAGCTGTTGAAGCCTCCTTGATTTGAATAGCTCAGGCGGAATGGGGCCAGAAAAGCCATTGTCGTTGAGAAGAATTCTTGCCAGTCGGCTGCAGTTCCCAAGCAGAGCAGGAACAGTTCCAGCGAAATTGTTGCCACTAAGATCAAGACTGACCAAATCAGGAAGTCGGCACAGATTGGAAATGGACCTCCCTAAAACCCCGGAGAGGCCAAAGCTGCTAAGGTTCAAGGATCTGACACGAAAATCTTTAGGCGAGTAGCAAGAAACACCAGGCCAGTGGCAGTGATCAGAATGTGAACTCGTTTGGTTCCACTGCAGGAGAAGCCGTGAAGCTTCCGGCAGACTGTCGCGAAATTGTAGAAGCTGAGATGCTGCTTGAGGCTGTGAAGCTGAAGAGATTGCCAATAGGTTCACAAATAACACAACACATTTGAGAAACCGAAGAAACATTTTGCATTGTGTTCTTTTCAGATGCTCGATAAGTGTTCTTTTTCTATACTCCTCAATTTGATTTGGTGAGAATCAAATCCATTAACCACTGAGGCTGTTTTTTTATGGTGCTGTCGTTTTCAAACATGGTGACCTCAGGGAGAATACGTAAGTAATTCCCAATGATCTCAACCGCTCGTTCTACGCGTCAGTGAAGTGCACCGTACGATGATGGTCAAGATCTTTTATGACCATGTGATCTCAACATAAAGAATACTGTTGAATGCTTTAAAAGACAGGAATGTGGGGGCCGTTTGTAAAGAAACAGTTTCACCATAGGGACATGTGCGGTATGTTTGTTATGTGCAAGTGATGAATAAACAAGTAAGCATGTTTGGTTTGAAGGGAAAGGAATGGTATTATAGTGTGGGTTTGGCAGGACAGCATTATGCTCTGATGTTTGAAGAGCTGCATATGGCCGGCCACCTTCCTTTTATTGAATAATAGTAAAGCAAATATTCCATGAGATCCATGCCCGCTCACAAATCTTAATATTATATACGCACACGAAATGTGAGCGGGTGGGTTTTATAATCTGTGTGTGCTTAAATACATGTTCGGGCCTAATAATGATAGTATATTAAATGTTTGATGTAATACGCATCCACACATTTTCTAGACAGACATAACACAACCAAAAACTGATTTTTAACACATTAAATATGTTTTAGCTTAGTTGTTAAAGTTGAGGTCTCACGATTTAGTTTAAAATCATGAATTCGAATGTTATTAAATGTATGTTTGTTTGTATAACTTTAATGTGAGTTTATTATAATTTATTATTTTTTAATTTTTAATTATATTATGTATTAATTGAATTGATATATTTTTTAATTATTCGAAAAATATTAATATAGTAATATAATTACTGCCTCTATATAGAAAAACACATTAAAAATGCAAAGCGTTGTATAATTCGCTTATTGATCCATTTAATTCCAATTTTAGATGAGTAGGAAGGGAATTAGGAAGTGAAGTGAGTGACAACCTGTAATCACAGTAATGATAGTGGGCCGACCCAGAAAGCCACAAATACTTGGTAAGCATTGAAAGGAAAACAGGAGCCCAACAGGAGTAGTGATGGACCAGGCTCCAGGAAACAATCACAAAACTGAGTTAGGATATTGTATTGTGGAGTTGATAAGTTGAGAATGGAATGTTTTAAGAGTGCAGTGAGTTTCTTCTCCTGGAAAGCTGTTTTTGATAAATAAATGTTGAGTTGAGTTCAACCACTAATTCAAATACTAAATATGAATTGAGAAATGATTGAATGGATTGGAAGAAGGTGGTGGTACAATTACAAACACTAATTGAATAGAGAAAAACAAGAGAAAAGAGTGGAGAAGTTTGTATGTATGTTGTAATGCAATAAAATTAGTGAAATGAAAGGTGTGTGGGAGTATATATACATAATAGTGATATGATTGGGTGCATGGTCGCTTTCGAATCACATAACGAATCTACAGTAGTAGGAGGAGGAGGTGGTCCATTTTGCAATTATTCTCTTGTTCCATCTCAAACCCAACCCCAACCACACACTCTTTTCTATCTCTATGTCTTTGTACCCACACCCCCTTAATTCACCACATTTTATTTCAGATGCATACACACACACACACACACATGTTATGTGCTTTTAAAGAATGTAGAGTTGATGTATAAACTAAATAGTTTATGAAATATAGTATTATTTTATAATAAAATATCCAAACTATATTTTTATCACGTTACATTCAGATTTTATGTACATATTAGAAATTTGAACAATAATATTTGGTGATGCCATCAATACAACACCACCAAAAAGACATTCAGATTACATTAACCTCCTGTAAATTCAAATATACACTAATGACAAAGAAATATCAATAAAAAAAAGATCCAAAAGTATTACCAAAATATAGAGATGGGTGGGGGTGGGGTAGAAATAGAATTGGGATTGTTTTGGCATGTGATGGGGACTTGGCATGTATTCTATTTTGTCCCACACCTGTCTGCCTTTCCCTCCTTCCCTCTTTAATATATTACCCAATGCCATATGCAATTACTTAATGAATGCCTCCCACTGGGTCCCACTCCCACTCCTCCTTTCCTTTCAATCCCAATCCCAATCCCAATCCTCTCCTCCCATTTTCTTCTCTCTAACCCTTCATTTTATGTTTACTATAATTGCACTCTCTGTACTCTTTCAAATTTTGTATAATTTGATTTTCTTTTAATTTTTATTAGTTATTTGATAAAAAGTACACATGAGAATTAATATCAAGAACATTTTCAATTTATGAAATCCAATATAAAAAGATTGTAATGAAACGAGACTAAATTAAAAAAAAAACACTAATATGGAAACAACAAATATAATTTCCCAAATATTAGGGATTTAATTTTTTAAATTACAAAAAATTTATGTATAATTATACTAAATCTCGAGAGAGGATGTTATAATTTTGTCATTAAATTTAGTAAAGAATGAGGAAGTAGGTGCGTTTGTATCACCCTTATCTTGAATGCGCATGAGATGAGAGTTTCAATGCAGAAACTATTATTTAAAAATGAGTGGTATAACAATACTTTTTCTTTATTTCTTTTTGTCATTTGAGGCCTAATTTCCATGTGTTGTCAACATCACATTAAATTAATTTTATTTGCAAACTTTTATATTTGAGCTATGAGACAATCTCATGCCGTTCATACCCACAATCCAAACTTTCAATTTCTTGCAATATATTTAGTATGTGGGACTTTGGTCACACCCAAAATTTATCACTCTCATTAATGCCTTTTTGTTCTCTTCCTTGGTATTAATGGGTGATTGAAAGGCTAAATTGTAATCCGAATTTTTCAAGTTTATCATAATTATAAATATTATTTATTATTTAAAAAATTATAAATATTATTTTAAAATTAATAGCGGTTCATCAAATATCCTCTCATAAATCATAACAACTCATTTAAAAGGTATTCATAATTTTTCAAGCAGCAATAAAGTATTTATGTTTATAATAAATTTTAAAAAAAACTATTGTAATTTACTCTTATTTAATTTATCAACTAATTATGCCCACTTCTTTTAAGATTGAAATTATGAGACACTTGATGCATATGTATAATTCAAAACTTTTATTATGTTTATCTAATTAAATAAAATATTAAATAATTTATCAATATTGAATAATTAGATTAATTTTAAATGTATGAACAGTTCTTATTGGGTAAATAAGTAAAGAAAGGATATTTCAGAAAATCATGTTTTGTCTACCAAAGTGGTATTCTAAACTATGTTTGGATAAAAGGATTTGGATTTTCAGATTAGATTTGGAGGAAGAATTTCAAGAGGCTTAATATAAAATGGTCTAAAATGAATCAATATATGATAAAATATAGTTTAAAATGAGAATTTAAGAATTCTAAATTTTGAACAGTATTAAATTATCTCAATAAATCTGATGAATTTGTTATTATAAATTTAAAATCTATCAATCTAAATACAACGTAAGTTCTTACATATTAAAATTTAATAAACAATATAAATACTAATATTTTGTGCAGATTGATGCCCAAAAAATGCATTGGGCCTAGCCAAAGGCCCAATTTAGATGAAGGCCCAATTACTTGAAAAATTATAAATATGAGTGTTAGTGCTTTTTTGCATATCTGTTTTTCGAAACTTGCAATCAACTTGTTCCAAAATTCTTAAGTCCGAAATTTTCTTAACGAGCGATTCTTACTCGCACCATACATATAAAATATAATTGTAATAATAAAATTTTAAAATATTATAAAGATATAAAACTATGAATGTACTTTTAATTAGATTATTTGGTGTTTTTGAAATATATATATATAACTCATTTTAAGATATTTTATACATCTTTTTTCTATATATATAGTCCCATCTTATAGAAAAAGATCTATAAAAACCTTTTTAAAATGAATTATATATATATGAAATTCATTAAAGAGTTAAAAAGCATAATCCACCAATTTTTTAACCAAAAATCCAAATATTTAATAAATATTTTTAAGGTTTAACCTTTTTGAATTATATTTAACTCTTGAAATAAAAAATTACTGACTTAGACTTTTTTTATTATATTTTCATATTAGATCAGTTTTATAGATTTTACTCGTAATTTTGATTTTTTTTAACTACTAAATAAAAGAAAGAGTTCATTTATTTTAAGTTAATCAATATATTATTATTATATTTATAAGACTTTTCAAAAGTTTTATTATTTACATAAAATAATTACAACATATCAGCATATGAAAATATAAAAAGATTATTTTTTATGTAAAAAAAATTAATTAGATTATTTTATAAATTTAAGAGATTAAAGTAAAAAATAAAATTTATTGATCTTTCTACCCTTAAAAAAAAATTAAAATCTGATGATATTTTTATCAAAAAATATCAAAAGAATTAAATTGAGATAAAATTAAAATTAAAAAATAAACTTGAACGACTATTTCTTGTTTTTTTTTTTTTTTTCTGATTTGTTAACTATTTCTTGTATCTTGAATTAGTAGATTATTGTATAGGCATTATTAAATTGAAATAATGGAAAAAACAGTACGGTGGTCAAGCTTTATCAGTGCAGAAAACGATAGATATCACAATAATTATGAGAGAGAAAGAGAGAGAGAGATAAAGAAAAGTTCTCCTTTTCCTTGCAGTGTCGTGTCTACTCCCCAACGGTGCGAATGTTGGAAGCATGGAGGCAAAGCAAAGGCCGAGAATGGCGGCAAAACAATTACTAAATTCCAACCTCAACCTTAGCCCCACACCTATTCCATTCCTAATTAAACACTCCTCAACATTTCTCCTTCTTTCTTGATTTTCCGCCACACCAACACCCACAGTAGATAAACATGCATAAACCAGCAGCAAATGTGAACAACAAATTCTCTCTCTCTCTCTCTGAGTACGTTGTCGAACTGGTTTTCTTGAAATCCCAGTAACTAGAACTTCTTTTGGAGGATTTTATTTACAGAAATTTTACTTGTAGAGAATTTGATTCGTATTGCTTCACTTGGTTCCGAGTGCTGGTTTCTTGGAATCTCTGTAACTTTTTTGGGGTGTTTTCCTCTGTTTTTTCGTTCCCTCTGCTGTTTTGGGATTTTAGTGCTTGTTTCGAAGAAAAAGGCGGTTTTTCTATTTTAGGAAAGAGTGCTATGGAAAAAGGAGCTAATGGGTTTAGCATTTCAGACAAGAAATCATCATCATCATCGAATACAATAGATGGTGTTAGTCTGATGAAGCTGCATAGTACCGAAGCATTCCCTTCCAAGATTTGCATGACGAGTGTTCATCAAGAAAACAATCTGCATCTGGGCCGTCCATTTGATGGTGGTTGTGGTGGTGGTCGTCGTAGTGTCGCCAGCCCTGCAGGTGGAGGCGTGGGGCCCACTAGCAGTAATAGCGGCGGAGCTAACGAGGTGGTGGGCAATATAAACCGTGACGATGTCTCATCTTCTTGTGGTGTTGGTGAAAATTTTGCAAGGAGTAGTAGTACTAATTCGCAGCCTTTTGACATTTTTGGTGCTGCTCATTCCCATTCCACCACCCCCTACAAATCCCCAGGTAAAATTTATATATTTCCTTTTCCTCTCTCTCTCTCTCTCTCTCTCTCTCTCTCTCTATCTTCGTGCTACTGTTGTAGTGGGAGAAGATGATAAGGTGGGATTAAATGTTGAGAAGAGAAAGGTCAGTGCGACTGCGGTTTTGACTGATTCTTTTCTTATCTTCTCTTTGTTTTTCTTTTGTGTTTTGTGAAACTTATAGAGGAGGGATGGCTGCCAATGTGGGGTTTCCTTTTACATCTGCTCAATGGAAAGAGCTGGAAAGACAAGCTATGATCTATAAATACATGATGTCCTCTGTGCCAGTGCCTCCCGATCTTCTCTTCCCACTTTCAAGAAGTTTTCCTACTGCTGCTGCTGCTGTAGACTCTTCTGCTTCCTGTAAACTTTTACCTTTCTTTTCTATCTCTTTGTCAATGTTCCTTTCCCTTGTGTTTATCTCTGTTTTTATATTTGGGCCATGCTCACTTAAATCTTCTTCTTGATTCTTGAAGCACTCTACCACGGTAGATATTCAAAGAACGGAGATCCGGAGCCTGGGAGATGTAAGAGAACAGATGGCAAGAAATGGAGGTGTTCAAGAGACGTGGCGCCACACCAGAAGTACTGCGAGCGCCACCTGCACAGAGGCCGTCCCCGTTCAAGAAAGCCTGTGGAAGTTAAAAACAATGGTGAAAGCCACAAGAAGACACGCCTTGAACAAAGCTCTCTTCCCAACTCAACGCCTTCCCAACAATTTGTTGCAGCAAATGATCAGCCTCTTATGCTTTTCAACGCCAATACTGACCTGAGTATTTCTACTGCACCTTCTTATAATAAGGGAACAAATAGGTTGGTTCTTCTTTCCGGTTTTGTTTCTAATCAGTCTCTGTTTTATTTTTGCCCTCTTCATTTTTCACTTCGCTTGTGATTTGAAGGGATTTGGGGTTGATGATGGAAGGTGAGATGGTTGCAATGAATGGGGCTGACCAGAAATGGCAGCACTTAATCGAAGCAAATATGGGAATTGCAAACGAGGGCTCTTTCATTTACAGCTCTAGTGCTCTTTTTCATCAAGATTATGTTGAGGAACAGCCACTGAATGTGTTATCCTATCCAAATTTTCCTGCTCCGGAAACTGAGGTCCCAGCTGGCTTTATTGATGCTTGGTCAATCGATAACCTCAACAGCAACAACAATGGCAGCTCCGAACCCTCCATATCAACCAATCTCGGGAACCTCTCCCCTTCACTCAATTTGTCCATAGCTATGGCTGCCGGAAGTCTCCTAGATGAAGAAATGGGAAAGGTTCAAATGGGGGGTAGTGTGAAATTCTATGATGAACAGAGTACAAAAGATTCTAGCTGGTTAAGCCCTGTATCTTGGGAGCCGTTTGCACGAGGTGGGCCGCTTGCCGAAGCTTTGCATCCGGGATCAGTTACCATCGGGTGCATAAATCCGGCGTCGCCCCATGATTCCATCAGCACCCCGGCTACTACTGTTTCATCACCTTCTGGAGTTCTACAGAGAACATTGTTCTCACACTCTGATAGCAGTGTTTGCAATAGCCCAACGTTCGCAGCTCCCCCATCAGAAGTTGCATTCCAGCGGCTCAATTAGAGTGATGAAGCTAAGGAAGTTCGTTGGACGATTTCCCTTTTGTTGATCTCAGTTGTTGAAATTGATTCCATTGATGCCGGATGGATGTTTTGCGTTACTGCACTTGGCAGTTTGTTATTATTAAGCATTCAATGTAGAATTTCAACTGTTTCTGCAAAGGATGAGTGAGTTGGTTTCAGGCTTGAAAAACACAAGTGATTAATTGAATGATTCCAGTCAAGTACCTGTACAGTATGTTTTTTTGGTGCATGAATTTTCAAGACTTAAAGAAATTCAAACATTTCTACTTGAACTGTGAAGTGGGGTTTGTCGTTTGGGGGAAAGATGGCTAAAAAGTTGGGTTGTGTTTGGATGAGGACGTTTTGTCCTCACCAACTCTGGCAATCTTGTTGATATTGGTAGTGGGACAGTGTCCTTTTTATTTTGTTGGGAAAATATCTTGTTTGGTGGAGTGGTGTCTTTCTCAAATTAGGAGCTTTTATTTACCAGTCCTTTGATTTTTCTGCCAAACGTGGTGTAAAATGTCTACTATCATTGAGCATACATGAAATCTTGTTGTGTGATATACATGTGATCGCGTATATATATGATAGAAAATACAAGGAAATTTATCATATAATGTCCAATTCAATTAAATAGACTGGGTCCTGTCACGAAGAATGCAATTGTTCATATACATGTGATGGTGTATATATAAAACGTAATACAAGATACAAAGAAATCTATCATATAATGTCCAATTCACTTAAATAGACTCTGCCCCATCATGAAAAATGAGAGTTTTTTGCTCTGGCCCGATAATGTCTGTCTTAGTCAGTGGCGTCAAATATTTTGAATTGGATGTCTCAGAAAAGAGAATGTTAATAATGCAAATAACTTTGAGCTGATTTTATAGGGTTATTATGTTGTCATTTGGTAAGAAAGGGCTATTTTTCCATGTAGAGGCTGATGCTATCCAGGTTTCATTTTCGTCCTATTAAATACCATTTGTGAATTTCACATTCAAGATATGTTGCGTCCTAATAAATGTACTACACTTAGTATATAATCAACTTGGATCCAACCAAACTCAAACTCAATTAGAATCTATCAAGCCATGAGCGGTTGCAAATTGCACAAAGTGGGCTGAGACTAGTGGCCTATCTTCCGGTTTGGGCTGGATTCTGTGCATTTGTGTTGTTTTTTACTAATTAAAAGTGGGATTAATTGAGATGTAGAATATATCTTAAAATCGAAACCATTAATTAACAAAGATGGATGCATGTGATCATGATCTGCAATAACTAGTGATTGAAACTTGACATGTGAAATTAATTACAAACACAAAATTACAAGTCTAATTGCTCATCATTTTCCTACACTTTATATAGTTAGGTTGGCAATTTTTTGAGTTGTAGTGGACAAATTTTCATTTCCCGCTTTTCAAGAATTAAATTAAAAACTTATAGGAAAGGGTCTATAAATCTGATGATGCTAGATTCATGCATGCATCTATATATGATAATAATACAACACATTAATGAACTGAACATCATTCAATTCCATCCTACTCAGTTTTTGGTTTACAGTTAATATTATAAACGTATGTGTGTACACAATATATACACTAATTAGAACTACTTAGTAATAACAATACCTACACATCAAAAAGAATATTTATATATTGATCCGGGTCGAATTGTTCGATCTCTAGTGACGATCTCACTGTAGACGGATTAACTCTTTCGAACCAGATTTTGGATCCTCTGAGAATAAAACACGAACCGTGAGCTCGTCGGGCACGTCCCCGACAATGACCCTCCAACACTCAAGTTAGGTTGATCGAGAGAAATATATGCGATCTAGGAATTCGGTCTCAATTAATGCGTAACAGTTACCTCATTTATGGTACGTCGGGGTCTATTTATAGAACACAGTTGTACGTCAAGTACTGGGCCACGTGGCCTTATCTCATCGATGCGTGTTCTGATCGAACGGTTGTCATCATCCGGGTCTTCAGTCAGTCTGTGCAATCCGGGTCGGGTCAACTGCGACCCGCCTGCTACAAAATACGCGGATCCTGATCGCAAAATGACTATAATGCCCTTAATGAGGGGCGTTTTGGTCCTTTTGCAGGTGTGGTATGTGCATACTCATCATTACTCCCTCACTTTCTCAAAGTGCACGCTCGTGCCTTTGAGGAAGTCGAACCGTCGGGGTAGACACGTGTCGGCGTCTCATCGGTTTGTTCTGCGGCTCGTATCCCGAGGGTGTTTTGCCTATAAATACTTCAAGCATTCAAAACGTTTCGCCTGCCCCACATACTGACTTTCTGCGACCGCTCTTCACAGCCCGAAGTTCGAATTCGATCTGCAGCTTCCTGAGCCATCCTGTTCTAAGGTACGATGTCTTCCAGCTCTAACTCGAACTCTAAGTCGCGTCCTGGTTCGGGATCCTCTGCCATTCCCTCTGAGTCTGCGTCTGAGTCCGCGTCTAGGTCCGAGTCTGGGTCTGCATCTAAGTCTGTGTCAGGGTCTGCTCACGGGTCTTTCTCTACTTCTCCGAAAAGAAACAAGCAGTTTCCTATTTCAAAGCTTGCTGATAAGCAAGCTGGCCCATCGGTTCTTGCTAGGTTCCAGGATAGGCTCGCCAAAAACCCTTGGGAAGCCGTGGTTAGTAAGGTAAAGACATCAGTTCTTAGGATTAGAGAGAAATACCACATTCCGTCCGATTACGACATCATCATCCCTGCCACCTTCGATCGCATGCACCGTCCCCCCGAGGGTTTTAGTGTTTTTTCTATCAAACATCTTGACGCCGAACTATGGTTTCCCTTAGCTCCTCCTGTGGCCGCGATTTTGAATAAGCTGGGGTTATGCCCTATGCAACTTTCCCCAAATTCTATTACCCATATCGTCCTTTTTGTTGTAATAATACAATTCGCAGGTTTTGAACCCAGTTTTGACAATTTTTGGAGTCTGTATACTTTCACCACTTCCAAACGGTCTGGGATTAGAGGTTTCTTCTACCTTTCGGCCAAGCCCGAATGTGGGTATCTGAGCGCCCTGAAATCGAATGTAGGGGTCTGGTTAGATCGCTATATTTTCATTCGATCTCCTAGAGGTGTCTGACCCTTTAAGAACGAGTGGACCAAGTATAAACCCATTCCAAAAACCAGTGGAGGGGGGCTGGAGGATGACCAAATAAGGAGTCTAACGTCTTATAAGTATGATCCCAAGAAGCTTATCTCTGAGAAAGTTTTGCAACTTTTTGGGCTTTCTCTCGCGTCCCTCCACATTGAAGAGTCCTTAGGTGATTTTCTCTTCTCTCGTTGCTCCGATCGTCCTGTTTGACCACGCTTACGCGTCTGTTCGTCTTGCAGATAGCATTGTCATGAGTTCGCACAATGCCTCACGGATGCAGGCGGTTGCGAACAAAGTGGATAAGGCGAAGGCCAAGGGGAAGCAGGTCGCCTTTGCTAAGGATCAAACTGCTAAGAGCCCTCTTCCCCCTAAGGATCTTCCTCCAGCGCCCATTCCGCCACAAGTTCGTGTGTCGCTAGGTCCCGCTGACCGCCAGCCCATCCTTGTCGACAGTGAAGGGACTCCCTCCCTACCTCTTCTTGGATATAACTCCAGCGACCTGGAGTTGAATCTAGATACCATCAGCGGTGACCAAAGGGGGGGAGTCTGAGAAGTCGGACCGGGCTGGCTGGGAGAAGCCGAAAAAAAGGAAACGGTCTTCGCTGAAACATGGGCAAGGGGAAGGTTCTAAGGGGAAGGAGTCGGCGGGTCCTTCTGATCCTCCAAAATCTCCGTCCCCACGGCCTAAGAGTTTGAGCAGGATGGCTCGGGAAGCTGCGGACAAGGCCAGCCAAGAAGACGAGCGAGACAGGTTCTTGAAGCTTGAGCAGCTCGCTTTGCATTGGGAGGAGGCCCGGGGATTTGCTGCGGGTTCTCAGTCACAGCCTGACGCATCCCAGGGGAAGCCTTCGATGTGGGATAGCTCTTCTAGCACGGTGCTTTTTGCTGAAGCGGAGGGAGATCCTTTTGACGTGTATAATTCGCTGACCTCATTTCGCGATCAAGGCTCCCTGGTAATGACCAATCCTGTTCGGGTCGAGCAATTTGGGGCCCACGCTATGCTACAGGTAAATTTTTATCCTTGGGCTGCCCCTATCTATTCGAACTCATATAACAATGGAGTCTTGCAGGGTTTAACATTCCTCCGGAGCTTGTCGTTGAAGTGCACGTCCTATCACAAGAACTACATCAAGTCCGATAAGAAGGTGCAAGAGCTTCAAGCCCGGGTGGTGGATCTGGACAACCAGGTGCTGAAGCATGCGGATGAACTGCTGTCCTACGCTGAGCAGATCAAACGCTTATCGGGCGAGCTCGACGTTGCCAGGAAGGAGAGGGAGATCGCCATATCTGAAAGGGAAGTCGCCTTGGCTGAAGGCAGGAAAGACGGATTCGATGCTGGCCGGGAGGCTGGACTGGCGAAAGGCCATACACGAGGTTTTGAACAAGGCCAATCCGGTCGCATCTCTCTGGAGGAGCACCAAAAACTCCTGGCTGTTGTCCGCGATTTCCTGAAGATGGATACTTTTACGACTGCCTTGGAACTCAAATCCACTGACTCGTTTGCTAGAGGTTATAAGACCTGCGAGTACCAAGTCGAAAAACTCGGCGGGTTCCAAGAGTCTTTTGATCGCAGCCGATTGGATATCACTCTTGATGGCGATCTTCAACCCTATCCTCCTGACCCCGAACTGAAGGATGACGAATTCATGGTCTTGCGCGCGGAATTGGAAGGGCTGAGGGCAAAGATGACGACGAAGCTGCTTAAACTCCTCCCTCCTTTTTGACAGAATTTTTTGGTCTTTTTTGTATGACCCCTTCTTCCCCTCGATATATCAGGAACACTAACTTGTACATTTTAGGGGAACTGATCTATAGGGCATAGCGAACCTGTAAATGTCTATTCATTAATGAAATTGCTCTTTCGATTTGATGTGTTTTGCTTCCTCTTTTCTCTGTATGGTCATTCCGTTCGTATACGAAAATGTCTTTTGCCTAATTGATTCCGGTCGTCTGATCATTGTAATCGGATTTTGCCCTTGCATTCAACGTGTGATTAAAGAAAGAAGTTTTTGATCCTCCGAAATGTTGCGTATTGCATTCTCTTCCTTACTTGTTTCGCGTCTTTTTTAGACATGCCTTTTTGTCCCGAGTGCGTCTTTTTCAGATCGCGTTTTATTGGAATGCATCTTTTTCGGACCGCATGTTGGACGCGTCTTTTTCAGTTCGCGTTTTGTTTGAATGCGTCTTTTTCAGTTCGCATGTTGGACACGTCTTTTTCAGTTCGCGTTTTGTTTTGGCAGATTTGCATAGTTGCAATTAGAGGAAAGATGAGCAAATGCAGGTAAGCATAAAAAGGTCGTAAAAAAGGTGTACATAGTTTTATAAATCGTGTTAAATGAATTACAGTGGGTACAGATGTTTAATAATAACAATGTTCAACATGGACACAATCTTCCTAACCTTTAAAATATACAATTTGGTAATCTGCTAGAAGTCTTCGTTGACGGCCTTTCACAGGCTCCTTGCTCGATCTGTCGGTTGATGGCCTTTCACAGGCTCCTGGGCGTGCGATCTCGCCGCAGTTGACGGCCTTTCATAGACTCCTTGGTGTGCGGTCCCATTGCAGTTGATGGCCTTTCACAGGCTCCTGGGCGTGCGACCTCGCCGCAGTTGACGGACTTTCACAGGCTCCTTGGTGTGCGGTCCCGTTGCAGATGATGGCCTTTCACAGGCTCCTTGTTCGAGTTCTCATGTTTAAGCATAGAACCTTTTTAAGTTCTGGATGTTCCACGGGCGTGGCAAATTTCGTCCCTGCATGTCCTGCAGCCTATATGTCCCCTTCTTTTTGATCTCCACTACTTTGAACGGCCGTTCCCACGGGGGTTCTAGTTTGCCTACATGCCTTGAGACTTCGACCTTCTTGAGCACAAGATCCCCCACCTGGAGTTGTCGCGGTCGAACTCTTCGACCCTGGCTTCTCATCATCAATCCCTTGTGGTGTAGAATCCTCGCGTACGCCGCGTCTCTCTTTTCCTCGATCAAGGTGAGATCAAAGCTTCGTTCCTGCTGGTTAGCCTCAGGATCGTACATCGCGACCCTCTGGGACTCTTCCCCGATCTCTGCTGGGATGATAGCTTCCGTTCCGTACACCAAGCAGAATGGCGTCTCCCCTGTTGCGGTTCGTGGTGTTGTTCTATAAGCCATAGGACCCCTGGTAGCTCATCAACCCACGATCCTTTATTTTCTAGTCGTGTTTTCAAGTGTTGGAGGATCGTTCGGTTGGTCACCTCTATTTGTCCATTGGCTTGCGGGTTCGCAACTGCCGTGAAGTGCTGTGCGATCTTAAGCTCCTTGCACCATCCCGTGATTTTTTCCCCTAGAATTGCGTACCATTGTCAGAAATTAATATGCGAGGTAGACCAAACCTGCAGATGATGTTTTTCCAAATGAAGTTGATGACTTCTTTCTCGGATATCTTCGCGACCGCTTCTGCTTCGACCCACTTGGTGAAGTACTCTACCGCCACAATGATAAACTTTTTCTGGGCTGGTGCTGGGGGAAAAGATCCGACGATGTCGATCCCCCATTGGTCGAACGGGCATGCTATTTTGATTGGTTCCACCGGGGTCGCAGGTTGGTGTATCAGGGATGCATATTTTTGGCAGCTCTCACACTTCTTCACCAGCTCTTTGGAATCCTTTGCCACCGTAGGCCAATAGAATCCTTGACGTATTATCTTCTGCGCCAGCGACCTCGCTCCCGAGTGGTTACCGCAGCTTCCTTCATGAATCTCTCGCATGACATATAGGGCTCTCTCCTCGTCCAAGCACTTCAGGAGGGGTCCATCAACTGTTCGTTTATAGAGCTGTCCCGACAACATGGTGAATCGGGTGGCTCGGAATTTAACCCTCTTTGCAGCAATGGGATCAGCAGGCAAGGTGCCGTCCTTGAGATATTTGGCAATCTCGTCCTTCCATGATTTGGGTTCCGCGACCGTCTGAACCTCTGGCCCGCCTGCGATGCTCGGTCGCCCTCGAACCAGGGCGGTAATCTTGCGATCCCCAATTCCATCCATGGCAGCCCCAAACTTGGATAAGGCGTCCGCTTTGTCATTTTCTGCTCTAGGGACCTGCAAAACCGAACATTTGTCAAATTTTCTCATCTACTGCTGGGCGATCTCTTTGTAAGATGTCATCATTTTCTCCCTCGTCTCATATGTCCCTTCGATCTGCAGCGCGATTAGCTGGGAGTCCGTGAACACCTCCAAATCTTTGGCGCCCGCCTGGAAAGCGAGCTCTAGCCCCAGTATGAGCGTTTCGTATTCGGCTTCATTGTTGGTCACAGGGAAGGCCAGACGAACAGCTACCTTGATCTCGATTCCCCTCGGTCCCTGTATCCATATTCCTGCTCCTCCACTGTTGGCGTTCGAGACCCCATCTATGTGCAGCATCCATTTGGAGGTTTGCTCCTCGACGACTATGGGTAATTTGGGATCGCTTGCTAGTAAAGTCCGCTAGTACTTGCGCTTTTTGGGCCGTTCTAGGTCGATACTCTATGTCATATTGCCCCAGCTCTACTGTCCACTTGATCAGTCGACCTGACGCTTCGGGTCGCGACATTATGTGCTTCAGGGGGTAATTCGTCAGCACGATCACTCTATGCGATTGGAAGTATGGTCGTAGCTTTCGAGCAGTGACCACCAGCGCAAGCGCTAATTTCTCCATCTCCGTGTATCTTAACTCGGCTCCTTGGAGCATTTTACTTACATAATAGATGGGATTCTGTTGACCTCCCTCTTCTCTTACCAGTACCAAACTGACTGCATTTTCCGACACACCCAGGTAGAGGAGCAGTTCCTCTCCCTCTTTCGGGTTTGCTAGTAAGGGGGGTGTTGTCAGGTATTCTTTCAGTTCTTGCAAGGCCTTCTTGCACTCCTCATTCCATTCAAAGTTTTTGGGTCTCCTCAGGATTTTGAAAAAGGGGAGACTCTTGTCTGCTGATCGCGAAATAAACCTGCCGAGGGAGGTGATTTTCCCCGTCAATTTCTGAACCTCTTTGATCGTGGTCGGTGATCGCAGATTCATTATAGCTTAAATTTTTTCTGGGTTGGCTTCGATCCCACGCTCGCTGACCATATATCCTAAAAACTTTCCTCCTCCTACTCCGAATGTGCACTTGTCTGGATTGAGTTTCATCCCGTATGATGTCATGATAGCGAATGCTTGGGCGAGATCCGCGAGGTGATCCTGCGACCTCTTGCTCTTCACGAGCATGTCATCCACGTACACTTCCATCGTTTTTTCGAGCAAGTCCCCGAACATCTTATTAATCAGGCGCTGGTATGTGGCTCCTGCATTCTTTAAACCAAAAGGCATCATGTTATAACAAAAAATTCCTTTCTCCGTGATGAAGGAAGTCTTATCTCTATCTTCCTCTGCCATGTGGATCTGGTGATACCCTTGGTAGGCATCCATCATCGAGAACATCTCGTAACCTGCTGTAGAATCCACCATGACATCGATCCGAGGTAACGGGTAGGGATCTTTTGGGCACGCCTTGTTTAGATCTGTAAAGTCCACACACATTCGCCATTTCCCAGAGGATTTGGGAACAAGCACTACGTTAGATAGCCAATCAGTATACTGAATTTTCGCTACATACCCGGCCTGGAGTAGCTTGTCCACTTCCTTTCGGATGATTTCATTTTTGTCGCTCCCGAATGACCTCTTCTTTTGTTGCACAGGTCGCATTGCTGGATCTACGTTTAGTCTGTGCACGATCACTTTCGGGTCGATTCCCGTGAAATCAGACGGACCCCATGCGAACACGTCCATGTTCTCCCTTAGGAATCTGATCATCGCCATCTCCTTCTCCTTCATACTCGCACCTATCCTGGTAGTTTTGTCCGGCTCATCGGGAGTGAGCTGCACGACCTTGTATTCCTCGCTGGGCTTCAAATGTTCGGCCTCATAAGGTCGTGGCTCAGCGTCCTCCTTGACCTTTCTTTTCTTCGCTTCGGGTTCTCCTTTCAACGATAAATTGTAGCATTTCCGAGCTTCTTTCTGGTCGCATGCTACCTCTCCGACCCCGCGATCCGTTGGAAATTTCACCTTCATATGGTAGGTGGAGATGACCGCCCTGAATGAATTCAGCCCTGGCCGGCCCAATATCACATTGTACGCAAATGGCGTGTCCACTACCAAAAATTTCACCATTGTGGTCCTCCGCTTTGGTTCGTCTCCTATGGGCACTGGCAATTCGATCATCCCTAAGGACGTCACTTCGCTTCCACCGAATCCGACTAGTGGGGTTCTGATTGGCTCTAATCGAAGATTTTTCAAGCCCATTTTGTCGATCACACTTTTGAAGATGATGTCCGCAGAACTCCCACTATCTACCAAGACTTTATGAACTGTGAAATTGGCGATGTCGAGTCTGATGACGATTGGGTCGTTCATCTCCCCAGTCTCTTCTGGTTTGTCAGAACTGTTGAAGGAAATGGCTTCCTCTTCCTCAACCTTCAGCACGAACTCTCTCCCTCGGCTCGAATACATGGTCCGTGCGTATCTCTTCCTATCTCTGTTCGAATTGTTAGAGCTAGAGCCCCCCGCGATCGTGTAGATTACCCCTTTGGTTGGCGCGTTATTTCCGGCGGCTGGGGCAAGTGTCGACTTCGAGGGCCCAGGGTTCCGATCTCGGCTCCTCGACCTGCTCCTCCTGGTCTCCTCCCTGCCTATTTTGCAATTATGGGGAACTCGATCTCTGAAGTACCCCTGCCTCACTAATCTCTCAATTTCATCCTTTAGCTAGAAGCACTCTTCCGTGTTGTGTCCCCTCTCTCGGTGGAACCTGCAATATTTCTTAGAGAATTTTTTGGAGGGGGTATACCTGGTGTGCCTCGGCCATTTGGGAACTTCAGCATTCTCGACCATCATCAGCGCTTTTTCCCGTGACATCGGCAGCGGGGTGTAGTTGTGGTATTTGGGAATGTACTTGGATTCCCTTTGCTTCTCCTGCTTTTGTCTACTTCCCCCAACCTCTCTCGCTTCGTTCGATTTTTTGTACATGTGGTCACGCTCCCTCCGCTCGTAATCCTTCATCGCATTCATCTCCTCCTCGTCGATATATTTTTGGGCCAGAGCCATAAGCTGCTCGGCATCTCCTGGCGGGTCGCATGCAAGCGCAGACGCAAATGGACCCTTCTTCAATCCGTGAATCAGGATACTGACCATCATATCAATACGTAGATCCTGGATCTCTATCATTTCGTTGTTGAATCTTCCCACGAAGCTTTTCAGTGTTTCGTCCTCTCTCTGCCGTATGGTGAACAGGTGGGTGGCAGATCTCTTTTGTTTCCTCCGGCTCGCAAAGTGGAAGGAGAATCTTTGGATCAGTTGCTCGTGCGAATCAATGTTTCCCCGAGGCAAGTTGGTGAACCACTCTTGCGCTTTTCCTGTCAACGTGGTCGCGAATAATTTGGCCATGATCGGGCCTGGCTGTCCGTATAAGTTCATCACCATGTCGAAGGCCGCCACATGCTCGTAAGGATCCTTAGTTCCATCATACCTCGGCAAGTCGGGTACTCGGAATCCTAGCTCTACCACTTGGACCAGGATGTCATTGCAAAAGGGTGAGTTTTTGTTGTGCGCAACTATTTCACCTTGCTTTTTAAGTTCGTCTATCTGTCTGTTGAGGTTTTCTATCTGTTTCCCCACGCTCTCTACTTCCGCACGCGAAATTACTGGTTCCCTTCTCTTCGTACGACTGTGGCTGCTGGAGTCGGCGTCGGATGACGCTGGTCGTTTGCTGCGATGCTCTTGTTCGCCTTGCACCCTCGATTCTCTCAGCAGCTCCACGTTATCGAATAACTGCCTCCTTGCCGTTTCTTTGACCA
This sequence comes from Sesamum indicum, assembly GCF_026168435.1. Classification (NCBI taxonomy): domain Eukaryota; kingdom Viridiplantae; phylum Streptophyta; class Magnoliopsida; order Lamiales; family Pedaliaceae; genus Sesamum; species Sesamum indicum. Next base: position 11,565,597 of record NC_142660.1, on the reverse strand, counting down.
GTGGAGTCGCGGTTCTTCTTTCATATTCCACGATTGCTTTCCGGCTAGCTTCCTCTATCATCTTCTGCAACTCGTCAGGAGTTAGTTGAATGGTTGCTCCTGTTCCTTTTCTTGGTGTCTCTTCTTCCCCGGCGTTTCTCCTCGATGAACCTTCCATTATGCTAAGGAATTCTCAGATTTTCCCACAGACGGCGCCAACTGATTCGGGTCGAATTGTTCGATCTCTAGTGACGATCTCACTGTAGACGGATTAACTCTTCCGAACCAGATTTTGGGTCCCTTGAGAATAAAACACGAACCGTGAGCTCGTCGGGTACGTCCCCGACAATGACCCTCCTACGCTCAAGTTAGGTTGATCGAGAGAAATATATGCGATCTAGGAATTCGGTCTCAATTAATGCATAACAGTTACCTCATTTATGGTGTGTCGGGGTCTATTTATAGAACACAGTTGTACGTCAAGTACTGGGCCACGTGGCCTTATCTCATCGGTGCGTGTTCTGATCGAACGGTTGTCATCATCCGGGTCTTCGGTCAGTCTGTGCGATCCGGGTCGGGTCAACTGCGACCCGCCTGCTACAAAATACGCGGACCCTGATCACGAAATGACTATAATGCCCTTAATGAGGGGCGTTTTGGTCCTTTTGTAGGTGTGGTATGTGCATACTCATCATATATATAACTAGTCCAGAAATTGCATGAAATATATATATATATATATATATATATAAGCTGATGAGTAGGTAGGTACCTACGACTCTTTAATTATTATTATAAATATTAGCGGAATACATATATGTAATTATGTAACATATGTGGAGGCGAAAAGGCAGTAGGTAGATAGCGGGTCTGGGTTTGTCCCCCGCCCTCAGAATACTCTTTAATTAGCTAGCTACAAAAATGTTTCCCTTTCCTTATCATCAGAAAGAGATACAAACCATATTCTGCACTTATTCTAATATCCTCTCATCATCAATACCAGCAGCAATCTTAGGATTTTATTTAATTAAAGATCGAATACCCTTTTCTTTTTCTTTTTTTCTTTTTAATTAAGTAGATTTTGCATTTAAAACTACACACACACACACATATATATGCAAACAGATCTAGAGAGAGAGATCTATAGAGAGAGAGAGATGATGAAGAAATGGATAATGGATGGGCGAGTAGGATTGGGAATGGTAGTGGTGCAAGCCATAACAACAGGGCTGCAATTACTTGGTAGGGTTATATTGAGTGAGGGTAGTTTCGTGTTTGCTTTTATGGCCTATCGTCATGTGGTTGCAGCATTCACCCTTCTCCCTTTCACTCTCTACTTTGAACGGTACGTACTACTTCTTCTACTTGACTAGCTCAAATCATGCTTCCTTCCTTTCATCTCCACCTTTTTCTTTTTAATTCATACCAATTTTGCAGAGGTGCTGTGAAGAAGCTCAGCATTGCAGCTTTCTTCTGGCTGTTCATGGCAGCCTTAACTGGGTACGCAAATTAGCTAAAATGCGCTTTTTTGTCTTTTATTAATTATAATGCAGAAGCAACTCCCTCATCATCATCACCAACACGCCTATATATATTTATATATAGTTTGATTGCATCTGCTACCCTAATACATATATAGCACGTACCTCTCTTGTTTGGAACTGTGTCAGCACATCCCTAATTAAAATTAATATGTATTAACCACCTCCAATTAATTTCTCATCACAACTACTATACAATAATTTATTGATGAATATAAATATTAATTATATATTATATTCTACTACGTACAATTAGCAGCCTCTCATCATCTTCCAATAATTTATTTTATGTAAAAAAATTAAAATGATTCTGTAGGTACGTACGACGTCACATGTACGCATTAATTAGTATATATACATGCATGTTCCTTAATATATGCTCCTATGTTCTCTTAATGAAAGCTGGATTTTAATTAGTTTGTAAAAACTAATTATGAAATATATATTGGTGAAGAATGAAGAACATGCATATGTATGCTTGGCTATGATATGGGGATTCATTTGTCAGTGTATTCTTTTGTGAGTTTTAATTGCATGCATAGATAGCTGCTAATTCATGAGTTTGATCATTAATTAATTATATATATAATATTATTTATGCTTAATTATATAGTAAGTTATATAATTAAGTAGTGATTAGTGATTAATGATTCATGCGCAGGATATCAATGACCTTGGGACTATTTTATTATGGGCTCAAGGACACTACAGCTACATATGCTTCCAATTTCCTCAACCTTATTCCACTTATCACTTTTCTCTTCTCAACTATCCTAAGGTATATATATACACACACACATATATTATGACTTAAATCATGCTATAAACAACTAAGAAATATTTAAATTCGGGATTAAATTGATATATAATATGTATATTACAACATTTTCTTTGTATTTTTTTTTAATTAAGAATAGAAGCATTGGGATTCCACAGTCGGGCTGGCAAGCTGAAAACCTTAGGCGCAATGTTATGCCTTGCCGGAACATTGTCTATTGCCTTATACAAGGGCAATTCCTTCCATCTAACTCATTATCGTAACCACCAACACCAAATCATCATTAAAACCAACAAAAATAAAACTCGTGGAACCATGTTTTTAGTCGGGAGTTGTTTGTCTGCTGGTACCTGGTTCATTCTACAGGTAATTAATAATCACTTGTTTTGTTTATATATATATATATGTATATATATTTTGCGTTGCAATAGATAGATGATATTCGTCTTAAATGTATGTATTTCATGTAATGTGCATGGACAGGTGAAGCTATTCAAAGTATTTCCACATAAATATTGGGCAACGCTTGTGACTTGCATCTTGGCATCATTTCAAGCTATCATAATTGGAGTATGCATAGACAGGAAGCCCAGTGCCTGGCGATTGGCTTCGAATCTTGAGCTTCTTACTATTTTTTACTCGGTAATATTTAATTCATTTATTTTCCGCCATCACACTATCAATTACATATATTCTTATTCAAATTAAATTTGACTATTTATCCTATGACACAAATCACACAACTAATATATTATATTTATCATATAATTGGTTGCAATCTTGTAAAATCCAATTCGGATTAAAATTTCCATAGAAAACTAAAAATTCTCATTTCATATATATTTGATTGTCCAATGATGGGATGTTAGGGAATATTTGCAACCGCTGCAAGTTTTTGCCTGATCTCATGGACAATTACAGTAAAAGGGCCCACATATCCATCCATGTTCAATCCCTTATCCCTCATTTTAATCACTATAGCAGAAGCTGTGTTCCTGGGTGAAGACATCTCCCTCGGAAGGTTCAAATTCCTAATAAAATTAATTTGAATTGGTATTTAATTTATATATAAATATTGTTTAAAACTAATTTTGAGAAGATGAGTATGTGTTAGTGCAGCTTGATAGGAATGGGTTTGATTATAGTGGGGCTGTACTCATTCTTGTGGGGAAAGAGCAAAGACACAAAACCCACGCTGCTCCCCCTCAAAGAAAGCGGCGGCGCTGGTGGTGGAGATGCTGCGCCGGAATCTGCGTCCTCAGCCACGATAGTTCCAGCTGCTTCTCCAAATTAATTGTGATTAATATTTTATACATTTGAATACCTTCATATCATTAATATTCATGAAAAGTTTAAGTTTAGGAAATTAATTGTAAATTAGGAGTAGAGTTTCTTCATACTTTGATCGTGAGACTAGAGCATACCGGAATCAGTTTTGTCGTTGGATACATAGATTTGAAATTATGAATTTCAATTCATAATAATAAATCATTTTATTTATTTAGATAATTTTAAATTCACAAGATTTGAAATCTTTTAATTTTAATTTAAATTATATAAATTTTTTAATATTAATGAATTTAAAATTTCAGGATCATTTAAAAATATTTCTCTAAATCTTTTTTCTCATATCCAAATTCATCATATATTCTTCAAAAAACAACTATTACAATTGGGGCTGCAGTTGCTGGACTGGACTAGGCTATGGGCGCCTAACCATCAAAACGGTGTAATCAAACTCAGCCCCAATCTTATATATATATGAACTCCATGAGACAAGATTGTAACACCTGTATAGCGGACTAAGCCCAAGACGCGAAATTCTAATCAGACCAGGTATGATGGTGAACAATTGCATATCAAGTGTATCACACTTGCTTGTTGTATGATTGATTTGGTTCGATAAAACTACAGTATACTTGAAACAACTAAAAGAAATGCAATATAGTAGAATGCAATATAAAAATACAAGTGACAAGAGAGATGATGATATAGGATGAGGTTGTTATAATGAGGAAGCACAGAAAGAGAGGCTGAGGAAAGCATCTTGAATGAAAGTATGGAGATGAGGGGAGTTGAGAGCAATGTAACAGTATATCAACTCCTCCATTTGGTCCCAGTCCCAGTCCCCAATTCCCCCTACATTCTCCAGCACTTCAATTATGGATTCTCTGATTTCGGAGAATGGATTGGTCGAGTACTTGACTGCGCAGATACAATCTCGGAATGCCCCACCAGCAACGTCATCCGGCAACTTGGCTGAAAAGCTTACACCTGATGATCTCCTACCACCACCACCACCACCACCACCTTGGTATTTCAATGTCTTGGTCGTGGTTGATGATCTGCTGCACCTGCTTTCTTCTTCATTCTCAATCTTGCTCATTCTCTCGGTGTGTGTAGTGTGTTTTTGTGATGAAAGTATATTTATATGAGGATGGATGCATGTGGATGTGGGTGAATGAGGTCGTGGGATGTCTTTAAATAAGGACATGAGGTTATGGGGATCATGAGATGGAGGAGTGGGGGTTCATCATCTTCTTCTGGACCATTCTCTTGTTTTCTTCTTTTTTCTTTAATTGTGTATGTCTTTGTTTTGTTTATTTAAAAACGAGCCCAATAATTATGTGGGTTGTAATGTTCAAGTTAGGATGTAAATGGAGTATGAAACGTATCTTAATTTTGAAAAGCCCATAACAAGTTCGGGACAGACATTATAAACTCATAAAGCTTGAATATTTTCAATTTAAAACCACAAAGAAAGAATTGAGTTAATAGAGGATATGTGAAGGGAGCGTGGGGGGTGTAGTTAATAGAGGAATTAATGTTGTCCTGCAACTTGTGAATGAAGCTACAATCACATGGACTTTTTCTTTTACTATTTATTCAATCGAAATTTTAAACTCAAATTGGATTTCACCCAATCTTAACCACTTTGTATAATAATATAATATATTTATTATACGATTGGTGTACAATTTAAAAAAATAATAATTATATGACAAATATATCACATTTACTTTTTGAATAATTTGATTCGATAAAACCTTATTTAAGTTATAATTTTTTTTATTCAAAGAATCCTCAATTTTCAAATAAAATTATGCTATAAAAAAAAAGGTATTATCCCTCCCCCCCCCCCCAACACTCCCACCTCATTATGTGCTTGCGTGTGTGTCATGACTCATGAACTAAATGAATAGAATCCCTTTTTCTTTTTGTTTCTTTTGAATGCATTTTCAAATTTAGAATTATTAATATATTTTTATTAATTTTTAAACTTAAATACACCAAATAATATAATAATATGTGTTTTATATTTGATGTAAGTAAAAAATTTTGGTGAAGAAAGTCTTTCGACTTGAAATCTTTAGGCTAGATATTAGCAAATTCAAAAAAGGAACCTGCAAAAAATTATATTAACATCGATCAACTCAGTAATTGATTATAGAAAGATAAAATTTTAAAAATAACTAACAATGAATACTTAAGGAATATTTTTGTTGTGATGAATACTTGTACAGAGAGTTTAGATGTGAACTTGAGCGGAGAATTGGCTTTTATAATCAAGATTCGAGGATAAGGAAGCAACCACCCTAGAAACTCGGACATCATAATTTAAATGAAAAGAACATCATAATTTAAATAGAATAGATAGAAAATTGTTAAAAAATAAAAAGAACATCATAATTTAAATGATAAAATAGTTGTTTTTCTCCTAATAAACTAATATTTATGAGTTAATTAATTGCAGAGAGAGAGAGATTGAGAGAATATTATGTAAATCAAATTTGATGGTGCTTGGAGATTTAGATCAACTTTACTTTTGAATCTGATGCCTTGATTTTAGGTATTTGTATTTGTCAAGAAGTAGCATATGTTAAGGTCCAATTTTGTTCAAAAATTGATCAGAAAATTGAATATATAAGACTAAAAAGATAAAAATTTGTATTTTTTATTTTTATTTACTCTGTTACCCATATACATATTTTTTCTTCAATTCTTTTTTCATTCATATTGATAACACACATACATAATCTTTGAAGAAGGATAATTAAATCACCAACAAAAGTGTTGGTGTTTGAATTTAATTTCTCTATTTGAGGGTATTGATAGTAATTTTTATTTTATTTAAATTAAAAATTTTAGAATAAATGAGTAATACTCATTTTTATAATATTTTTACTAATAAAAAATATTCTTGTTCTTGTTTGATGAATATTTTTATTAATAAAATTTTGATATGTTAAAAATTATTTTAGTATAATATTACTTATTTATTTTCTAATACAAAATAAAGAGAAAGGGTAAATAGTCAAATTACAAAAATTAATATTTTTTTCTCGATTTAATTTTCTCTTAACAAAAAAGAAAACGAGTATATTTACCCATTCCAATCATACTAAACAACTCGAAGAAAAACTATTATTCTCGTCTTTTCACTTTGCCTCCCCCTTTCACTTCTCATTTCTTCTCACTTGAATTAAACGAACACTAAGAGTTTTTCTATCAAATTATTCTACGCATTTGATAATTTAAAAATAATTAAATGCATTAATAATTCCAAATGATAAATATATTTAAGAAAAACAAACAGATAATATAATTTCTATGTTTTTTTTAATTTAACATAGCCGTATATAATTTTGAGGAGAAAACAAATCAAGATTTTCTGTAGGGGTGTCAAATATGGCAAACAAATATTTTGGCCAAAATAACTAATTAATTATGACTTTTAAATGTTTTTGGAAATTATATTATGTACTGCTATTATATGAAGCAAACTGGAAAGGAAATAAAATGGTTTTTTTTGGCTATAATTTGTATATTGATCTTAAGCAAATATAATATGTAGACATATATATCATCCGTTGAAAGAAAGCGTCGCACAACAATGATATTATATGTATGTATATATTTATTGGATGACTAATTTTATGTAGTTAAAGAAAAAACAAATGATTTTTTTTAGACAAAATTTTGTTTAATTATCTAGAGAGTTTGTAAATATATTATACAAACGCTAGCTAGCAAATTGTTAGCGAATTTGATTATTTTCTCATGATATTTTACATAATTTAAAAAAATCTAGTATTTATAACAAAAGATTAACCCAAAAAAATTTCAAACAATCCAAAATAGATAAAAATGTCGCAAGAGCCCAAAGTAGTGTAGGAATCAAGATGCTCTCAGGAGGGTCAGTTTGAATAAAGACACAAGATGTGTAGTCCAAATAAGGACCTAGGGTGCCATAAAAAAGCCTAGTTCGAACAGAACACTAATGAAGGAAGGAAGAAAGTACCACCAAGAAGTAAATCTACCCAAAAAGATTAAAGCTGTCCAAATTTAAAAAGAGCCTGAAGGGCCACAGGGTAAATTTAAGTAGTTAAAAGTTGGTACGTCGAAAAGGTTTTTTTTTTTTTTTTTTATGATAATGGGTTGAGAGAAAATATAATTATACTTGAGAGATCATTGAAGAAATATTAAAATTATGAGGAAAAATTATTTGTTTAATCCTTTAAGTTTATCTGCTATTAATATTAGTTATTTAAATTTACACATTTTAGTTTTAATCCTGAAATTTTGTGTGGGCGAGATGCGTACCGCATTGCTCGTTCTGCAATGGTGATAAAAGGAAAGGGATCAGAAAGGAAAATGAAAATAATGCAATGATATAAGTTAAAGCATGTATGTATCACACTACAAAGCTCATTCTCTGTCTCTACTGCACCCACGCGAATACTAATTATTAGCAATATTAAGAATAGCTTCAATTCTCATTCATCATATATATTACAAATTGGCAGCTACCAGAATTGTTTACGAATTGCGGACCAAATATGCAGAAATGAAGTGCCTGACACAGCAATTTAAGAAAAAGAATGACAACATCACCTTTTATTTTAATTGTCAACAGCTCCACATGTTTCTAAGTTAAAGCAGAAGAAAAAACCTCACGCCTTGTATCACTTACTTCCAACAAAGCTTTCTAAGCGAACGAAATATAACAATTCTGAAAATAACAGCCGTGCACTTACAGAAATGATTGGTTTAGCAATCCAGACGTTCAACTGTAAGAAAGACAACACTATGTTCTATGGCCGTTCTTGACTTTGAGCATCAGCAATCCACATGCAAAATTCCCATTTTTTAGTGTCTCCTCAAAACCTCAATGAGCCGCTACATAGCAACTCTACTCGCAGAGGATAGGCTACCACGAATTTACTTTCTATCTCATCAATTGTCAGTTTCATATATGCTTTCCCCAGGAACAAACTGTTACCACATGTGTGTTTAAAGTTAGAATACCACAGAGAATTCCTTTTTCCACATTGATATGTAATCAATCACCTTTTCATCTTCTCTCTTATTTCAGATCCTTCTTTGGGCTTTGTAGGGAGAAAACAGGTTCACCCAGATGATCTTGACTAGCGGGTTGGGTAGTTGTGCAACTCTCATCACCAGATTCCCAAGATAGAGCATCAGTTTTTGTGTGATCTGTTGATCCGACTTCAGGACCCTCAGAAAGCCCCTTGCCAGAGTTTTTGCCAATCATGTTCTTGTATATGGCAAGAGCTTGAGCCATCATATTGGCGGGGTTGGAAGCACTGGACGGGAGTAACACCGTTGTTCCCTTGATGAATGGAGAAAACAAAGTTCCATTTGAAATTCTTGCCTCAATAACAGTGGTAAAACATGAAATTAAGCTAGGTCTGTGATCTTACCTCCTTCGCAATCATGCTGAAGGCTTGAATATATTGCTCAGCTATTCTTAAACTTGCTGCCTGCAAATCCATTGCATAATTGTCATCAATGCATTTCGTATGCGTAACAAAGAACTAGCTTACAGTCCACATATTATATATTTTCCAAACTGAGCAATATCTTTCATCATATTTTCTGTATGCTGCAGAAACTTAGAAATAGCTTACATGTAAATGGGGTCGTTTTTTGCTCTCTTTCCCAAAGAGTATAAACAGGGAGACTAGTGTACTAAAAACTAGAAATAAAAAAAAAAATCCTAGGTGTCTCAAAACAATACAAAGATTTTTTAAGATGGCTAGTTTATGTTGGATGATAAAGAGATGTGGAACTTCGCCTCCACACCCCCAGTTTCTTTGAGGGCTTTTGACACCATAGCAATTTCTTTTGCAAGGATAGTTTCTGCTTCTCCTGTTATAGCATAAATTCAATGGAAATGAACGATTAACGGATCCAAATATTCAACTTCAAAACAAAAACTAAAAGCAAAAAAACCTAGACTTTCCTAGACAAACCATATGTTAATATTTATAGAATCTTGTAAAAATCATGGCAAAAATTAGTGGACAAACATCCACTAACAAGTCTAGCTTACTCTCCTGTTTAACTTGTTGTGGACAAAACACCAAACCATGTAAGGTTATACCACTAACAACCATTCCAACAAGATAACCAACCTAGAGCTCTGTTGACCTGATCCTGCTTAGCAGCTTCTGATGCAAGGATCACTGCATTCTTCTTGCCATCAGCAATATTAATATTCGCCTAACTTTCCCCTGTACAGCACATAAATCAAATGAATATAAGAGAAGCTGAATAAGCCCTGGTTTGGATAGTCTTAGATACATTCTAAAACCATGCAATAGTATGCAAAGATTCATTCTGGGCCAGCTAAGGATACAGTAAATATTTTTACTCTTAATGGGAAATTCTCAACTCATCGCCACCACTATGAAAACTATAAGGCCATCAAAATATGGTGGGAAAATAATTGAAAGTGTCCATTTCTTTATTAAATGTCACAAGCTGGAGTCCACTTTATGATGGTAAAGTTGTCTTTATGATTGTTCCCAATAGCCTTATTTACACAATCATTCGCAGCTTCCAACTCGAAACTAGAAAATTCTATCCACATATTTATCTGTTGCATGCATCAAGAGAAAAACTGGAATATGTAAGCTCTTATGCCTCTATTCCTTATGCAAATAGATCCCTGGAGCTATGATAACTGTAAATGTCCTTGGAAATTGTACCATTTCTCCTCACCAAAGCGTTTCCTGAATGCCTGGAGCTTGCCGCTCAGTAACATCATGTAGTGTGCACGTGTTACAGGATTCTTACTGGCATACAAGTACTAAGTGTGAACATGGTGCAGTTAGAGTTGTTGTGTTAACACGCAATTCACTTATTTGGGCTGCACACTCACTGTGTACTTACTCCAATACGTATATATAAAACTCGGGTAGGGGTCTCTCCGCTGATAAGATTGTCATTATACAATCAAAAAAGGTAAATTGTGTTTAGTAGGGTCTGAGATTTAGCTGTCCGTGATGGTGACCAATTTAAACTAAATGATGCAGAATTACCTTCAGATTCTAAAACTTGAGCTCTCTTCTTACGCTCTGCTTCAGCCTGCATCTCCATCGCGGCCCCCACTCCTCTGGGAGGAGATAGATCCCCTAATTTGGTGAAGACAGTCTTAGAAATAAATAAGATACAGCAGAAACCCCAAGGGGTTGTTAAACCAAACTAACAAATATTCTTATAATTGAATTTACCCACTTATTTTAGAATAATAACAAAGGCATTGTAAGCCCCAATCTTTTGCAGCTTCATTGATGGCAATCTGCAGCAAACACATGTAAGATACTCAATCCAAAGTCTAAACAAAGGTGCAAACTACCTGAATGTCAGAGGATATGCAGATCACTTTCAATGCAAAATGAACTACCAAGGAAAAATAACACGAATCAAATATAATGGCACATAATAACAGGTGCCATCATTTGCCCAATTGCTGAACACATATTCTATGCTGCTCAGCTACAGTATCTCTAAGTATTGAGTCCAAGGATCTTGAACACTGAAGAATATAAGAGAAATACTCAAGATCTCAACATACAAGTGTGAGTAATGAGTATATCTTTCAAATCCATTTAATGACCTCATTTTAGTTTTGGTTCATAATTGCATTCAACTATGAAAATGTGCTTGGTTATGAAAACAAGATAGCAACTTCAACAAAGTACTGTCAACATATATAATCCACAACCACCTGTTGTTATAGTTTCTTTAAAAAAATAAAAGTATATTATGCAATGGAGAACTTAATATAAACTAGTGTAAACGAGGCATACAGAACAACCATAAACATTCCTAGTGAACGGTGAACACAAGAATAATCTAATTTATATACCAATGTAAAATACTCACCACTATCTTCTCATTTAGAGTGTCCCTTTCCTCAAAGGTCTTGTCAAAAGTTATCTTACCCAGCTCACTTCGCATGGTAGTCTGTGCAAGTTGAATTACAGCATACAATGGATTCTCAACTCCATATGATTCCAACTTTGGGTCCACTATCTACAGATTCAAAAGAAATATATCAACATTTCAAAAGTTTATTGATAGGTATTCACATTTATGTCAACTAAACATCATATACTAAGTCTATGTGCCTTAATATAGAGGACTCCATCAATTAGAATGTTGACATTGTACTTGGTAATTGCAGACTGGTCGAGAATGGGGATTGCCTCTTCTTTCAATAAATGCACATAAGCAATTCTATCAACAAATGGAATCAACACGTGGATTCCAGGAGTCAATGTCTTCACATACCTTCCAAATCGCTCAACAACATATGCCTTCTTCTCAGGTACAATTCGGATCCCCCAATTCATTGGTGGCGGGATCTCATACCTTCACCAAAAGTTGCATCAGTCCATATTACATAGCAAGTTTTGCATTATGAATCCATTACTTAGGGATTTAGTTACAGCTCATACTTCATAGCCATTTCATTTTATTAATTCATTTTTTATATTTTTAACCCTTTAAATGAATTTGTTTACATATTTTTATTGAGATTTCAATTCTCCCAAATCCGGATACGCCTAACAATTCACACTAGTGCTAGAAATGCGGGTAGGTCGCAGGTTGTTGAGATTTCAATTCTCCCAAATCCAATTCTCTCAACATATGCAGTAGAAGGGGATAGATGATGGTGCGTAGTAGCTAAAAGTAAAAATAGTAAGAGGATGGATGGGCTCATTTATTATTCTCCTACACAGAAAGTTATTGATATTTAAGGTGTGGCCGAAATGACACGCAGTTGAGATGGCCGAGTTGGTCTAAGGCGCCAGATTAAGGTTCTGGTACGAAAGGGCGTGGGTTCAAATCCCACTCTCAACATTCCCTTTTACTTTTTCCAGTGATCACGTGGTGCCTGCCACTCCTTACCAGCCTTCATTACAATGTTCTGCAATGATGCAAATTTTAGTTCAAAACAAGTGATTAGCTACTCCGTTCAGCTTTTGAAGAATTTCCAAAGACAAATAAACAATGTCCTACAAGTTTATCCTAAACGCCGAGCTACGTGTTTATAGGACAGACTAAAAGACATCATAGTATGACACTTTGGATATAGATTATGGAACCCACTAAAGTAAAAGTATTCATCTGAACTTGTTTCGATGCATGCTAATGAGATTTCAATGCAAAAAAAGCTATAGCTAAGCTCCGTAGCCAGTAGGATGCAGGTATTATCTGATCAGCTCCCTTTGTCTGATGCCTAATAATTGGATTTCCAGACAATTTCTGTCTCTTCTCTTTTAAATAGTAGTGGCATAAGGCACTCAATGTGGAGCTATTGGCTTTTAATTGTAAAATCTTATAACCAGAAATACACAGAAGAGCTGCATTTTTTTTGTATGTCAGCTGTTTCTGATTGCTTTAAAGTTGTCCGCAAGGTATGGAAATGTTAACTTAGCTCATCCCTGAAACCAACTCAATCAGTAGAAATCACCAAGAGCAAGTGTAGAGATGTGTTTTTGTGACTTTTAAGCAATAGTAGTAATAAGCAGAACTTAACTGTTGTAGATTATCAAAGCTACAGATTACTTCTTAGTACTTATCAGCTCTTCTGAGCATATTCAACAAGAGTGACCTTAATCACAATGAAACTATGTACACTCTACCTGATACAACATTAACTTTGATCGCAGATGTTACTGAAATTAGCCACATTATCGCCTTGAGTGCGTTGCCACAGTAGTCACTTCCGGCCCACGCGGTAATTCACTTGGAATCAGCTTTTCCGGAGTACCTTCTTGTGTCACATGTTGTATGTTCAGTTTATTATCTCCGTTATGACCATCAGCGACAGGGAAAGACAGACGTTTCTTTGCTGAACCTGTTTGCTCTCTACTTGGGCTTGAAAAGGTCCTCTGCCTTGGGCTGCTATGTGACCTGACTCGGGCTATCGCTGATGCAGTGGCAGCCATATAGTTTGGTCGAGGCAAAGGGCAAGAATTTTCACTTATGCTCATTCTGTGGAAGTAAATTGAGTGTGGAGTTGGCGTCTCGGCTGTTTGGTAGTTTCGTTCCTCCATTTGATAAGACGGGCTGCGAGAATGCACTTGGACGGGCTTTATCTTGGAAGAGGATGGAGTTTTTGGTGAGTGGACACAGAGATTTTGGTGTTTTCCATGGAGGGGAGACCGGACAACATAGGAGTCAAGGCATTGTTCATGATCATTTTGATGGTGATCTCGCAATTTATATGAGTTAGGTGATGTGAATGAGTAAGGTCTAGAAATGTCAATTTCAACTGTCTTCACAGGAATTCTTTGATTGCACAAGTTCCCATCTTTTCTAAACCATGGATAGATTACTTTCCTGCCTGAACCTCTATGTTCTTCTTCAAGCCCTTGACAATTGTTGTCTGAAATTTGGTCCTCATCCGATGTCCACATCTGTACATCAACCAAACTTATGAATCAGACTAATAGACAGCATACAGAAACTAAACAAGAACAATGAGAGAGGTAAAAGACCTGCTGAGACAAAACATGAGCTAGTGTTTTGCCATGTTTGAGTGAGCATTCTTTGGCTTTCTCTATTAGAGATTCGATCTCTTCAAGTGTGCTGCTCATGTTTCTAGACTGCAATATCAAAATTTCAAAGGCAATTAGAATGAGAAGTAGCTGATGAAGCAAAAGCTTTTGAATTTTCAAATGCTCACAGTGGACTTTCTGCTAACGTTAGCCTGCCTAAACATGGATCCTGGGCTCGTTGCTTCACACGACAGCCTCCTACGTTGATCGCATACTTGAGCTTGAACTCGGACTAGAGATTGAATACACTGGAGAGTCATCTTTGCTCGTCTCCGGACATTGTGGCCCCTTATTAGTGCTTGCAGTTTTACGACGCCTTTCAATGCCAAGAGAGCTCTTCTTGCCTAAAGAACAACAGGGGAACGGGTTAATATCAAATCATTCTGGTTCTTGAAAAATCTCTTTCATACCCGGTCTAGATCTCTTCTCCCGGACTTTCTTAAGGGAAACTAACTGTAAAAGCTGTAGCACAGTTTCAATCATTGCTTCAGTTCTTCAAAGCTGTCCTAATAAACTTGACATGCTTCACACAAGACAAAACTAAGGGAACAAATCAGTATGTACTCTTCACATAATTCAAAGAAACATTACATTCTAAAAACATGCAACAATATTTCCCATCATGGGCCAACATATATTCAGAAAAAGTGTAACCTTCTACACATACATTAGGTAAAAATTGCAAGAATTACTGGGAAAGAGCTTGATCCGTGATGAATGGATGGATATTATGTAATATTACCAGGTAGCCTCTGAAGATAGTCTGGATAACGACAGCAGCCTTGTGTTCTTTGACTAAAAGGGAAGGTCTGGTGAGCCGAATAAACTCCACTGCAGCATGTGCAGTTGCAACGGCAGCCTCAGCCGCAGCTGTTGTCGCCATAGCTACTGCCATTGCACGCTTTTGTTCAGACACGGAGTTCTCATCAACTTTTGGCTGTTTTGCCACCAGATTGTCTTCTTCCGCTGAAATTGTAGGAATTGCAACAGCAGGAGAATTTGCAGTTTTAGCTACGCTATGCTGTATTGTTGTTTCAAGAGGGAAATGTTTACGAAATATCCATCTCCTCTTTCCTCTCTTCTGCAAGAACTCGGGCAGCAAAATTCATGAAAAAATGATGATCAAAGAATACTAAATTAAAACTCATGAAAAATATATAAACCATGTGCGTACGTACTTTTTCTTCTTCTTCTTGATCATTTTCTTCTCTTCGTCTGCTACTTGTCTTTTCCTCATGGTAGGCAGGAGATCTGAAAGCCTTTTTCACAGCATTCAGCCAAGAATTTCCATTATTCTTTCCCATCAGAAGAAGGATTTCTGGCTAGCTATTTTGCGTTTCTTTTTGTTTTGTTCTGTACTTGGAACTCTATGGATTGAAAAACACTTTGGTTAGTATATTATACTATTCAAAGAGAAAGG